>NC_133459.1:2817500-3117500 GCF_048565385.1 Saimiri boliviensis
TGCCTCTAACCTCACAGGAGTGGGTTTCTCTGGCAATGAGACCCTGTGTGGCCTTCTGCTTATGCCTCTGCCATCGCCTGGCACTGGGGGCTCAGTGATCCCAGGTGGACCTTGCTCTGTGGGAAGCAGCCTGGGGGCTACAGGAGGCAGTGAGGGGGTCACCCCATCTCTTTGGAGTTGGACACAACCTCCTGTCTTGCCTTAACTGTGCTGACCCCTGACCTCTGACCTTCAAGTCCCCAGGCTCGGTCCAGCTGGTGCCTTTAAAGGACACGGCCTCTTGGTGTCTGGGTGGGACCCATGGGTCGGTATGGATGGAGGGCAGCTGGATGCACTTTCCGGGGTCCTCTGGACTCAGGGGGTGCTGTAATCCCCTCCTCTTCCTGGTGACCTGGTGGGGACACCTCCTCCCAGGGATGCCCATGCAGGCCGAGCCCAGGTCCCCAGGTTACCCTCTCTCTTCCAAGCCTCTGAAAGACACTGACAAACGCTAATGCTTCTCCCCCCTCCGTTTAGGGAAAGGCCTGAAAGTAAAATTGTATCAACATTAGGTTTGGCTGATGCTGCCATTAGGTAAACCTAATGTCATTGAAGCCAGGAGGTTCTCGTGTGGGGCATCAACTGGACAGGCTTGGCTTAGAAACCACCTGACCTATTGGTAATCCATCTGTTCATCAAGTTTTTTTTTTTTTTTTTTTTGAAATGGAGTCTCACTCTGTTGCCAGGCTGAAGTGCAATAGAGCAAATCTCAGCTCACGGCAACTTCCGCCTCCCGGGTTTTCCTGCCTCAGCCTCCCAAGTAGCTGGAATTATAAGCGCACACCACCACACCTGGTTAGCTTTTAATATTTTTGGTTGGGATGGGGTTTCACCATGTTGGCCAGGCTGTTTCAAACTCAAGTGATCTGCCCGCCTTGGCCTCCTAAAGTGTTGGGATTATAGGCATGAGCCACCATGCCTGGTATGTTCATCAAGTTTTTATTGAGTATCTATTATGTGCTGGTCCCAGCGTCTGAGACCACACTGAGGGCGAAGCAGGGGCTGGCCGTGCTGGGGCAGGGCTTCGGCTCTCAGCATCCTGATGGGAAACCATCTCTGGCGGGAAAGCCAGGGGTCCATGCTCGAGTGCAGTGCTGAGGCTGCCCACGGGGATGTCACAGGATGTGAGAACCAGCCAAGACCTATGGGCCCTGCAGCCACCAAGGGCTCGAGGGAGCCCTACGTGGTGACATGCCGCTGAGAGTGGGTGTTGACCTCACCATTTGCTGGAGTGTTTGGGTCCTTGGACCATGTCAGTGACAGCTGTGTCACCACGGCCTCACTGTCCCCAGGAAAACCTTCCTTTAGTACATAACACATTCTCTGGGACCCTGTGCCTGTCTTCTGGAGCTCCCGTCCTCCTCCTTTGTCTGACCCAAGGGGCTTACCGTTTCCCCAGCGCAGCTCTGGCTGTGGCCCTCAGCCCTGCCCTGGGCGGCCATGTCGGTGTTCCCAACACCCTGCCTGGCTCTGTGATGGCCACAGGCCTCCCTTGACTCCTGCATGCCCCAGAAAGGGGACACCTTCCAGAAAAGCCGTGACTCCCACCATTCTACACAGTCATGGGTGCCTCCTTCACCCAGGCCCTCCACGGGATTTCTGTCCACACCCCCAGGCAGTGACCCCTCCCCATCTCCACAGCTGGACCACCCCTCTATCCTGAGCATTCGGACACCTCCGTCTCTCTCACTGCAGCCAGAGGGCTGGAGCGTCTTCTGTCAGCTCGCCATCCCTGCCATGGCTGGGAGCTATGTGTCCCAGAACCTACCTTGGGGCGGGGGGTGGGGGTAGCAGACGCTGAATGCATGTGAGGTGTGGGGAAGGAGAAGCAGAGCTGAGAATGAGGGGGTTGTACTGGCCACCGTGAGGGCGGCCACACTCCGTGGCTTTGCTGATGCAGAGCTGAGAATGGGGGGATCCTGCTGGCCACCGTGAGGGCGGCCACACTCCGTGGCTTTGCTGATGCAGTGGCTGCAGCAGGCCCAGTGCTCTGCTGAGCTTCCCTAGCACCAGTGCCCAGTGTCGCGTTGGGGGCTAAATGCAGGTGGCCTCTGTTCCTGGGACTCCCCCAAAGCTCTGGTTTCCCCCATGCTCCCAGGTTTCAGGTGGACGAGTTAGTGATCCCCCTCACCCCAGACCTCCTATCCCCAGCCACCCCCACTCTTGTAAAAACCCTCATTCCCTTATGGAGCCCCCTTTCCAGAAATCCCTAGAGTGACTGACCGCTTTCTTGAGTGAATCTGGACCAGGCTGCGTGACGATCGCTGTGCAGAGCAGCCCAGCTCCTCCTCGGTCTCAGCCTCCCTGACTTCACAGCAGGTGCTGGGCATCATCTCCATGGCATCCTAGGGCCGTGGGCAGGGTTCCCACCAAACGGGAGGGCGGCTCTCCTGAGATGAAGCCTTCTGATAGCCCTAGAACCAAGAGGCCCTGGGTGGGGGTGGGCAGGGGTGTTCACTGCCCACTCCTGGTGTTCCCGCCCAGTGAAGAACACCCACGGGGGACACTGTGGCCCCTGGCGCTCCCTCCTCTCCTCAGTAGCAGAGGGAACCTCCCGGTGGGTGACAGCCCTTGGTTCACCATTGTCAATGGGATTCAGACAAAATATGCCAGGCTGTGTGCTGAAGGGAACCCTCTCTTCCTCGTCCCCTCTCGGCTGGATCGGGGCGAGGCAGTGGGTGGAGAGTGTGTCTGCCGCCAGCTCAGCCTCCAATCTGTCTGCCCTGGGGCAGGAGCCCGCCTGGCTCTCCCTGACAGCAGACTTTGTTTCTCCATCTGCAGGCGCGTTTGTCTCATTTCTCACTTAGTTTAGAACTTGGGTAGGAAGAAGGGTGATGTGGTTTGGGTCCCCTCGAGATCCTGACAACAGGTATTATTTAAAGTAGCATTTTAAAGCCACCAACTTTCTCACATCCACCTTGAAATTTCCCCGATTTTAAACAGAACATCGGCTCTGGAGGCAGAAAGCTTGAGTCTGGATCTGGGCCCGGCCACGTGGTAGCTATGTGGCCGGGTCTGGGCCCTGCCACGCGGTAGCTATGTGGCTGGGGAATGCATAGTTTCTGGATCCCCAATCCCTGCAGTAAGATACAGATAAAAATACTTTTCACTGATGTGTTCGGAATCGAATGAGATAGTTAATGAATGAGTAAGTGCTCTGCAAACTCCAGACGGGGTGTATGTTCTGCTCTGTTTCATCGAATCTGACACACACCCTTTCCCACCCCAGCGTCTCTGAATCAGGACGCGTCTGACGGTGAGTGTGGCATTCGGGCTGCAGCTGCCTCTTGTCTGCTCACATGTGAATTAAAAAAACCGTGTCAGCTCTAATCATGTGTGAACTTGGTGGTTATTCCTAGTACCGTGTGGACAGCTGCAACCTTGACACCCCAGTCCACAAACCATGTACCGACCAACTGAGGAAGGAGTAGAGGCCCTGTTGTTGCAAAAAACCCTCCGTCAACTTCGAGAAAATGCCAGCATGCTTCACACTTGGAATGGGCATCAGCAGCTTGGAAGACATGGCAGTGGGCCCTCTTAGCAGGAGTGCCCCGTGTCATGGCTCCTGATGACCCAGAGGATGATGTTGCATGGGGCTCAGGGACATCAGCACCATCAGTCAGGGGTGCTCAGGTGATGAGGGCTCTGATGGTGAGGACATCCAGAAGTAACAGAGACCAGACAGGCGCGGTGGCTCATGCCTGTAATCCCAGCACTTTGGGAGGCTGAGGCAGGTGGATCACTGGAGGTCAGGAGTTTTAGACCAGCCTGGCCAACATGGAGAAAATCCCTCTCTACTAAAAATACAAACATTAGCCAGGCATGGTGGCATGTGTCTGTATTCCCAGCTACTGGGGAGGCTGAGGCAGGAGAATCACTTGAACCTGCCAGAAGGTGGAGGTTGCAGTGAGCCGAGATCATGCCACTGCACTCCAGCCTGGGCAACAGAGCAAGACTCTCTCTCCTAAAAAAAAAAAAAAAAAAGAAAAAAGGAAAAAGAAATAACAGAGACCACCTTATTTACTTATGCTTTCCCCTTTTCTGTATGTATAATGAAGGAAATTAGGATGAAAAGAAACCCCTTCTAAGTCTATAAGAATTTTTTAAGTAATTTTTTTTAAGAGACAGTGTCTCACTCTGTGGCCCAGGCTGGGGTGCAGTGGTGTGATCCCAGCTCACTGTAGCCTCCAACTCCTGGGCTCAAACAATCCTCCCACACTGGCCTCCCAAAGCGCAACAAATTTTAAAATAAATTTATGGATAATAAGAAAGCTTTGTGTTAAAGTTTAATTGGAAGCATTTTAAATTCTTTCTTACTGGTCCATTAGATAATGGTCTCTGCCTTCGATCTGATGAACTGATTTATTGCAAGCAGCACAGGTCTGAGTTCCAGTTTTAAGCTTGGCTCTGCAGGTAAACAGCGGCATGAACCTGACTGCATTGCCTGGTCCCTCTGAGCCTCGGTTTCCTTATCTGGCAGCGGGGCTGTATCTATTCTAGTTCTCTGGGTTGCAGGTGATGAGGAGAAACAACCCTAATTGTCTGAAGCCAAAGAAAGGACTTCCGATCTGGTAACTGCAAGTGGGGTCCAGCCTCCCTCTCTGGTCCTTGTCACCTCCTTGTGGGCTTGAGGCTCGAGTTCCAGTTTGGGGCAAGACATGGCCAGAGCCCAGGGCCTGCATCCTTCCAGATTCCAGCCACCTGGGAGCGTTTTTGTGGTCCCTGCTCTCTGACGGGGTCCACTTGCCATTGGTGCCGGGGACTGCCGGGGCTGGTGGGTCAGGCCTGCACCGGAGCTTGGTGGAGTCGGCTTCATCCTGAGGTTACTCCTCTGCCAGAGGGGTATGGGTGGTCCCCAGGGTAGGGAAAGTGTGTGCTGGGTGCCCAGACATCCAAGCCCATTGTGCCTGCTTCTGTGGCAAGGCATGTGTCATGTGTGGCACCAGGACAGACACATACTCACAGAAGGGGCTTGACAGGCTGAATTCTCCTGTCCTTCCCTTTCTCTCATGTCCACTCTTTGGAGCTAACTAGTCCGAGTTGGAGGGTGCAAAGGCAAATGGGGGTGCTGGCATTCCAAAGGGGGCCTGATACAGTTTGGCTGTGTCCCCACACCTTGAATTCCCATGTGTTGTAGGAGGCAGCTGGTGGGAGGTGATTGAATCATGGGGGCGGGTCTTTCCCATGCTGTTCTCGTGATAGTGAATAAGTCTCATGAGATCTGGTGGTTTTATAAGGGGGGTTTCCCCTCACACGCTCTCTCTGTGCCTGCCGCCATCCATGTAAGATGTGACTTGCTTCTCCTTGTCTTCTGCCGTGTTTGTGAGGCCTCTGTAGCCACATGGAACTGTAAGTCAATTAAACCTCTTTCTTTTGTAAATTGCCCAGTCTCAGGTATGTCTTTATCAGCAGCATGAAAACGGACTGATACAGGGCCCCTTTGCAAATAACGAAGGAGGCTCACGTCCCACAGGGCCAGGCTCAGGTGAGTTTCTTTGTGCAGCACTGCCTTGCAAGGGAGCCATGGAAAACACCTGGATTACATAGGTGTCTTTGCCTGGGGGTGAGGAGTCAGCAAGTAACCTCCTTGTTTTTAGAATAAGCTCATGCATTTCTGCTCATGGGGGCAAAAAGCAACCTGCCAAGGCACTTTGCTGGTGTTCATGCAGCAGTTCCCAGGAAACTCTTGAGCTAATTCCAGGTCAAGTTCTCCAAAACACGGGCTGCAAACAACCCTGAATGCTGGAGTGATGGCAGGTCATGACCAGACAGAGAAGACCAAGATCCCTCCTGGGTTAACAGAGCAGGGGATTTATTTCCAGGATCACCACCTCTGGAGTTGCCAAAGAGGAGGCAGAGGGCTGTTGTGAGCAGCGTTGGAGGACATGGTGCCTGAGGGCATCTCATTCTCCAGCAAGATGCCCCCGATTGCCTCCCTCTCACCTCTGGACCTCTGTCCACAATTCACCAGCTACAAAGGGCTTGCCCTCCCTAGTGCTATTTGTGGCTTCTTTGCTCACGTGGGTCCCCTGCTCAGTGCAGAGGAAGCCTTTGTGTGTCAGGAAGGCCACCAGTCGAGGCCAGCAGATGCTGCCATTTAACCCCAGCCCACAGTGCCAGCCGCTCTTGCAGGGGCAGTCTTTCCCTTTTTCCAGATAGGGGCAGAAAGTCATCTGCGTCTGGACCCCTCCCTTTCTCAAGGACAGTAGCCGTGGAAGGGGATGCTCTGCCCTGCTGCAGGAAACGATTTTTTTGTGAGCGGGCCCACAGGGCATCTCTTGAGACCTCCACATTCGCTCTTTGGCCATCTTGCCTGGTGACGAAGGCCCAGATCGGCTGGCCGTCCTTCCCTCCCTCCCTCCCTCTTCTGTCTCCTTCCTTCCTCTCTTTTCTTTTCTGGTCTTTCTTCTTTCCACTCTGTCACCCTAGCTAGAGTGCAGTGGCACAATCTTATCTCACTGCAGCCTTGATCTCCTGGGCTCAAGTGATCCCTGCCCCTCAGCCCCTACGTAGCTGGGGCTACAGGTGCATGCCACCACCAGACATGGCTGATTTTTGTATTTTTGTATTTTTTTTGTAAAGATGGGGGTTTCACTATATCGCTAAGGCTGGTCTCGAACTCCTGGGCTCAAGTGATTACCCACCTCAGCCTCCAAAAGTGCTGTGATTACAGGCATGAACCACTGCACCCAGCTCTGGTCCCTGCTTTAGGAAAAGCTGCAGCCAGTTTATGACAGAAGGCCCCTTAAAGCTGCCTCTATCATTTCTCAGCGTATAAGCCCTGGCCGCCAGCAGGGAGGTGATGGACTGGAGTGGGAACTCAGAAACCTTTTTAGGGCTGAAAAAATCCAGCTTTATCTCTTCTTTTGGGTGGTGATTACATGGGTGTAAACAGTTGCCAAAACTCATTAAAATGAGCACTTTATGTATCAATTAAAAAATAGGACACAGGCTAGCCGTTCTTGCCGTGTGTGTGTGTGTGTGTGTGTGTGTGTGTGTGTGTATAATGGGAATTGTTTGGAGAATTAAATGAGATCTCCAACTCAGGCCCTTAGTAGAGGCTGTGGATCAGCAGAGGCTGGCTGGTGGGACTGTCACTACTTTAAATTCTTCCTAGTGTTTAGCTCCCGTCTTTCAGACAGAAGCAAGAGCCATTCATCATCAGTGGAAATGGAGACTCTCTCTTCTGGTTCAATATCGAGACTCAGGGTCCCCTTTTTGCCCTCGTGTTGCTTGCGCTGGAATAATGTGGTCACTTGTGTGGTTCTCATGTGGACGGATTGTTCCCTGCTCACAGCCCACCTGCATCAGGTGGTAAGTTTCAGGAGGGCACCTGTTTTTCTCATTATTGAATTCTTGGCATACAGCACAGTGCTGGGCACCTGGAGCTCTTTGAAAATATTTGTGAAAGGATAGAAGAATAATGCTAAAGATGATGGTAATTTTAAATCATTACAATAGCTTTTTATTTATTGATTTTTTATGTTTTTATTCTTTTCCTTCTCTTTCCCTCCTTGAGAAAACAAGTTCCCTAGTTAACTCTTGAAATCTTTTCATTGTAAGTAAAACACACACACGGAAAACGACAACAACAAATATTTAGCTTAATGGATTATGATAAGGCAGACATCCCTGAAACCACCACCCACATTGAGAAAGGGAACTTGGTTTCCTGCCCATGCTTTGCTTTTCCTCAAACAGCCCCACATCTGGCTGTAGAGATGCCATCCTTGTGGCTTTGCTGTGGCCTCCGCGAGGTGCCATCATCCTGTTCTGTCTTTGGCACTTCCCGGCAAGGGGCAGCTGGAACCAGAGGAAGCATCGGACTCCACTTTCATTACCAGTAGAGGGTCTTGACTACGAGTTTTCCAGGTGCTTGGCGTTTTGAACAAAGGATTAGACAAAATGCACAAAACAATGGAAGAGTGAAAATAACGAAAGCACAGACTTACTGAAATGAAAACACACTTCACAGACTGAGAGCAGGCTGGAGGAAGCCACTTAATGCTGGTTACAGAATTTTCTGAGGGTTCAATAGCCTTGTGCGGTTTCTCATTGGTTACTCGGTTTACACCCTATGTAAATGAAGTAGTGACCTGCAACCAGTCTGATTGGTTGCAGAAGGCGACCAACCAGAGGCTGAAGTGACAAAGTTACACCCTATGCAAACACCTGATTGGTTCTGGGAAAGGACCAATCAGAGGCTGAAGTGAAGTTACAGAAGTTACACCCATGTGCCAATGAAGACTAGACTCATGACCAGTCTGATTGGTTGCAGGAGGGGACCAATGAGAGCTACTTTCCATCTCTCATCTGCGATGCAGGAAGGGAGGTGGCAGCAAAAGGAGGCGCTTTAGTTCTCTTGTTACTTGAGTGTGGAAAGTTGGGGTTTTCCTTTTGACTCAGTTCTAGGAAGTCAGTGCAAATCAGCCTTAGGCTCCCGTCTCCAGACCCTATTCTTCTGCCTCGCTTTGGTCCTTCAGATAAGATTGCGGATGATGCTGGGTTCTTCCTGTAAAGTTTATTCTATGTAGGTTTATTGCTGAGTTAAAAACGAGGAAACTGAGGCCAGCACAAGAAAATTAGATGCCAATTTATTCAGCTCCCGGGAAAGGTTCTGTGGTCCCAGGGAGAGGGGCCAGGGAAGTCCGTCTGACTCCTCTCAGGAGTGGGGTTTTATAGGGAGTGAAGGCGTCTGATTGGATTTGGAGAAAAAGGATGTGGATGGGGTGAGCTGCTATTGGTAGGTAGGTGGGATTTCCAGTGAGTGGGCTAAGTGCTGAGTGAAGAGGGGATTTCCAGGGGCGGGGCTAGGTGCCGGGTGCAGAGGGGATTTCCAGGGGCGGGGCTAGGTGCCGAGTGCAGAGGGGATTTCCAGGGGCAGGGCTAGGTGCCGAGTGCAGAGGGGATTTCCAGGGCGGGGCTAGGTGCCGAGTGCAGAGGGGATTTCCAGGGCGGGGCTAGGTGCTGTGTGCAGAGGGGATTTCCAGGGCGGGGCTAGGTGCCGAGTGCAGAGGGGATTTCCAAGGGTGAGGCTAGGTGCCGAGTGCAGAGGGGATTTCCAAGGCGGGGCTAGGTGCCGAGTGCAAAGGGGATTTCCAGGGGCGGGGCTAGGTGCCGAGTGCAGAGGGGATTTCCAGGGCGGGGCTAGGTGCCGAGTGCAGAGGGGATTTCCAGGGCGGGGCTAGGTGCTGTGTGCAGAGGGGATTTCCAGGGCGGGGCTAGGTGCCGAGTGCAGAGGGGATTTCCAAGGGTGAGGCTAGGTGCCGAGTGCAGAGGGGATTTCCAAGGCGGGGCTAGGTGCCGAGTGCAGAGGGGATTTCCAGGGCGGGGCTAGGTGCCGAGTGAAGAGGGGATTTCCAGGGGCGGGGCTAGGTGCCGAGTGCAGAGGGGATTTCCAGGGGCGGGGCTAGGTGCCGAGTGCAGAGGGGATTTCCAGGGGCGGGGCTAGGTGCCGAGTGCAGAGGGGATTTCCAGGGCGGGGCTAGGTGCCGAGTGCAGAGGGGATTTCCAGGGGTGGGGCTAGGTGCCGAGTGCAGAGGGGATTTCCAGGGCGGGGCTAGGTGCCGAGTGCAGAGGGGATTTCCAGGGGCGGGGCTAGGTGCCCAGTGCAGAGGGGATTTCCAGGGCGGGGCTAGGTGCCGAGTGCAGAGGGGATTTCCAGGGCGGGGCTAGGTGCCGTGTGCAGAGGGGATTTCCAGGGCGGGGCTAGGTGCCGTGTGCAGAGGGGATTTCCAGGGCGGGGCTAAGTGCCGGGTGCAGAGGGGATTTCCAGGGCGGGGCTAGGTGCCGGGTGCAGAGGGGATTTCCAGGGGCGGGGTAGGTGCCGAGTGCAGAGGGGATTTCCAGGGCGGGGCTAGGTGCCGGGTGCAGAGGGGATTTCCAGGGGCGGGGCTAGGTGCCGAGTGCAGAGGGGATTTCAGGGGTGGGGCTAGATGATGGGCATATTCTGATGACGTAATTTTCAAGCGTGGAGGGAGACGGGCATGTTGAACTCCCAGCGAGGCAACCAGCCTTACACTTCCATTGGGTGGCATGCTATGTCTGCTTTCACTCTTTTTTGATGTTAGCAGCTGTAGTGGGTGTAACTGTGTCCCCTAAAAAGGGGTGTCAAGTCCAAACCCCTGGTGCCTGTGAACAGGCTCTTGTGTGGAAATCAGGTCTTTGCAGATACAACCAAGTTAGGATGAGGTCCTACTTGGTTAGGCTGGGCTGTAAGCCAGTCGCTGGCGTCTTTATAAGAGAGGCAAATTTGGACACAGACATAGAAGACCCCTGGTGAAGAAGCAGTGATGTACACACAGGGAGAATGCCACGTGAAGGCGGAGGTCAGGACAGAGGTCAGGGCGGTGCCTCTGTGAGCCCAGGAGCACCAAAAATGAGTGACCGATGACCCTGAAGGCTGGGATTCTCCCTCAGAGCCTCTGGAAGGAGCCGGCCCTGCCAGCATCTGGGTTCGACTTCTGGCCTCCAGGACTCTTCAGGGAATACATACATTTCTGTTGTTCTGAGTCATGCCATCAGTGAGACTTTATCACAGAAACCGACAGGGCAGCCCTGATCCATTCACCTACTGGGCATTGCAAAATGGCAGTGTGCTAGTTCTAATTTCATTTCCATCCATTACCAGAGTCATTGTATCTGGAGATGCCTCCTCCCGTCCTTCCTCCTTCCCAAGGTAGCAGGCTTGATTTTCGCCGGAACTTGACCGGTTCAGCCATAATTCCAGGCTTTCTGACCCCTTGAATGTTCTCGAGTCTTTGCAGGGACCTGGTGGAGTCGCCACTGCTGTTCTGAAAGGCAGTGCAGCCAGACCTCACCATTCATGTCTGATTTCTGTCACTGGCTCCCTGGGGACCTGGGAAGAGCTGTGGCTCGGCTCCCTAATCAGCTAAACCTGGGTAACGCTGGCCCCACTCCGAAGGCCTTCCAGGGGAAGGAGCAGAGGTGTGAAGCACCCGGAACTGTGTCTGGCATGCACCAGGGCTCACACATGGCCAGCCCTTGTCACGAAGGGTTAAGCAGCTTACCCCAGGCCCTGGCCCTCAGCACCAGCACCCCCGTGACACCTCAGTCTGCACCTTCTCCAGATCGTAGCCCTGGGCCCGTCCGAATCAGTGACCGCCCAGGTGGGCCTTCTGATCCCCTACTCCTCATGCTCCCCAGTGACACACCAGAGTCTGGGCCCAATTCCTCGACATCACACAATATGGACCTCACGGGAGGAACGAGAGGCAGGCCTGGGGTCAGTCCATGGACAGAGGGGTGTACCAGGTGGGCCCGTGTCCCAGAGGGGAGATAGCGCCCCTCTGCCATCCAACTTTCACAGGGTACAGGAGAAATCAGCTTTGTCAGTTTTTTGGCACTAGGTGGTGTCTGGAAGCGACAGTTGCCTCGCACTTGAGGCGCCGGGCCTGTGGCGTTTTTGGCCCCCTAGCCTGAGTGGAGTCTGTTTGCTAGGAGAAGGGGAGCCCCTGTCTCAGCTGGCAAGGGGTCCAGGGTCATTTGGGGACAGTCTTCCTCATTGCACTTCGTGCTTTCCTGCTGATGGACGGATGGATTATGTAAGACACTTGCAGAGTCTGAGGGATTAAGAAAAAGTTTGAAGTCATTCCAGACACTCTGACAGCAGCGGCTGAGCCATGGATTGGCTTCCCGACAGGGTCCCTTTGAAGCTGGCCCTCCTAAGGGTTTTTTGGCTGGAGAGGAGGACCTCCGGGCTGACGTGGGGAGCCCACCTGGGTGGATTCATGCCAG
The DNA here is from genome assembly GCF_048565385.1 of Saimiri boliviensis. Classification (NCBI taxonomy): domain Eukaryota; kingdom Metazoa; phylum Chordata; class Mammalia; order Primates; family Cebidae; genus Saimiri; species Saimiri boliviensis. The sequence continues at coordinate 2,829,297 of NC_133459.1, forward strand.
GACCTAACCCCATGGCCTCCTGCCTCCTTCCTTCTTCCCAGGGTCCCTGGCACCCTGCCCAGTGATGGTCTTCACTCCTCTGCACCCACCCCGCCAGGGCAGTGCCCCCGCAAATCCTCCTGATGCTGTTCTAAGCAGCGCCCGTGCCTGGCCTTGCTTGCCTGTGTGGGCGGGAGAATGACAGGTAACTCCTCCAGCTGTCAGCCACCGGGAGAAGAACGAGAGATGGGGAGGATTGGGTTCTGAGGCTGTCGGGAGGAATGTGGTCTGCTCGTTCAGGGGGTCTCAGCCCTTGGGCAGCCCCTGTCTGGTTTGTTCTTACTGAAAGTTGTCTTCCCAGTGAGCTGCCTGCCTCCAAAGTCCACAGCTTCAAGCCAAGTTCGTGGCTGCACTCCCTGGCCCTGACCCTGGCCCTGGCCCTGACTGCACCCCTCCCCTGGCTGAGGGTGCTCTGTGTTCCCAGATACCCTGGCCTGGGCCAGAGGAGTCCCTTGCCAGTCCCTCCCCTCCTGGCCCATCAGTGACTCAGCTGCCACATAAATTGTGTCTGCTTGTCTCCTAAGGGGCCCCTGAATCTGCTCCATCCCTCCCCTCCATCGCCGCCACCCTGGGTGGCCCTGAGCACCTGCTCACTCATGTCCTGACTCACAGAGGTTTGTGCAGCATCTCCCTCCAACCAGGTGACAAATGCCTTTCTTAGCTGGCACCATCTGGAGTCCTTTTCCAATCTTAACAGCTTGTAACCAGGTGCCGTGTACCTCGAAGGTGCTTCATGCTCACCAGGCCCAGCTCCATCACCGTCTCATTTGGGAAACCTGTCCCAGCCCTCTGGGGAGGTGGGATCTGCCCCCCCACCCCCGACCGCAGGCCGCCTCGGGAGGGAGTGCCTGAGGCACAGGTGGTCTCGGTACTTTGCACAAGCCTTTTCCTGCATCCAGGCTTTGGTCTTCCAGAGGGCAGGAGTTGATATTCATTCCCGGTGTCCCCGCCCTGCCTCAGCCAGGGCCAGGGCTCTGCCGGCACACAGAACACTGGATGCATGAATCAGAATTTCCTGGGGAGCCTGGCTGTCTTCTCTGGGGTGGGTGCTGTGATTGGGAGGTGGAGGCGTCTCTGCCTTCTTTCTGTCTCCCCAAGGCTGTTAGGTCACATTTATGACTTTGCCAGACCAAAGCCTCCTTCACTCAGCGCCAGGGCAACCCCTTCAGCCTGAAGTGTTCCTACCTGGGATGTGGGAGCTGCTTTTGGTCTGGCTCATCTTTCCTCTGACACAGGGTGATACGACGGTGGAGTGGCTCTCCCGTGGCCCGTGTGTCCTGTGTAGGCACCGTGGCCAGCACCTTCAGTGCTGACCTGACTGGAGGGCTGTCTCAGCTCCAGGGCACCATTCCCAGAGAATGCCACGTTGTCCTAATTCCGGAGGTGAAATCAGCACCGAGAGGACAAGCCACCTGCCCACAGAGCTAAGAAGTGGCAGGGGAGAGTTTGGAACCAGGCCCACAGAGAACCGTGTGGCCAGTGTTGACCAGCGGTCGGGGGAAAGCTGGAAAAGAGAAGTCACTGCATTCATTTCCCAGCATTCCTGCCAAAATAAATCCCTGGCAGCTCAGTGGCTGCAAGCCACGCGTGTCTGTTCTCCTGTGGTCTGCAGGTCAGAAGTCAAAAATGGGTCCTCAGGGGCCTGTTCCTTCCGGAGACCAAGGGAGAATCCATTTCCTTCTCTTTTTCCAGCTTCTCCTGGTGCCTGCACGCGCACGGCTCTTCCTCCGTCTGCAAAGCCAGTGTGGGGAGTCCTCGCTCACTCTCAGCTCCTGCCTCATTCTCAGAAGGATGCTTCGGGACCACTTGGGGCCCACCCAGACAATCCAGAAAAATCTTCCTGTATTAGTCGGAGTTCTCCAAAGAAATAGAACCAACAGAATATATATGTTTATATCCCTATACAACTCTATTGTCTGTCTATCTTCTATCTATGTATCTGTCCATCCATCCACCCATCTATCTATAATTATCTATGTAATCTATCCTATCACCTATCCATCCATCCATCCACCCATCTATCAATCATTATCTATGTAATCTATCTTATCTAGCTAATCTATCATCTAATCAATCAATCTACTTTATCAATCTAATCCATCTTATCTGTGTGTGTAATAATCTATCAGCCAGTCAATCGGTCAATTACTCTATCATCTATCTAATCAATCTATCTTATCTATCTGCCATGTATCATTTATCTATCTAATCAGTCTATCTCTCTCTCTGTCTATCTATCTGTCTACCTACTTATCTATCTATCTGGACATATGAGAGATTTGGTATTGGAACTGGCTTGCATGATGATGGAGGCTGAGAAGTCCCATGATCTGCCATTTGCAAGCTGGAGACGCAGGGAAGCCGGGGTAGTGAGTCCAGGGCTCAAAGCCTGAGATCTGTGGGGGCCACTGGCATAAGTCTCCAAGTCTGAAGGCCTGGGGTCAGGAGCTGTGATGTCTGAGGCCAGCGGAAGATGAGTGTTTCCGTTCAAGGAGAGAACGAATTCACCCTTCCTCTGTCTTCACGTTTTACTCAGGCCCTCAGTAGATTGGATGCTGCCCACGTGGGTGAGGGCAGGTCTTGCAAACTCAGTCCACTGATTGAAAGCTAATCTCTTCAGAAACACCGTCCTGTACACACCCAGAAATGAGGCCTTACCAGCTCTCTGGGCATTCGTGGCCCAGCTAAGTTGACACATAGAAGTAACATCTTTAGGGTCATGATTCAGCCGGCCACAGCCCCATGAGCTCTGCGTATAGGCATCCAGTATCCTTCTATGTTCAGAGAGAGTAGGGGATCAGGGAGGAGGCACCAGACTCTCAACCTCTGTGGCAAGTGCTGGTGGCCTGGGCGAAAGGGCCCAACCTGCCGGCAGCCTCAGGCAAAGCCCTCACAAACCTGGTGCATTATTCAGCATTGTTTGGAGGGAGATTAAAACTGCATCTGGCTGTGGAAGCTCCTGCCCCCAACACCTGCCAGTGACAGAAGAGGCTGCTTCGCAGAAGGCTCATTAAATATGAAAACATGCCGTTGGTTTCTAGCAAACTTAAATTACTTAAGCTGGTGTAAGTGGATAAATGTTTCATGCTACAGTTTATGAAGTTCCCACCAACAGTACCTCTGGTGGCACAGCCAGGGACCTCTCTGAATGCCTGTCTGTGGGCTTGGCTGGCCAACCTGAGGGGAACCCACTCCCGGCCCCCACCAATGGGTCTGCTGGGTTTTCGGGGTCATGCTTGGGCCCAGCTGAGTCACTGGGGTCCTAGGGGCTGCTCCCTGGTGCAGTTCCTGGCACAGTGGGTAATTACCAGGAACGAGACACAAATACAGTGAGTAGAGTGGGAATAACGAGGGAGCAATTGCCTGGTGGTTTTGTTTTTCTTGGCGAGGGAAATTAGAGCCATGACAATTTGGGAACTTAGCTTCGGCCCTGCTCCTCCTTAGCAGATGTGTGGAAGCCGTCACGCCTGTGGCTGCCAGGCCGTGAGCTGGCAGGGGCGAACCCACCCGGGCTTCGTTTGTGATGTGCCTGGATCTGCTGGCTTCAGAGGTGCCTGGACAGGGACGCCCATCACCGACCGTCCCTAGCCCCTGCTCTGCTTGATCTCCTTTCCGAGAAGCTGCAGCCAGGGAGAGCCATCTGTGTCCTAAAAACTGTACAAAGGACGGTACAGCAGGGAGCAAGACGTGGACACACGAGCATGAGTTGTGTCCCCTAAACATTGTGGAAGTCCGAACCCCCAGGACCCACGGGTGTGACCTCATTTGGAAACGGCCTTTCAGAGGCAATCAAGTGAAGATGAGGCCACTAGAGTGGAGATTTGGAGGCACACGCAGAACACAAACACGCAACACACACATCAACATACATACAACATACACAATACAACGTACACAACATGCAACACACACAAAACACACACCACACACAATACAAACACCACACCACACCACACAACACATATGCAATACACAACTACACACAATACACGAGACACAAGACACAACACATGACTCACCACACACAATACACACAACAAATGGAACACATACACCGCACACATGCAACACACAACACACAACTACACATAATACACAACTCACAACACAACACACAAATCACCACACACCACAAACAATACACACAACACATATACCACAAACTTGCAACACACAGAACACACTACAGACAATACACACAACAGACACCACACACACCACACACACCACAAACATGCACACACCACACACACCACACAATACAACAAACAGAACACATACAACACTCAACTACACACAATACACAACACGCACAGCACACAACTCACCACACACCACACACACATTACACACACCACACACAATACACACAACATACACTACACACATGCTACACACCCAACAAACATACAACACACACAACCAACACACCACACCACACATAACACACTACGCATGCACCACACACTACATACACCACACACTACACAACACACACATACAACACAAACACACCACACAATACACAAATGCAACACACACACTATAGATGCGATACATGCAACACACATCACTCATGTACACATAATATATAACTCACAGCACACAACTCACCACACATCACACACAGCACACATGCAACACACAAGTACACACAATACACACAGCACACAACTCACCACAAACACTACACACACCACACACACCACGCACAATACACACAACAAACACACATATACCATACACATGCAGAACACAATATACAACAAACAATATACACACAATACACATTTGTACACAATACACACCTCACAGCACACACAACACACAACTCACCACACACACCACACACATTCAACACACACCACAAGAACACACTACACACACTACACACAACACACCCAACACATATGCATGCCACACATGCAACATACATGTGACACACACACCACATGTGTACACAATAAACAACACATACATGCACCACACACAACACACAACATACACAACACACAACTCACCACACACCACACACATATAAGACACAACACACAAGCACAGCACTCAAAATAACATGACAAACACAGTATGCCACACACAACAAACACACCACACACCACACACACACACCACACACCACATGAACACACCATATATACCACACACCACACACATGCAACATACACAACACATACACCACACATGCAACACACATGAAATACACACAACATACACGTACACACAATACACAATTTGTCGGGAAACGCAGCAAAGGAGAAAGGACTTAGTGCCTACATAAATTGGTTATGAGTAACATACAAACAAGGACCGGCAAACTGTGGAAGGCCGCAGGTGGCCTCTGGGGAGGAAGGCCTCTCCATGCGTCGTGCAGGGTGACCTCAGCTCTGCTACCATAAACGTTGTGCTCAAGGACGTAAAACCCCTTCGTGGCACTATGACGCAGCCAGACTTGCAGGCTCCTTGTAAGGCCCGAGTTCCACCAGCTGTACGTAGATACTAGGCTAAAGATACCACACGCGCTTGTTTTGTGAAACTCCAAACCACCGCTGTTATCAACCCTTAGGATGACATGCCAGTTCCAGCCACTGATTCGCTCCACCATCAGTCACCCTCTCCCCCCATCACTCCACTCCTTCCCTACAGATCAAAGTGACTGTCATCAATAAATAGTGTGGATGATCAGAGCTTGGGGCCTTCACTGCCTCCAGTAACAGGTGATGGCCCCCCGGTCCCACTGTCTCTCTTAATCTGTCTGTTCCTCATTCCTTTGTCGCCACCAAACTTGGGGTACCCACGGGTGATGTAGGGCTGAATCCCTACATTCTGGTGCCCAGTGTGGGGCTCACGGGTCCCTAAGTGCTGGCACCCAATGTGTGGGGCTCATAGATTACCTGCAACAACTCACAACACAGACAACACACAACTCACCACACATCACACATACCACACACATACACACGACATACACCACAAGAACACACCACACCAATACACACAACAAACAACACACACACAACACACATACAACACACACATACACACACATACACACAATACACAACTCAACACACAACACACAGCTCACCACATACTCATTACACACCACACACACCCCCCCACAATACCCACAACAAACATAACACATACACACTTGCGACACACAACACACAACTACACCACAATACAATATGTAACACACAACAAACCACATCACACCCACACCACACAACAAACACAGCATCCCACACACACACGCGCGTGCACACACACACACACACACACACACGCAGGGAGGGTGCTGAGTGAAGATGGAGGCAGAAACTGCAGCGATGCCTGCCACCATGCCTGGCTATTTTTGTTTTTCTAGTTTTAGTAGAGATGGGGTTTTGCCATGTTGGTCAGGCTAGTCTTGAATTAGTGATCTCAAGTGATCCACCCACCGTGGCCTCCCAAAGTGCTGGGATCACAGGCGTGAGCCACTGCGCCTGGCCTGTTTTTCTTTTTTGAGACAGTCTCAATCTGTTGTCCAGGCTGGAGTGCAGTGGCAAAATCACTCATCCTCAACCTCCATGGGCTCAAGTGATCCTCCCATCTCAGCCTCCCAAGCAGCTGGAACCACAGGCACGCACCACCATACCTCGCTAATTTTTGTATTTATTTATTTATTTTTTGTAACGATGGGGTTTTATCATGCTGTCCAGGCTGTTCTCGAACTCCTGGGCTCATGTGATCCTCCTGCCTTGGCCTCCCAAAGTGCTGGGATTACAGGCGTGAGCCACTGCGCCCAGACCAATGCATTTTTCACATCGGATATTGTAGTGTTCATGTCTCAAGTTAGATTTGGGTCTTTGTATATTTTCCATCTCTAACTTTTTGAACATATGGAATGAGGTTGTCAAAACTTTTTAAGTGTTCTTGTCTGCCAGTTTTAGCACTGATGTCAGCTCTGAGTCAGTTTTACTTTTATTCTTACCATGGGTCATGCTTTCATGCTTCTTTGCATGTGTGGTAGAATGTTTTGATTGGATGTCAGACACTGACATTTTATTTATTTATTTTTTGAGATGGAGTCATGCCTTGTCACCCAGGCCTGGAATGCAGTGATGCAATCTCAGCTCACTGCAGCCTCTACCTCCCAGGTTCAAGTGATTCTCTGCCTCAGCCTCCTGAGTAGCTGGGATTACAGGTGCACACCACCACACCTGGATAATTTTCATATTTTCAGTAACAACAGCGTTTCACCATGTTGGCTAATCTGGTCTTGAATTCCTGGTCTCAAGTGATCCACCTGCTTCAGCCTGCCAAAGTGCTGGGATTACAGGTGGGAGCTGTCGTGCCTGGCCGACACTAACATTTTATGTTGTTGGTTGCTAGATTTTTGTTGTTGCTGTGATTATTTCTAAAGTATTCTTGAGCTTTGTTCTGGGATGCAGTTAAGTTCCTTGGGAACATTGATCTATTCAGAGCTTGCTTTAAAAAATTTCCAATAAGTGTTTGGCCTAGGGATAATGATTTCCTATGACAGAGGTGAGACCCTTCTGAGTACTCTACCCAATGCCATGTGAATTCTAAGATGTGCCAGTCTGGCTGGTGGGAGCAGTAATGACTCCCATCCCTGTGTGAGCACAGGGAGCTGCTGCCTCCAATCTTGTTGGGTGCTTCTTTGCCCAGACTTGAGTCATTTCTTTGCCCACATGCACTAATTGTTGCTTTGCTGAGTGCCTGGAGGGGACCCTCTGCGTGTCTCCAGAGCCCTCTGCACAGCTGTCTCCTGTGATGTCCTGTGAACCTTCCTACTTTGGCTTCTCTGGACTTGGCTCTGTCTCCTCCACTCAGGGACTCCATTGGTCTCAACCTGGGTTCCCCATCCCTGCACTGCAGCCTGGAAGCTCACCCCATAGGAGAAGCTCCAGCGACCTTAGGGCTCACCTTGTTAGTTTTCCTCCTCTGAGGAGTACCTGTCCTTGGTTGTCTGGGGTCTCATGGCCTGAAAACCACTGCTTCACACTTTTGTTTTTGTTTGTTTGTTTTGGTTGTTTAGCTGGGAGCGTGCATCCAATTCCCGTTACTCCGCTTGGCCAGAAGCATTAGTCTCTGCCTAATCATTTAATCAGGGTGAAAATGTCAAGAAAATAACACTAACATTTACTGAGCACTCCTGACACGCCAGACGCAGTGCTAAGAACTTCATTTTTCTTTTCTGTATAAAATCCTCTCGTTGATTTGCATAATATTACACACTTTTCCACATGAGGTCCTTGAGTTTTGCAGAGGCCATGGAGCTAGGTAGCGGTAAAATCGCCACTCGAGGCCTGGTCAGTGGGGCTCTTGGCCACGCTGCTGTCTGCTCTATTGGTGGGCAGGTGTCATAGTGCAATAGGAGCCTCTGGGAGACTCTCTTCAGGGGCTGGTCCAGGACGCCGATGGCTGTCTTAGAATGGAATTTGACAGTACTTTTCGTGGGTCTTCAAAAAGAGGTGACCCTTCTCAAGAAGTTTAAACTTCTCGTTATAACCTTAATTTAGTCACTAACTTTTTACTTCCTTAGCTCATTGTGTGGTCTTCTATTGACTTGAATTTCTCCCAGGGTTGGTCATATGAAGAGGCCGTCAATGTCCAGCCACAGTGGAGACCCTCTAACTTTACATGTGGGGGCATTTCTCAAGAGTTAGTAGCAGAAGGTTCAACTTGAAATAGCTTAACCAGAGAGATCTGTTACCTCGTGAGCACAGGCTCTGAGGCAAGGTGGGCTGCAGGCACCATGTGATCAGGGCTACATCTCCCTTCCCTTGACTCTGCTTCCTGTGTCCTCAGGCAGCCTCCCTGGCTGCCTTAGGATGACTGCCACAATGAGAGGAGCTTGCTCGTTCACACCTGGTGGGAGAAGGACAGGTGCAGTGAAAGTCTTCACCTCTCTGATTGGCCAGCCTAGGTCATGTGCCTGCTCCTGGACCTATTAGAGTCACCAGCGGGAGTCTGTGTGCTGATTGGCTGAAATAATCCCTGGCAAGGAGGATGACATCCTGTGATTGGATGATTGGGATCCATCCAGAATGAGAGATGCCCTCAGCCTCCCAAGTCCATGGGCAACCCAGAGAAGGGGCCAAACCCAAACCTGGTTCCTGCGGGGAGGGAGGGAGTGGAGAAGGCAAACGCAGTGGCCGATGAAGCTGCAGGGGTGGACGGTGCAGCGGGTGGAGAGCCAGGCCTTGTCCCGGGTCCTCCAGCACCTCCCTGTGGGCAGCGGGCAGCTCCCACCCCAGGTTCCCTTCCTGCTCCTGCAGATTGAGCTAGCTGCACAAGACAACTGGCATTTCTTGGGGGCACCCATGGTGCCACTTCTGCACAATGCCAAGGCTGCGTGCGCAGAGTCCCATCTGGGAGCCTCCCGATTTCCCCTGGGGAAGGGGTTACAGTCACTTCAGTTTAGAGGAAAGGAAACAGGTGCAGAGAGGTTAGGAAACTTACCCCAAGTCAAATAGCTGGTCAACAGCAGAGCCGGGGCTGATGCCTATGTCCCTGGCAGCCCTAAACCAGCAGACTCACCTGGCTGGGACAGGAAAGGCAGAGACAGGGTCTGGGATCTTCTCCACCCCCGCCCTCAGCACCTGCCTAGAGTGGCTGACTGAGAAACCCTCAGGGGGATGCGGTGATGACTGATGCCTTCACACTCCCACTGGGCACACACAGGCGAAGCCTCCGTGAGAAGAGATGCATTCGCGAAGGAGAAACGTCATAAAATATGAAGAAGACATTAAGCTGAAGACGCGTGAACCCCTGGGCAGTGAGTGCGGGAAGTGGGGGCTGTGCCCCTGGACGCTGCAGCTGGGCTGGAGCCAACTCGCTGGCACCAAGGAAACGGCAGTATCAGAAACAGCAGTCCTCGCTAGGTCATGCTCATGCCACGCGCCTGTCAGTTGTGTTGCATTTGTTGGGTGTGAAGGGTGATGTGATGGCCACGCTGCCCACAACAGGTCAGTACATTCCCAGGACAGTCCTGAAAGGCAGGTTCTCTTTTTCCCATGATACAAATAAGGTCAAGGACTCAGAGAGACCAGAAAACCTGGCTAGGAGGAGGGTTTGAGCTGGATCTCCCTGTCCCCAAGTCACACTCTGGATCCCCCTCCTGACACTGAATAACTGGGGTCTCCTCTGTCCCCTCCTGTGGTAAGTAAAAAAGTTTCTTTATAAAGTTTCTTTTTTTTTGTTAAAGAATAAATCACAAGTGTGTTAATAACTTTGTGAAGCCCTAGCCTATGTAGCCATTAGATGTGCCATGCTTACAGGCATGTAGTACGTTCTATGTCCTTGTACTTTAACCAAGACACCTGGGCTGGATGTGCTCACAGGCATGCCCCAGCTCTCCATTGCTTTTATCTGTTTAGAAAAGTTTTAAGTTGTTAGCCAATCGGAGTTTAGTTTAGATTGTGAGGTCTGACTCCAGCCAACAGAGATCAGATGCAGCAGTAAGGACAACCCCAAACGCGTAAGAAATAAATTTGTGTGTATTCCTTTGTTTTTTGTACTCTCGTGGCAAGGTGGCTAGTGAGAGTACCCTTCCTGCAATCCAGAAAGTACAAATTATGTTGCTGAAAGATCCTTTGTCTCAGTGCTCATTTTTCCTTGTGGCACTGAGCGTCTATTTCCAACACCTCCCTGCGTCATTCTGCCCGGGACCCATGGCTGCGTAGGGCTCCTATGCCCCGGAAACCAGGTGGGCCCTTCCCCCAGTCCCTCTCCTCATTGTGTTGCAGGCAAAAGAGTGCAGACAGCTGAGCCTTCTCAGGCAAAAGGGTGCAGACAGACAGCTGAGGCTCCTCGCTTCCCGCTCCGAAGCTCAGAACCTCCCTTCCCTCCTGGATCCAACAGGAGCAGCTGCTGCCGCTGCCCATGCCTCTCCAACTTGTCACCCACGGATGCCTGGAAAACTGCACATAAACGTAAGATGATGTTTTTTTGTAAATAAGCAATGCAGCCACTCAGATCTGATTCGGGCCGTCAGCCCAATCCAGCAGAGAGAGATGCAGCTCCAGTATTCACACGTGTTCTCAGGGATTGTTTATTGCAGAATGCTGGGCACCAATAAAACTTCCGCATCAATTATTCATTATGGAATTCAGATGAAAGTCAGAAACCCTCCCACCAAGGGACTGCCTTTTTAAATTTAAATTTAATTTTTTTTTATCGCTTCTGAAGAGTGAGTCTTAGCATCTAACGCCATCAGATGCTACTTAGTGGGGAGAAATGATGGGTCTGGTGAGAGAGTTCTGACCTTATGTTCACATCTCCGAAGACACTTGGCTTTTCTTAAAGGATTGTCTCTGCCGGTGGACCACATGCTAACACCCTGCCTGGGGGCTCTGATTTTCTGAAGGGCACTGGGAGATGACAGTCTCTCTCTCTCTTGCTGCCTGTCCTTGGAGAGGAAAGTGGGTGGCGCCTGCAGCACAGCCCTCTGAAGCTCACAGGACACCTCTGGGGCCCAATTCACTGGGGCTGCTCTGGGAGAGAGTTGGGGCAGGTGCTACCTCTCTCTCTCTCTCTTTTTTTGAGACAGGGTCTCACTGGTGCCCAGCCTGGAGTGCACTGGCACGATCTCAGCTCACTGCAGCCTCCACCTCTGGGGCTCAAGAGATCCTCTCACCTCAGCCTCCTAAGCAGCTAGGACTACAGGCAAAAGCTACCACGCCTGGCTAATTTATGTACTTTTTTTGGGTAGAGACAGGGTTGCCCCATATTGCCTAGGCTGGTCTCAAACTCCTGGGCTCAAGTGATCTGCCTGCCTCAGCCTCCTAAAGTGTTGGGAATACAGGCGTGAGCCAACACACCTGGCCTGTTTCTCTCTCTCTCTCTTTTGTTTTTTTTGAGATGGAGTCTCACGCTGTCACCCAGGCTGGACTGCAGTGGCTTGATCTCAGCTCACTGCAACCTCCCAGGTTCAAAGAATTCTCCTGCCTTAGCTTCTGGGGTAGCTGGGTCTACAGTCGTGCACCACCATGCACTGCTATTTTTTTTGTACTTTTAGTAGAGACATGGGTTCACCATGTTGGCCAGGCTAGTCTCGAACTCCTGACCTCAAATGATTTGCCCGCCTCAGTCTCCCAAAGTGCTGGGATTATGGGTGTGAGCCACTGCACCCGGCCTTTTTTTTTTTTTTTTTTTTTTATTGAGAAGATGAAGGCACAGAGATTGTTATGCCCCTTTACCAAATCTGCTCACTGAAGTCCTGACCCTCAGAACCTGTGGATGAAACCTTATTTGGAGAAGGGCCCTGACAGAATTAAGTTAAAATGAGGTCATTCAGGTGGGCGCTAGTCCAGTCAGACTGATGTCCTTCTAAGAAGGGGAGATTTGGACAGAGACACGCGCAGGTGCACACGGAGGCCGTGCCGCAGTGACGAAAGCCATCTGGGAGCCAGGGACAGAGGCTCAGAGAGACCCAGCCCCGCCCACACCTTGCCTGTGGACTTCTGGCCTCCAGGACCAGGAGAGGACAAGTTTCTGTGGTTGAAGCTGCCTAGTTTGTGGCTTCAGGAAACCAACAGAGATGAAGGGACGTTTTGAGATTTGCCGTAGTGGAGTGGGACTCTCCCGCCTGCTGGTGTCTTTGGGTTGGAGGAGGTGGAGCTCCCGTTGCCAAGTCGCGCCGAGGCCCCTGTGATGCCAGGATGCAGTGACAGAAGCTTCAGCAAGAACTCTGCTAAAGTCTTTATTTCTTTTTTTTTTTTTTTTTTTTTTTGAGGCGGAGTTTCGCTCTTGTTACCCAGGCTGGAGTGCAATGGCGCGATCTCGGCTCACCGTGACCTCCGCCTCCTGGGCTCAGGCAATTCTCCTGCCTCAGCCTCCTGAGTAGCTGGGATTACAGGCACGCACCACCATGCCCAGCTAATTTTTGTATTTTTAGTAGAGATGGGGTTTCACCATGTTGACCAGGATGGTCTCGATCTCTCGACCTCGTGATCCACCCGCCTCGGCCTCCCAAAGTGCTGGGATTACAGGCTTGAGCCACCGTGCCTGGCCTAAAGTCTTTATTTCTTTCCTTTGAAGAACCCTGGAATGCTCTCTGTAAATATTTGCGAAATTAATTCCACAACCCACGAATGAATACAGGGATGAATGAGTGACTGAGTCTCACCTCAGGAGGACGCGTCAGACACAGTGCTGTCCCGAAGCCTGCCATGTGTGTTCCATGAGCAGACGTGGCTTCTTCTAGGGCCCTGGCAGCCAGGGCTCAAGTCGCTCCTGTGCCCAGAGGGCAGGGGTGCCAGGTGGGAGGGGGAGGGTGGAGGGGTGAGGTCCAGTGGGCCTTTCCCCTTCAGCATTTGGGAAGAGTTGGGGTCTGCCCTTTGAGGCAGTCACTGCTGGGAGTGGGGGTGGGGCACGCAGCCCAGAGCTGCAGCCACCGCGGAGCCTGGGCCTCGCCTTTTCTTTCCAAGCCCTTCCTGCAGGGTGAAGAGGCGGGCTCCGCTCACATGCAAGCGTGGCTCAGAACAGCTTCACGTGCACCTCAGGTGATCTTTTAGGGGTTTTAAAATTTTCCCTTTTTAGCAGGAGTCATCATTTTCCTTTTCCATAGGGAGAAACAGGTGATGTCCTAAAAGAAAAACCAAAACTCTGACATTTATTGGATTTATGCTGAAAATATTGAAGAGTTCATGGAGAGGCCTTTGATCCTGAGAACCTTCTGGGTTTTCATTGCTTTTGTGTTTGCTGACCTCAGGCCAGGGCGCCAATGCTCCCTCGGCCTTGAAGCCCGGCGGGAAAGGGGAATGGGCCGGTCCACACTCAGGAACTCCGTGGCCCTCCTTCTCCTGTCTTCATTTTTCACCAGCGCGCCGTCCCTGACACCCCCTGCCCATTGCATCCGTACGCCTGTGTTTCGGTTTTGGTGGTTTGCTGACGCTTTTTGTTAGCAACTCATTGGGGCTTTCCAGTCTGCAGGAAGGACTTAGCCATAGACTCTTCTGGAGTCCCTGCAGCCTGGCTGAACCGTGAGCTGTCCCCGGCCAAAGCCGGCCCATCCTGCGTTCTGTCTGCAGGAAATGTTCCTTCCCTCCACACCCGCACTTCCCCGACACCAGCCGGGTCCAGGGTTTGGTGTCTGCCGGGCTGTCTCCTTGTCCTCTGCTGCCCTGGCCACCCCTGTCCCCAGCCTGGACCCAGAGCACCGTGTCCTGGCCTTTGTCAGGCTCCGTCTATCCCTGCACCTCAGGCCCTGGTCCCTGAACTGCCACCTGCCTCTGAGGGTCCACTCTGGCCTCAGCCAGTAACAGGCCCTCAGATCATCACGTAAATGAACGAACTTCCAGAAGAAATAAGGGCGCCGCAGGCATTTAAAACATTCGTGCATTCAGTGTCTGCCTTATCTTTGTTTTCCCCACGAAAAGAGCAGCATCTGGGGAGTGAGGGAGGCCTCGCTGGCAGCACTGGCGGAATCCAGCGCGGGAGCCTGCCATGCCAGGCGCCAGACACGCCAGGGTTCCCGCACACCTGTTCCCGTTCACGTGAAGTGGGGGGGCCTCCTCCTCCCTCCTGTCCCTCCCACACGTCCCCACCCTGAGTCGGGGTCTGTGCCGCGGAATAGCCCACAGTGAGTTTTGACCTCGTCCTCGCCATCCTGCTGGTCTTTTATTTAAAAGGCAGCAGAGAAGGGGACTCTGGTCTCTCTCCCCACCCCACACACCAGCAGCTGCACGGCATGGAGCTCGTGTTTCCGTGGCTCTGTGCCTTTGTGTTCCGAGTCCCGCACAGTGGGGAGAGGTGGGGGCAGAGACAAGAGCGAGCTGACAGGACAGCCACCTTGTCCCCAGCGTCCCTCCAGGAGCTCCCCAGGTTGCAATGGCAGGCACCGGGTCCTTCCTGGAGCCTCTCGCCTCTGCTAGGCAGCGATGTGTTGTAATACGTTCCTGGAACGCTTCCTCACCATCTGTCTCCCGAGCTGGATTATCGCTCCGCTCCGAGAGAGGAGTTCTGATTTGCAATTGTAAATTGTCTTTTTCCCCCCTTCTCACTCCACATGTGGGGACTCTGACAGCTTGAAGGGGCTGTCGTGGTTTGCAGTGAGCCTGGCTTGTTTTCTGCACGGCACAAAACACAGTCCCTCTGGAGTCCCTGGGGGGACGGGGACCGTCCCCAGGGTTGCTGGGTGGGTTGTGGAGGTCAGGTGGGGTGGGGTAGGAGGCTGGGAGGGAGGGAGGCGCTAGACACATAGTCTTTCTCCAAGTTGACCTCAGGCTAATGCTGGGACTCGACCCTGACTCCTCCAGGGGACCCAGAGCCCACGCTGATGAGCTCACGTGTGCAATGAGGTAAGAGCGGATGCCACCAGTAGCACCTGCCCTCTTGCCTCTGTTCCTCTCCCGTGAGAGCCTTTACACCATGGGGCAGGGCCAGAGGGCTTCCTTGCTATGGCAAGGATTCCTCCGCATGGCACCCTCCAGGCTCCGCACCCTGCTGGACCCGCATGAGGCCTGCTGCCCGCCGCCTGCTGCCCTCCTCTGTCCCCAGGGACGCTGATCTCCTTATCATTGTGCCTGGAACATGCCAGGGCACCTTTCACAGGCCTCTGCCCTGCAGACAGCTTCCCTGCTGAATTCTATAAAACATCTGAAGAGGCGTTAATATCAAATCTTCGCAAACGCCTCCAAAAGATGGGAGGAGAAAATACTTCCCAGCTTCATCTGAGTCCAGTGACCCGTGGGTGCCAAAGCCGGACAAAGATACCACAGGGCAAGGACCCGGCGGGCGCAGCCCGCAGCCCCTCCCACGTCTCACTCTTCCCGCAGGCTCACTCCTGCCGCTGGCCAGGGCCTCTGCTCAAATGCCAGCCTGGGACGTTTCCTGACTGTTCCAGCACGGGCTGCTCAGTGCCCTATCCCTCCCCCAGCCTTGCTCCCTCCAGCAGGGTCCTGCTGGGGACATGTGCCTGGCCCACCTGTCCGACACCGCTCCCCTGTCTCCCTGCCTGGACAGATGCTCCCGCCTGGCTGCCTCTTTCTCTCGTGCTTGTATTGGCTGTGCCCAGAGCTGCACCTGCTGCCAGAGGGCACCTCTGCACGGTGTGTAGCAGAGATAATGGCTCCCAAGATGCTTGGCCATGAACTTGTCCCCTCACGCTCAGGGTGGAGTGGGCCTTGCCTCTGTCCCTGGAGCTGTCCCTCCTATGGCCTGTGATGATACCCCTGCGTGGGTCCTCGCCTCCTGCACCCCTGCAGCGTCGACTGCATCAACAAGGTGCGCCGGCCTGGCATGTTGCTGGCCACAAAGCCCCTTTGGTGCCTCTTCTGCACCTTGTTGCAGGGTCGATCTGCACCGAGGTCTGCAAAATGCTTTTGGCTCCTACTGTACAGAGAAGGAAACTGAGGCTGGCGCATCCCCAGATGGAGATGGCATTCCCAACAGCCAGGGGTCAGGGGATGGTGAGCTGGTTCATCCCAAGAGAGGGTGAGGCTGTGACATGTGTGAAGCATGGGTGGGCAGATGGCACATGGGCACCCAGGGCCGGTCCAGTTAATCCTCAGGGCTGAGCTCAGGACCAGCAGAGCCAGGGCCAGGCCTGGTGCATGGACCTGCAGGCTGATGGGACATCCAGTGAGGGGTCCCTTTCGGGCGATACAGGAACCACTAGGAAATCTCAAACCCACAGTGGGGCCCAGGGCAGAAGCAAGCTCGAGGTCAAGAATAATGTCCAGTGAGAGGCTGAGCTTTGTCTAAGGCCTGCAGAGGCTTCCTGGGGATGCTGTGGGGTTTTAATAGGCCCCGGGAGGAGTGTGGGATCTGGAATCTGAAGCCCAAGGGGCAGCCCTTCGGAACCATAGGTGTGGCCCAGTTTCTAGGGCAAAGATGAGAGCGTGGCCTGAGAAACCCACCCCCATTTGCCCAGTTTTGAAGACCAGGGTGATTTTTCGCCAGCTCAACTTCACAGAAGGGCCTTGTTCCCTTTGGGGTTTTCTAGAGGCATCAGGGCCTGTTTCCAAGACTTGGGATCCGAGGCAAAGGCTCCTTTGCTCACTTAAAAAAAAAGTATTTATTTCTTTTTTTATTGGTGCATGATAGGTGTACGCAGTTTCTGGGTATATGCAAATTTAATACATCTGTATAATTTGTAAAGATCCAATCGTCATAAATAAGGCATCCATCTTCTTCGGTACCAGCCTCTTCTTGATGCTGGAGACATTGAGATCACTCTCTTCTGCCTATTTTGAAATGTGCGATGGATTATTGTGAACATAGTCACCCAGCTGCTCCAACACAAGGCCTCATTTCCTGATCGAACCATGTGTTTGTACCCATCAATCACCCTGTCTTCACCCCCTCACTCCCTTCCCCTTCCTGGTCTCTGGTACCCGCAGTCTACTCTCTACCTCCATGTGACCCACCTGCTAGCCCCCCTGTGTGAGTGAGAACATGCCCTATTCATCTTCCTCCGCTTAGCTTATTTCACTTCACATGGTGACCTCCCGTCGCTCCGGTTTTTCTGGTTCCCCCGGTTCCTCCATGCAGCTGATTTTCAAGACTTCATTCTGTGGTAGGTCCACCCACTCCCAATAAACCCTCCATGGTCCTGGTGTGGCCTGAGACGGCTGTTTCCCAAATCATGCTACAGCCCCCTCCTTCCCTCATTCCCTGCCCCATGGCCTGGGTCCCCTTTCCACACCCCAGCTCCCACCTGCTCCCAGCTCCCCCACACCAATCTGCACCGGCTGGGTTTCGGCTTCAATTTCAGCAAACACAGGCAATTCCTCTTCCCACTGGGGATGAGAACTGGCAGAAATATCACAGTGGAGGCAGCCTCCCCGGCTCTTACCAGCCGAGGAAAAGCACAAATCAATAGCCGGTTCGCAGAGTGTGATTTACCTCCTGAAAAGCACACGTTCCCTCCCCTGGCATCATCATCATGTTGCTCTCGGCCCTGAGCATCCACAGCGCTCCTGACAATGCGAGTCTTCCCCAAATGGCATCTGTTTCATAAAGGGAGACATGGCTCCTGAAATCCAGGGAGGAGGCAGAGGGGACTGCTCGGCCTCACACCTGGGCCGTGGGACTGGTGTGAGGTCAGGGTAAAGCCACGCGGATGGAGAAGCCACTCAATACATTTGGTGAAAGCAACGTTCCCAGTGAGTTAGAGTCAGCCGGGAACTTAGACTCTGGATCATCTGCAGCAAACCTACATCCTCTCTGCCCCTCAGTCTTTCCCTCTGCAGAGTGGGGTCGGCCTCCCTCTTGCCGTCCGCAGAGTGGGGTTGGGCTAGAAGGCTAATGCTTGTTAGAACTGTCATCTCTACGCTCCACGTGGATTGCAGTGACTGGTGTGACCAGCCTTCGAACGGGTGCTTGGTGGGGGTGGGACAGCAGAGGGTGGGAATGCCATCACACAGGCTCCTGGTTAAGGGATTTCTTTCCCTTTCAGACCTTAGAAGGATGCCTGAGCTCTCCCGCTTTGGTGGTGGGTGGACCGGTGTGTGAGTCATGGCTCAGCCATCTACCAGCTGTGCAAATTCAGACCAGCTGCTTAAGTTGCTTCATGCTTTCTGTAAAGCGAAGGTAGACGGGGGATCAGGTAGCGTGCGGGGTGTGCAGCCCTTAGGAGTATCTGGTCCATAGCCAGCGTCCTGTACCTGGAAGTCATAACCAGGAGGTGTGCTTTCTTCACCTGTACACTAATTTTGAGGACCTGGAGCTAGTTTGGAGGACCCTCCCTAGCAAGTACTTAGGAGCCTGACACACACAGGCTGAGTATGGATTCACCTCCAGCGGGCTCCATCTCACAGTTTTGCTGCTGCTTTTCTTAGGCCGGTGTCGACGTGGTCTCCATGAGCTGTGTGCATCCAGTGACAGGATGAGACTTGTCCCCCCCGGGAAGCTCCCCAGCCTTCCCCCACCTTCCCTCTGCGGGGGATTCTGCCTTGGTCTGCTCTCCTCCATCCCTCAGGGGTCCTGTCTTTGTGATGTCAGTGTGAAGAGGAATCCGCAGAATGATGAAAGTGGAGAGAAGCCTGAAAATGCATTGGACGATGACAGCAGTGTTATTTACGATCGCCGTGACTTGGAAGCAGCCCAGATGTCCTCCGGCAGGTGACTGAGAAGTAAACTGAGGCACATCCACTTGGACAATGGAATACCACTCAGTGCTGGAGACAAGTGACCTTTCCATCCATGAGAAGACATGGAGGAGCCGGAAACGCAGATCACAGAGCGAAAGAGGCCAGTCTGGAAAGGCTACACACCCTGTGACTCCAACCCTGTGACATTCCCAGAGAGGAAAAAGTACGGGGACAGTAAAAAGAGGAGTTGCCAGTGTTAGGGAAGCAGGAGCTGAGGAGACCCAGAGTGACACCACTGAAAAATCGACCTTGTCTTGAAACTAACAAGGCACGTTCCTTGCCAGTCATGACCCCTGGTCCTAAGACGTTCACAGCTAAGGAGGCAGCTTGTACTGCCTGCAAGGACAAACTCCTAAAATGATAGAAAGCCCAGCTGTCCCAACACCCAGTGTCCCAACACCCATAACAATATATGCTTTCAGGATAATTAAAATTACTCTTTGATGTACTCATGCATTAGACTGTCAAGGATGGTTTTCTTTCAATCAATAGTGTAATAAATTTTGTCACGCTGTCTGCTCTCACTCACAGAGTCGTAGCTTGGTTGAGTGGTTACATAGACAAGATCCCTACTTAAGAAAAACTAAAAACAAAGATGGTACATTCTCTCAGAAGGTTCTCTGCTCTGTAACGGAGTAGATTTTTCTTTTTCTTTTTTTTTTTTTTTTTTTTTTTTTGAGATGGAGTCTCGCTCCGTCACCCAGGCTGGAGTGTGGAGTGCAGTGGCGCCATGTTGGCTCACTGCAACCTGTGCCTCCCGGGTCCAAGCGATTCTCCTGCCTCAGCCTCCTGCGTAGCTGGGACTACAGGCATCTGCTGCCACACCTGGCTAATTTTTTGTACTTTTTTTTTTTTTTTTTTTAGACAGACTTTCGCTCTTGTTACCCAGGCTGGAGTGCAATGGCACGATCTCGGCTCACCGAAACCTCCACCTCCTGGGTTCATGCAATTCTCCTGCCTCAGCCTCCTGAGTAGCTGAGATTACAAGCACGTGCCACCATGCCCAGCTAATTTTTTGTGTTTTTAGTAGAGACGGGGTTTCACCATGTTGACCAGGATGGTCTCGATCTCTTGACCTCGTGATCCACCCACCTCGGCCTCCCAAAGTGCTGGGATTACAGGCTTGAGCCACCACGTCCGGCAATTTTTTGTATTTTTAGTAGAGATGGGGTTTCACCATGTTAGCCAGGCTGGTCTCGATCTCCTGACTTCGTGATCTGCCTGCCTC
Organism: Saimiri boliviensis; assembly: GCF_048565385.1. Taxonomy (NCBI): domain Eukaryota; kingdom Metazoa; phylum Chordata; class Mammalia; order Primates; family Cebidae; genus Saimiri; species Saimiri boliviensis. The sequence continues at coordinate 2,849,688 of NC_133459.1, forward strand.
GCCCCCTCAAAGTGCCTGGAGTAGCTTTCAGTAAACATGCTTCCTTCGTCATATCTTGTGACTCACCTTGAATTCCTTTCTGCATGAGATCCAAGAACCCTCCCTTGAGGTCTGGATCTAGACACCTTTTCCAGTAACACCATGGTTTGGGGAGCAGGGATGAATAAGTAGAGTACAGGGGACTTTTAGGGCAGTGAAACGCCTCTGTATCATACTGCCATAGCAGGTCTATGTCATCACACATTTGTCAACACTCACAGACTGTACAACACCAACAGTGAGCCCTAATGTGGGCTACGGACTTAGGGCGATTGATATGGTTTGGCTGTGTCCCCACCCAAATCCCATCACGAATTCCCATGTGCTGTGGGAGGGACCCAGTGGGAGGCAATGGAATCATGGGGGCGGGTCTTTCCCCTGCTGTTCTCCTGGTGGTGAACAAGTCTCATGAGATCTGATGGTTTTGTAATGGGGAGTCCCCTGCACACGCTCTCTTCTTTTGTCTGCTGCCATGATGGTGAGGCGTCCCCAGCCATGTGGAACCATAAGGCCAATAACCTCTTTCTTTTGTAAATTGCCCAGTCTCAGGTATGTCTTTATCAGCAGGGTGAGAATGGACTGATACAGTGATAATGATGTGTCAGTGCAGGTTCATCAAGTGTGATAAGTGTAGTATTTGGTGGAGGATATTAGTAGTTGGGGAGGCTGTGTGTGGGGATAGACAGTGCATGGGAACTCTCTGTACCTTCTGCTCAATTTTGCTGTGAGCCTAAAACCGCTCTAGAAATATAAAGTCCATTTAAAGAAGTATCTGAGAGGCTAAATCTATCTCTATAAGAAATATGAGGAAAAGAAGTAGTAGGGGGAGATGCAAAGGTGAATGGGGATATCAGAGAGGGTTTCTGCAATTTGCCCTGTGAGAGGCCCTGAGAAAGATACAGGAGGAAGAGAATTAGGGAAGGAGGGAAAGATGTACGGCTGTGGGCTATAAATTAGATCCACGCTGAGACAGGAGGATTGCTTCAGGCCAGGAGTTTGAGACTAGCCTGGGCAACGTAGCAAGACCTTATCTCTACCAAAAAAAAAAAAAAAAAAGAAAAAGAAAGAAAAATAGAAAAATCAGCAGGGTGTGGTGGCACATGCCTGCAGTCCAGCTACTCAAGAAGCTGAGGTGGGAGGATTACTTGAGCCCAGGATGTCAAGACTATAGTGAGCCAAGATCATGCCACTGCACTCCAGCCTGGGCAACAGAATGAGACTCTGTCTCAAAAGAAAAAAAGAAAGAGTTAAATCTATGACCATCTTCCTGAAGACATTTGAGGACAGCTTAGTGCTGCCTTTGATGCTGTACTGTACCTCTTTGAATTTTGTTTCTGAGACTGGACCACGTGGGGCCCTCGCTTATATCTGGGTTACATTTGTAAGTTAAGTTTAACCCATTTATGCCTAGTGTTCCATTACTGGAATGCTAAGCTTGTGGGAGTCATTTATAAGTTACTGCTCAAGGTCATTGCCAGGGTCTGATTTTTCACAAACAAACTTTCTTCTGGACAAGACAGAAGTAGGATGAAAACGAAGAGATTATGTGAACTGGAGAAGCCCTTGTAGCTTGAAAACACCCGTAGTGACCACAGTCTGATTTCTCCCTCCTCACGTGAACCTTTTGTGGCATTTGAGAAGAAGCGGTCACTCCCTCTCTTCCCCAGAGGGGAACAGCAACAGATTCTGGCAGGCGAGTCTGCTGCAGAAGAGACAGGTTCTTATTTCAGCTGCGTGGAGCTATGTCTGGGGCAGGTCACTGGCTTGTCTCCTTAAGGTAAACAGCGGAGCACGGATGGTGTTTGATGTGGGCATGCATGAACACACCTTTATTTTTACATAGCTCTTTTTAACCATAAATTGCTGGAACTGCTGTAGAGATCTTCGCAGTCATGACAGATGGCTATTGAGCCACCAAAGATCTATACTCTCCATCGGAGCTGCAGGGACGTTACTGGGAATTGGCTTTTCAGGCAGGGATCACATTTCCAGACTCTATTATGTCTAGGGGGGCCATGTGACTGAGCTGTGGATGAGGAATGTGGGTGGAAGTGACGCGTGCCTCTTCCAGGCCTACCCTCTAAGACATTGCCTTCTCTCCCTTCCCCACCTAGTAACTGGATGGAGATGACTCAGGAAGGGGCCCTGTTGCCCGGGAAATGGACTTGCCCTGAACCGAGCTTGAAGGAGACCCACTGGCTCATCAGAAACTCCCCGCTGGACTTTATTCAAGCAAAATACAAAGCAGGGTTGTGCTGGGCCATTGTATATTCTTGGGTTTGCTCTATTAGAATGGTTGGCATTATCTTCACTAATATACACTCATATAATAGTAGACATTTTCACTAGTTATAGACGATAGTGTGCTATTTTCCCTTCTGAAACAGAAATTCGCAGCAGCACTACTAAGGGACAATAGATTTTTAAAACCCGTAGTATGATTGTAGTTCATGTCTCTGCAAAGAACATTTAAACGTAAGCCATCCGGAGTGGATGATGCATCTCTGCATGAGTTAAAATACGCACTCCAGGCCGGGCGCGGTGGCTCAAGCCTGTAATCCCAGCACTTTGGGAGGCCGAGGCGGGTGGATCACAAGGTCAAGAGATCGAGACCATCCTGGTCAACATGGTGAAACCCCGTCTCTACTAAAAATACAAAAAAATTAGCTGGGCATGGTGGTGCGTGCCTGTAATCCCAGCTACTCAGGAGGCTGAGGCAGGAGAATTGCCTGAACCCAGGAGGCGGAGGTTGCGGTGAGCCGAGATCGCACCATTGCACTCCAGCCTGGGTAACAAGAGCGAAACTCTGTCTCAAAAAAAAAAAAAAAAAATACACACTCCAGCCGCTGTAACCAAGAAGGAGTTTCACAGTGGTCAAGATGACACAGAAGCTTATTTCTCATGCATGTAACAGTCCAAACACAGGCAACCCGGGGCCAAGACGGCAGCTCCACAGTGGCAAGGAGCCAGTGTCTTTTCTCTTGCTGCCCTGCTGTGCTCAACAGGTGGCTTCCGTCTTTGAGTTCAACGTGGCTGCTCTGGCTCCGGCCATCATTTCTGCACTCCAGCGGGTGGCAAGCAGGAGGAAGAAAGGAAGAGCTAATGCCTCTCGCTTTAGGGACAGGGCCTAGATGCTGCTCACGCCACCCGGCTCAGCTTGGGTTGGGACCAGAATCTAGTCACATGGCAGCAAATCACTGTGAGGAATATTGGGAAAGGTAGTCTTCGGCTGCTTGGCCTCGTGGCCGTCGGAAACTGCTGTACTACAGAAGGCGGGCTTTGATCGTCTTAGTTGGGGATGTGGCAAGAAATGACGACAGCCCGGGGGCTCAAATGGCAAACATTGCTTCGCACAGTCCTGGAGGCTGGAGATCCAAGGTCAAGGTGCTGGCACGTTTGGTGTCTGCTGAGGGCTTGCAGGTGGTCACTTGTTGCTGTATCCTCAAACGGGGCAGGTGTAGGGGGGAGAGAGAGAGGGAGGGAGGTGGGGAGAAAGGGAGAGAGACAGAAAGAGGGAGGGAGCAAGCTCTCTGTAGTCTCTTATTAGGGCACTAATCCCATCATGAGGGCTCCCCCTTCATGGTCTAATCCATCACCTCCCAAATGCCCCACCTCCCAACACCATCACCTCATCACCTTGGGGGTGAGGGTTTCAACACATGAATTTGTAGGGGACACAGACATTCAGTGTGCAGCACTGATCCCGGTGGAGACTGTCATGATGCCTCTCTGTCCATCCCAGCCCTTTCCTGACACCTTAGGGTGTGTGCTCCCACAGGCAAGCGACGTCCTTCAGCGTTTCTCCCCAGGAGCCCCGGAGCCCCGCTTCCCTCTCACTTTATTACTGCTCCTATCCGTACAGGTCTGGGCAGAAGAACAGGACCCACACTCAGTATTTAGAGCTAAGAGAGAGCGAGTGAGACGCAAGGGAGGGAGGTGGACTTAATCCAGGAAATTCGAGGCTCACACAGACATTGGAAAGGAGCGGTGAAGGTCACTTTTAGGAAACCCAGAAATGCAGAGATGACGAGGGAGCCCCAAAGATGCCCCTGGCAGGCTGCAGCGCCCAGTGAGCCATTCCCAGGGAACGTCTGGGAACCACCACAGACGGACGGCTGCCCGGAGCCGAGTCCAGCCTGGAACCACACGGGGAGGGGACCTGAGAACGTGGAGGCGATGGGATGACACTGAATGGAAACAGACCACCCAATCCAGCTTCCTCTCCTCGCTTCTCAGCCCAGTGGAGCGGCTGGCTCACGTGCAGAATTTATTACCAACCAAGAGTTTTCAGGGGGTTGAAAGCGGCTAATTTTCCCTCCTAGATAATGTTGCCTCTTAGTGGAGTATTGGATGCTTTGACCCAGACATGACTCCTCCTGCAGGCATAACAGTATTTTTTTTCCTCTTCAACTTTCATTTGAAGTTCCAGGGCCCATGTGCAGACGTGCAGGTTTGTCACATAGGTAGGCGTGTGCCATGGTGGTTTGCTTTGAAGCAGGGAGCGGTGCCGGCGTAGATCGGACCGCAGGGTCCGGCCTCCGACTCCGGGCTCGGCCAGCTCCGCCCTGCTCCAGCCTCTCCGGGCTCTGTCCCCAGCCCCCAGCTCCACCGTGGCTTCTGCAGTCATCTCTCCTCTCCCTCCAGGTCTGGCCCCTCTCTGGGTCACTCCCATCATCCTCCTCTCCAGGCGTCGGAGGCCTCCGTGACTCCATGGCCCTGTGGACTGTGGCCCTATTTCTCTGCTCCCTTTTGCAGCAAGCGTCCTCCAAAGAGCTGGCTGGCCCCCGTCCCCCGGCCTCTCCTCCTGTCACTGCTGAGGCTGCACCTGGGCCACCTGCCCGCCCCTGGCCACAGCACGGGACCGGCCCTCTGTCCTCCTCCTCTGATTCCTGTTCGTCGCTTTTCTCACGCTTGGCCCTTTGTCCCTTCTCTCCTGGGCTCCCGGGGCCTTCCTGCTGATGGGATTCCTTCTGCCCCTGTCTCTCTCCCTGCATTCTCCTCCTCTTCTCGGCATTCTGTTTTCAGTCTGTCCCTCCGCTGGTGACTGTCCGGTACACACGAGTACATGGGATGTGTTCCCCAAACTGCTGAGGCCGGGCTTAGCCGTGCGACCCGCTTTGGCCGAGGAAGTTTTGGCAGCCGCTTTGCAGGCAGTGGTTTTCAGCCGTGCTCCTGGGGCTGGGTGTGTCCTGCCCTCTGGGGTTCCTGTCACCTGCCTGGGGAGAACGCGGCCCAGGCACAGCCCTTCCAGAGAATGCGGATTCCCCGGGAGGCCCAGATGATCCGCAGCCAGACGCTGGCCGAGACTGAGGAACTGGCACTTGGGCCAGCCGCTGCGTTTCGGAGTGGCTCGTCAGACGGCCGCAATGTAGCAACGACCGAGTGATCCATGAAGCGGCTGAATTTCACTCTTAGTTTTTGTTACAGCAGCAGAACTTTGCCTATCCAGTCTGTGACAAAATACCTTTTTCCTCTGCCAGTCTTTCTCTTTCCACTTAAAAAATGCAGTCATTATTTACTCCTCCTCCACCCCCTCCCCACTCCTGTCTCTACTTCGCAGTCAGTCCTGGGTTTGTGTCTCCACCAGCACTGCCACTCTGGCCCACGCCTCTCCTGCTCCTGTCTGGGCGGTGCCACAGCCCCCGGTGGTGGTGTCCCTCCTGCCACCCAGGGCGAAGCTGACGCTGGTTGAAATTCCTCTGCACACTCCCTGCCTGTGACCCCAGGCCTCCTGGCTTCTGCTGCTCTCCCCTCACACCCCCGGCCCACTCCCCTTCCCTGTTTCCATTTGCACATGGCGCCCACCTCACTCTGCCTGGACCACCCTCCCTGCCCTCCCCGCCTCAGCACTGCCCACGGCCAGTTCCTCCTTACCGGCTCCTTTCGCACAGGCCACCTCCCTGGAGAGAACTGCAGCTCCACCAATAAACCGGAATCTGGACCTGGGAAGGAGAAACTCCATTCGAAAGGATTACCGCAAAGAAGCGTGGCTGACTGCAGTGGGGTAGGGCGTGTGGCAGCAGGGGAGGGGCCACTGATGTGGGGGAGGGGACTACTGCCATGGGGGAGGGGACTTGTGTGGAGGAGGGGATGGCTACACTGGGAGGGGAATATTGTGGTTGGGGAGGGGACTGTTTTTGTTTTTGTTTTTTTTTCATGAAGGAAGCTCAATCCTTTATTGTAACTATGATAAATTACCAAGATACAAAAATCATTCCAAAGTACATCTCAGAATTTACTGTTCTACCTGCCATCCATAGAAGAAAATAGTAGGTACATATCTATATGTGATAGTTAAATGTTTATATGCAAAATAAAATTGTATACAAAGTAGCTTTTTTTTCACTGAGATTATTATTAGCTGTCACTGTTTTTATTGCATTTTAGGTTTTGTGGTACATGTGAAGAACATGCAAGATTGTTGCATAGGTACACACATGGCAGTGTGGTTTGCTGCCTTCCTTGGGAGGGGACTATTGCCATGGGGGAGGGGACTTGTGTGGGGGAGGGGATGACAACAGTGGGGGAGGGGAATATTGTGGTTGGGGAGGGGACTATTGACATGGGAATAGAGAGCTCTCGCAGTGGAGATAGGGGCTATCGAATGGGGAGGGGAGGGGACCATTGCAGTAAGGAGAATGATGTGACCATAAGCTCTGTGAGCTCTCAGGAGTTTGGCAGAGGAGGTTTTCTTTCAGTATGGAGTAAACAAGGCTGGGTCATTCCTCCGTCTCCAGTTCGCAGCCCGAAAGCTGACTCAGTGTTGACACTCACTGAATGTTGAGTGAGGCGATGGGCGGATGTGCGTGGTCTCTGGCTGTGTGGCTGAAAGAACAGGCCAGCAGGGAGTGAAGCGTGAGTGTGGCAGAGGCCACGGGCTCTTGGGATGGCTCTACCAGCCTGAGTGCCAGGGTCCTGCCACCTGGAGCCCAGTCAGACCCTGGCTGTCAGAGAAGCTCTCAGGGACATCCCAGCTGGAGGGGCTGAGCGGGGCTGAGGAAGAACTTCCTGGTAAGCAGGATCAGAGCTGAGGGTGAGGAAGTGGGGACGTCCCTTCTCCAAGGGTAATTTTAGGAACTCAAAGGGGACTGGAAGAGAGGTTTAGGGCACTTGACCTTGAGCTCCTCACCTCTCCTGGTCTCAGTTTGCCCATCTGGAAATCGGTGGTCTGGCACGAAAGGAGGATCTTTCTCCCCACTGACTGCTGCTGGGTCCAGCGCAGCTGGGAAGGGCGTCCCTGGCCACCTCGCTGTTTGTCCTAGTAAGAGTCTGCAGGGTCCCTCATTTCATTTTCCCCCAATATAACAAAGTAGGGGGTCTGGAAGCTTGGACTGGCATCACATAGACAACTCATTGGATCCTGGAATCCTTGCTCCCTCAATCTGGAGTGTCTGTTCTAACTCCCATGCTGTCGGCACCCAGCTTTGCCCTGAAACATGGTTTAGATTCAACTTCCCTTACCTCTTCTCCCCGATGCTGTCCCTTCTGGAGGGCAGGGGCTGCGTGTGAGCTCGGCTTCCTCCCAGTGGCTCAAAACAGGGCCTGGTATTCAGTAGGTGCTCAGTATGTGCGTGTACTGAGCACATACTCAGACTGTTCAGTCTGTGAGCCACAATGGTGAGAGGCGGGTTGTGTGCAGGAGGGTGTGCTTCTGCGGACGGAGTGGCTGGCCGGGCAGGAGTCCGTGAGGGTCTTCATTGCATCTGGGCTCCTTCTCTCTCCTTGGTCCTTTAGGGAAATAATTGGGCATGCAGACACTTAGCAGACATCTCCTGTGTTCGCCCTGGCAGTGTGGGGTTGAGGAGGGCTCCTGATGGTCAGCTGGGCTGGGCTTGAAAGGAGGCAGCCACAAGAATCATATTCTGTCACCTTCCAGCCTCGAGGACCAGGTACGTTGCCCAAGTTTGCAGATGAGGAATTGGAGGCTTAGAAAACCTTCAGAAACCACAGTCACATGGCTAGTGTGTTTGGACGGATTTGAACCGTCTCTTCAAGTCCCTGTGCATGCTTGTGTGTGTGTGTGATTCCTGGGTGGCACCCACACGGATGTGTGTACACGCATGCATGTGCCTGAGCATGTGTGCCTGTGTGTGTGTACATGGATGTGTCTCTAAACCACACTGCCTTCCACCGTGTGTCCCTCACTGAGTGGCTGGCCTAGTCGCACGTGCCCCAGTGTGGAATAGGACGTCCCAGGGAGGCCCTGGCTCTGGGCCATGAGGAGTCTCTGGAGGAAGCCTTCGCAGCAGGAGCTTGGTAGAAAGACGCTGTGCCCTCCTTGCACCTTGAGCCTCCATTTCCCCACTGCCCCAGCCCCTGGCATGTGTAAAGTCCCCCTCCCCAGCCCCTAAGTGGCCTGCGACTAGTGCCGAGCCTCTGACCTGGTGTTCCAGTTCTCCAGCTCTCAGGAGGCCTGGGTCCCGCGGTGCCACTCCAGGCACGGAGGCGGGGCAGCCTGGGGCCTGCAGAGGCTCTCCAGGGGCCTCCCACCTGGACGCCATCCTAACCAAGCGCCTCCTTCCATCCTAACCAAGCCCTTCCTCCTCCTTCCATCCTAACCAAGCCCCTCCTTCTATCCTTTTTTTTTTTTTAATCCACCCACCTCAGCCTCCCAAAGTGCTAGGATTACAGGCGTGAGCCACAGCACCCGGCCTCCTGAAATTTTTGTGATAGACGCTTTGACTCCCACCTCCTTGATTGTGATTCCACTATGGTCCACCTTCAGGGCATCTTTTCTTTCTTTCTTTTTTTTTTTTCTTTTTTTTTTGTGGAAGGGGCAATAGATGGGTTTCCACTTATTCAAAAAATATATACTTAGAAGAGTTGGAGCTCTTTAGGGAATACAAAGGCTATATTTTTGTGTCTAAGTGGGGAGTAGGAAAACAGACAGAGGTGCTTCTCAGTCTGATTGCTCTTTTTCAGACTGAGAGGTGAACTTGGAAGAGATTTCCATCTTTCACCCTGGAACCCTCCTGCCATCAGTGACCCTTAACCATCTTCTGCTTGCAGGCCAACTATCTCAGGCTGGACTTAGCCAGAGATGTGGTGATGGGGCTGAATGGGCAAAGCCAGGAGGTAGAACTGGGGACAACTGGAAAAACAAAAAAGCTTCCCTTAGGAACAAGCTCCTCTCCGCTGCAACTCCCAGGACATTTAAGTAAAAGGAACAGTTACCACAGCCTCCCTTCCCAACTGTCTTTCTCTTTTTCTTTCTTTCTTTTTTTTTTTTTTTTTTTTTTACAATCAGTTAAAGATTTAAATGTGAGCTCTCAAACTATAAGAATCCTAGAAGAAAACCTAGGAAACACCATTCTGGACATCAGCCTTGGGAAAGAATTTTTTTTTTTTTAATAAGAAAAAGAATAAAGAAGAGGAAGAAAGAGAAAGAGGAAGAGGGAGACAGAATGGAGGTATTGCTTTATTGCCCGGGCTAGAATGCAATTTAAATATGGGTATGCCTATAATTGTCCTTAATAATGGAGACATGAAAGAAAATGAGGGAAGAGAATAAAAAAACAAGGAGCCAACCAACATTTCATTTAAACTTCTAAGTTGATATGATGTGGTACTGATCTACGTATTCCTGTATTGGGTGCGTATATATTTAGGATCTTTAGCTCTTCTTGTTGTTGCATTGATCCTTTTATCATTATATAATGTCCTTCTTTGCTTCTTTTGATCTTTGTTGCTTAATTGTAACTTCTGCTTTTTATTTATTTATCTTAGCTCTCTGGTTGGTTGGTAAATCTTTCTCCATCCCTTGTTTTGAGTCTTTGTGTATCCTTGAATGTGAGATGGGTCTGGATGCAGCATACTGATGGGTTTTAGTTTTTTATTCAAATTGCCTGTCTGTCTTTGGATTGGGGGATTTAGTCAATTTAAATTTAGAATTAATAATAATATATGTGAGTTTAATACTGCCATTTAATATTAGCTGGCTATTTTGCCCATTAGTTGACGTAAATTCTTCATTATATTGATGCTCTTTTTGGTATTTTTTAAAGAAAGGCTGATACTGTTTGTTCCTTTCTATGTGTAGTGGTTCTTTCAGAAGCTCTTGTAAAGCAGGCCTGGTGGTGATGAAATCTCTGAGTGCTTGCTTATTCACAAAAAACTTTATTTTTCCTTCACTTGTGAAACTTAGTTTGGCTGGATGTGAAATTCTGGGTTGAAAGTTCTTTTCTTTAAGGATGTTGAATATTGGTCCCCACTCTCTTCTGGCTTGTAGGGTTTCTGCTGAGAGATCTGCTGTAAGTCTGATAGGCTTCCCTTTGTGGGTAACCTGACCTTTCTCTCTGGCTGCCCTTAGTATTTTCTCCTTCATTTCAACCCTGGTGAATCTGACGATTATGTGCCTTGGAGTTGCTCTTCTTGAGGAATATCTTTGTGGTGTTCTCTGTATTACCTGGAGTTGAATATTATCCTGCCTTACTAGGCTGGGAAAATTTTCCTGAATAATGTCCTGAAGCGTATTTTCCAGCTTGGATTCATTCTCTTCGTCACATTCAGGTACACCTATCAAGCGTAGATTAGGTCTTTTCACATAGTCCCATATTTCTTGGAGACTTTGCTCGTTCCTTTTTATCCTTTTTTCTCTAATCTTGTCTTCTTGTTTTATTTCATTGAGTTGGTCTTCGACCTCTGATATCCTTTCTTCTGCTTGATCAATTTGGCTGTTAAAACTTGTGCATACTTCATGATGTCCTCGTATTGTGTTTTTCAGCTCCATCAATTCACTTATATTCCTCTCTAACTTGTGTATTCTTGTTAACATTTCGTCAATCCTTTTTTCAAAGTTCTTAGTTTCTTTGGATTGGGTTAGAACAAGTTCTTTTAATTCACAGAAGTTTCTCATTATCCGCATTTTGAAGCCTGCTTCTGTAATTGGAACACACTCGTTCTCCATCAAGCCTTGTTCCGTTGCTGATGAGGAACTGGGATCCCCTGCTGAGGGAGAGGCGTTCTGATCTTGGGTATTCTCAGCCTTTTTTGGCTGTTTTCTTCCCTTTGTTATAAGTTTATCCATCTGTGGTCTTTGTATTTACCGTCTTTGTAATTGGTTTTCTGAGTGGACGTCCAACTTATTGATTCTCAGCGCCGAAATCTGAGCAACTCACTGCGCCGACTAAATCAGCGGCGTTAAGACTGATGGTGCTGTTCTGATTCTGCACCAAGAACAGATGCTCTAAGGCGCCAGCAAAACCGCCTCTCCGGTCACAAGAGTCGCACTGGCGACCCGTGGGGCTCCTCCGCTGGGAATCTCCTGGTGCGTGAGCAACAAGAATTCATGTGAAGGTGTGGCGTCCTCTCGTTCTTTGCGCTTTCACTGGGAGCTACAATCCCGAGCTGCTAGTGTCAGCCATCTTGGATCTAGGGTTTTTAATAATCCCTCCTTCTATCCTAACCAAGCCCCTCCTTACATCCTAACCAAGCCCCTCCTTCCATCCTGTGTTGTTGGTTATTTTGTGTCCTTCAACTCGGGACTGATCTGGCTGCACCAAGGGCTGCCATTTCCCAAGGTCCCCAAGGGGACAGAGGTTTGGGGTCACCAACTCCAAATTCTGAGAAGCCAGTAGGGTGGAAGCCTGTGGCCCCTGGCCTGTATCTCACAACACCTCCCTCCCCAGGCCCAGGATGACCTGATTTTCCTGCTGTGTTATTTAGGTCCAGAACATTCATCCCCCTCAACCCCTGGGGGCTGAATCCCAGCCTGGAGCCCCAGCTTCTCCAAACTTAGGGTGAAAAGCCTGGCCTTCTCTCCGACTGTCCTTCCCCCACCAGCCAAACATCTGAAATCATCCTCGCTTATTTGGCTAATTGAGGAGGAACAGCAGCCGTGAGTGGAACAGGCTGCTGAGTTTCTTTGAGACATTAATATTCTGCTTCTGAGAGGGATCTGTCTGAATTCCTCAGTTACAGATAATACAATTATATTTCTAAATTCTTCCCCTAAATTAGTACAGATGGTTAAAAATACTCTCGCCTTTTAATTAATCGTTGGAACAATAGTCTTAGGAATACAAATGAATCATTATCCCCTTCTACAGATGGGGTGGGGAGGGCAGGGGACGGGCAGTCTGGGATTTGTCCGTGGTCCTGAAGGTTGAAGGTTGCAGGGCCTAGCAGGACGGCAGGGCTGAGCCTCAGCGAGATTCAGGAGTTGCAGCCCCCGGGGGTAGAAACAGGCCCCCTGGCCCATTCTTTTCAGTCCCGACTGCTTTTGTTTTGTTTTGTTTTGTTTTTTAGACAGGGTCTCACTCTATTGCCCAGGCTAGAGTGAGGTGGTGCTATCTTGGCTTACTGCAAACTCTGCCTCCTGGGTTCAAGTGATTCTCGTGCCTCAGCCTCTCAAGTAGCTGGGACCACAGGCACCCGCCACCCCAACCAGCGAATTTTTGCATTTTTAGTGGAGATAGGGGTCTCACCATGTTGGACAGGCTGGTGACGAACTCCTGACCTCAAGCGAACTGCTGAAGTCCTGAACACTGCCTTGGCCTCTCAAAGTGCTGGGATTACAGACCTGAGCCACCGTGCCCGCCAGTGCTGCCTCGTAAACCCTGTTACGCTTTGATTGTGACTTCCGTTTCTCAGGTGGGACTGAGACAGCTGCCCTCTGCCAGGAGCCCCGGTTGCCCCAGGATCCCTTTTGGTTGAGGAGAGGAGTTGGGAAAGGAAGGATCTTAATTCTTCTCGCAGGATGCCCTGTCTCTACTTCCTGATGTGGTTAGGAACTCCCTTGTCCTCCTTCCAGGCTCGGCCTCCGTTGTGAGGTCAGCGTGACCTCCATGTCCCCTACGTTGTGAGGTCAGCGTGACCTCTCAGGTAGCTTTGCTTGCATTCTCCTGTGTGTGTGTGCGTGGGTGCATGGGTGCCTGTGTGCGTGGGTGTGCACTTTCTGGAGGGTGCCTTAGGTGCTGTCACTGAGGTGTGACTTGGTGTGTGAGTCCGCCCACGCCGGGGGTAGCTCCGAGTCTTCTTTTGGGTCCCTAGATCCCAGCACGAGGCTGGCCTTGGATGAGGCCAAGTACCGTTGAACTCACTGTGCTGTAAAATTCAAAGCCATATTCAATCCTGGACATCATCACAATTAAACACTTTCACACATCGATGAACATTACCAACAGAATGAAACGCACCCCTGGAATGGGAGAAAATGCCCGCAAATCATATAGCTAATAATCCAGAGTATTTACAGACCTGTAGTTCAGCAACAACAAACAGACCAATTTGAAAATGAACAAAGGACTTCAATAGACTTTTCTTCAAAGAATAGGTACAAATGGCCAACAAGCGTGTGAAAAATGCTCCACCTTGCTAATCATTAGCAAAATGCAAGTCAAAACCACGATGTGATACCACTTCACATCCATTAGGATGACGATTTAAAAACGATTTAAAAACAACAATCAGGCCGACCACAGTGGCTCACGCTTGTAATCCCAGCACTTTGGGAGGCCGAGGCTGGCGATCACTTGAGGTCGGTTGTTAGAGACCAGCCTGACTGATCAATATGGTGAAACCCCATCTCTACTAAAAATACAAAAATTAGCCAGGTGTGGTTGTGGGCACCAGCAATCCCAGCTACTCAGGAGGGTGAGGAAGGAGAATTGCTGGAACCCGGGAGGTGGAGAGTGCAGTGAGCCAAGATTGTGCCACTGCACTCTAGCCTCACGACAGAGCCAGACTCCATCTCGGAAAACAAAACAAAACAAACAAACAAACAAAAAAAACGGAAATGGACAGCGGAGGAAGTAGTGTTACCCCGCGGGGTTGGCTTGTGTTCCAGTTTCATTCATCCGGACACCACCATGTGGAAGGTTTCCCTTAAGATCACGCTGACCTTGGATCCGCGGCTGCCGTACAAAGTACTCAGTGTTCCTGAAAGGACACCTTTCACAGCAGTCTTAAAGTTTGCAGTAGAAGAATTTAAAGTTTCTGCTGTAACAAGTGCAATTATGACCAATGATGAAACAGGAATAAATCCTGCACAGACTGCTGGAAATGTTTCCCTAAAACGTGGGTCAGGACTGCGGATTATTCCTAGAGACTTGTTCATATCTGCTATCTGGAACGTACCATTGCCTTTCTGAATAAATATTGGTATTTTTTGTTGTTGTAAAATTGAAATCAGGCATTCAACATACTGTGAAAACGCAAGAGTCAATGAGTAATGAAAGGTGACTCATCTGTCCCTTATTTATTTATTTATTTATTATTGCATTTTAGGTTTTGGGGTACATGTGAAGAACATGCAAGATTGTTGCATAGGTACACACATGGCAGTGTGATTTGCTGCCTTCCTCCCCTTCACCCATATCTGGCATTTCTCCCCATGCCATCTCTCCCTAACTCCCCACCCCCTTCCCCGTCCCTCCCCTGTGCTCTCCATGTGAAGAGGGAACGCTTACGAATCAAGGGTCCTGCCGTCACAGAAGACCATGCAGTCTTTGACTGCTACCTCACAACACAAAAAGGTACTTTGTTGGGGGTAAATGAATTAGCCAACTGTGCTAACTGGAAGCTTCTGATAATCTTTTTGAGAACGATTTGGAACATTAAAATTTACTGAATCGTATAAATTCATTTGAGTTAAAAAGATAAAAAGAATTTTGGATCGTGGATGGCAGTTTGCTTGATAGGATCTGATTTGCAGATGCATACTTTAATTTTTAATTAAATATGTAGGTTATGATGAAGTCAGCACACATATCAGTGAACAGTTAACTATATTAAATTTTTATCATTTACTTTTTTTAAGATTCAAACCTCATGTACTATATATTACGGTTTAATATCAACCAAAAAAAATTAAAATTTTAATCTAACCATCATGCGTACGAATTGATGTCCCGTACCAGGTTTTAATGGTGGACTTGTGGAATCCCGAACTAGCAATGGTGGGAATTCCCAATACAGTAGAAGCTTCCTTTGTTGAGTTTTACATTCCTTTATCAATCTCTTTTGATAGAACTTTTAAAACAAGTGCCTTCAAGATACCTTTGGTGTTTCAAGGGTAATATTTCTAAATAACATTTAGGAAGAGAGTATTATTGCACAGAAGATCTGAAGATCAAGAAAAATGCTCAAGGAAATGCAGGTCAGAAGTGCTGATGAGGTCTATGTATCGAAGACCCAACTTTTAAGGAGGTGCTAAGATTAGTCACCTATGTGAATAAGAAGCCAGGAAAGGAAAGATGGGGAAGCCCAGATCACCAGGCTTCTGTTAAGGCGCAAAGCAGAAGAGGGAAACCGTGAAGGCGAACAGAAAGGTGTAGCCAAGTTTTACAGGAAAGCCTACTGGACAGACAAAAGTGCAGAAGGTATACGTTGGGGAGAGACTGAAGGGGAAAATAGTCTTAAGAAGGCAATTAGAGAAAAAGCATCTACTGGCCTTGTCAACATAACAGATTTCAAAATACCCCTTATGAGAATCCAGAGAATGATGTGTGTATGGGAAGATTTTATTTGCCCTTCCAGAAAAAATCAGTATCTATGCAAATCTTGAAAGATGAAATTAAAGGTCATAGTGATTCAGCATCAGTGTGTGACCTGCTGTATTCTGAATGGTGAGCTCTGGAAGCAGGGATTGTGTTCGTCTGGCTCTTTAGAGCTAGAAATGTGGCCTTCATTAAATATTTGCTCTAAAGTCTCTCTAAGACCAATGATCATCTTGGCATGTTTCTGTAGCTTCTCTATCATAGGCCCCAGGCTCGCTGGGGGAAAACAAAATAGAAGAAAATTAATCAGATTCAGCATTTGAAGTGTGCCATTGGTAGTTTATGAAATTACCAGATACTTGTAAATGTGGCAAACAGCAGGATTATGAATTATCAAAGGAAAAAAAATTGCTGAGGTAAAAAAAAATCTGATGTTTGAGGAAGTTTTTATTTTTATAAACAAAATCTGGTGTTCAAAGGCCCTTGCTTCTTACAATAAATAATGAGCCTCAGTTATCCTGAAATTTATGAGCATTCATTTCCTGACATTATGCTTTAATTTAGATTTTTCTCCACTCTGTTTCTAGCACAAAAGTTTGCCATAAATTTATGTTGTCCTGTGCCATAAAGTTATATATTTAATATTTTTATTCTTTGGTTTTGAAAATTATATTGTAAGTTCCTAAAAACATTTTATTAAACAACTAAACATTTTGTTATTAAATGTGATCTGTAATTCTTTGTGCAGAATGTGACTTGAAGTATTCAGTTGACATGCATTATTGGTTCATAATTAATATCTAATGAAAATACATTTTGTTATATTGAAAAGAAAGAAAAAGAAAATGAAGAACCGAGCAGAACAGACAGCGTATCCACCTTTTAGACAAAGAAGTTTGTGAGAAAATGACGAGGCAAAGAGATCTGGGCTAGGGGCAGTAAAGTGTGGGGAGGGGATGGGAGCTCACTGCAGGAGACTCCTGAAGATTGGGGTTACTTGACAGGCTGGTTTTATAGGTTCGTTTCAGCACCGAGCCCCATTCTCTGGTGATGGGATATTCGTCTCTTCCTGGTGACAGGGAGGACATCTTTCTCAGGGAGATGCTATCACCCGTTTTTAGGTGGAAACGGGAGAATCGGAGGGCCCTTCTTGTACCTGCTGTGTCTCAAGCGTCTTCAGCTCAAAATAATCCGTGTGTCAAAGAGGCATATTTTGGGGTGGCATGTCCTGACTTCTTCAATGGTAAGTTTTGTGTTTTGCGTATTTTACCATGATGTTTTAAAAAAGGCAAATTCCCTTGGCCAGACAGCCTCACGCTGGCTTCAGCCAGACTTCTGTCGGGTTGGATTCCCCCAGCCTGGAACTCGCTCAGTGGAGGGCGAGAGGAGAGGCTGCCCAAGGAAATGGGTGTCGTTGAATTATTGAAATCAGATTTTACCTGGGACCATTACAATGGGAGAAAGGAGACTTTAGCATAGGACTGAGCTTGATTTTTTTTTTTTTTTTTTTTTTTGAGACAGAGTCTCACTGTTGCCCAGGCTGGAGTGCAGTGATGCAATCTCGGCTCATTGTAATCTCTGTCTCCTGGGTTCCGGCGATTCTCTAGTCTCAGCCTCCAGAGTAGCTGGGATTACCGGCACACATCACCCATCACCATGCCCGACTATTGTTTTTTTTTTTTTTTTTGGTATTTTTAGGAGAGATGGTGTTTCGCCATGTTGTCCAGGCTGGTCTCGAACTCCTGGCCTCAGGTGATCTGCCCACCTGAGCCTCCCAAAGTGCTGGGATTACATGTGTGAGTCATTGCATCTGGCCCTGAGCTTGATTTTGAACACAGTACAGGCAAGTGGGGGTTTGTAGCTAAGGAGCAGGGTGGGTTCTGTGGCTGGAAAATGACTAAGAGGCAACCTCAGGGGTCAAGGGGATTCTGGCTCAACCCACCTAATGGGATTCTGGCTGAAGTCAGACAGGTGATCAGACATCACCTGGGGGATGTGGAGGATGAAGAACACGATCTGATGTAGAGGGTGGGGAGCGCCTCACTCACCTGACTTAACAGAGCTCTTCGCTAAAGCTGGGTCAGGCAGGCCTGTGAAGGACCGATGTCAAGGTCAGTCCTAGAGGGCTGAGAGGAGCCAGAGTAGGACTTGTCCAGGAGAGGACTTGTCAAGGACCAGGAGCTTGAAAAGAGGCTTCCCTGCTGCAGCCCAGGTCAACCTCAACCCGTCTACCCCGGGGAGGGCCCACTGGAGTGGAAAGACTCGGGGCTGACACACCTGTTACTGGTGCTTCCTCTTGGCAATTGGTCCCATCGACAAATTCCTCTGTCTCATAAGGCCTGAGTCTTCAGCCAGGCCTCTCAGAGCCTCACACCTGGCAGTGCCAATCCCCACTGTCAGCTGCTCAGGGCCTGTGTGGTCAAGGCCAGCCATGGCTGCATTTGTAGGTCCAGGGCTGAGTTCGGCCACACGCAGTGAAAGCGCAGGAAAGGCTGAGGGTTCAGAAGGTCAAGGTTGGCGTTAGCTGGGAGACACTGCTGTGCTGGTGATGCTCAGCAACCAGCTCTGTGATGAAATGCACAGAAGTTGTTGCTGATATAAAGGAGACAGAGCACGCAATTGACATTAACATCTACAATACTGTGTATTTCAAATTCTGTATGATGAATCGATTCTCAAAGATCACTTTTGCTAATTTTTGTCAAACTCCTATATTTGTTGTAGTCAGAGCTTGCAATTGATGAACAAGTATAGTTCTGATGTGAATGTCAGTTTCTATTTTTTGTTTATATTAATGAATAAGACAGAAATGAAACAACAGAGACATATGTCTAAACATCATCATTTTGTCAATTATGTGAGTGGTTCCTTCGAGGAACTGGATGACAGTTTTCAAATACTCAAAGGATATTCCCTCATTTTTCTGTGCTCATCACAGTGCAATAAATGTCCAGAAACACAACGTACTTTAGAGTTTAGCCTGCATTGTTAGCAATTTCTCTCTTTTCTAAGACTGAGAGAGCCATGGAACAATCTAATCTTGATTGACAGCGTTTGCCTACTGTGGTGTAAACACTGCAACCATGGCTGATTTGAAGCCCATGACTGTGCCATCACTGAATGAGGGTTGAGAAGGGACCAGCAGTGCCACCACACAGACTCCACCATGCAGCTGCCACAGACGTGAGCCACCTGGCACACGTGGTGTGCAGTCAGATTCAGTCAGACGATGGGGAAATGATGAAATGTGAGTGCTTATTTTTTTTTATAAGAAAAAGAATAAAGAAGAGGAAGAAAGAGAAAGAGGAAGAGGGAGAGAGGATGGGGGTATTGCTTTATTGCCCGGGCTAGAATGCAGTCTAAATATGGGTATGCCTATAATTGTCCTTAATAATGGAGACATAAAAGAAAATGAGGGAAGAGAATAACAAACAAGGAGCCAACCAAGATTTCTTTTAAACTTCTAAGTTGATATGATGTGGTGCTGATAAGAGTGTATATTTTGTATATTTAAAGTGGAGAGTTCTATAAATGTTAATTACATTTACTTGTTCCAGATCTGAGTTCAAGTCCTGAATATCGTTGTTAATTTTCTGTCTCATTGATCAGTCTAATATTAATGTTGAAGTCTCCCACTATTATTATGTGGGAGTCTAAGTCTCTTTATAAGTCTTGTATGTCTGGGTATTCCTGTATTGGGTGCGTATATATTTAGGATCTTTAGCTCTTCTTGTTGTTGCATTGATCCTTTTATCATTATATAATGTCCTTCTTTGCTTCTTTTGATCTTTGTTGCTTAATTGTAACTTCTGCTTTTTGTTTATTTATTTTAGCTCTCTGTTTGGTTGGTAAATCTTTCTCCATCCCTTGTTTTGAGTCTTTGTGTATCCTTGAATGTGAGATGGGTCTGGATGCAGCATACTGATGGGTTTTAGTTTTTTATTCAAATTGCCTGTCTTTGGATTGGGGGATTTAGTCAATTTAAATTTAGAATTAATAATAATATATGTGAGTTTAATACTGCCATTAGCTGGCTGTTTTGTCCATTAGTTGATGTAAATTCTTCATTATATTGATGCTCTTTTTGATAATTTTTTTAGAAAGGCTGATACTGTTTGTTCCTTTCTATGTATAGTGGTTCTTTCAGAAGCTCTTGTAAAGCAGGCCTGGTGGTGATGAAATCTCTGAGTGCTTGCTTATTCACAAAAAACTTTATTTTTCCTTCACTTGTGAAGCTTAGTTTGGCTGGATGTGAAATTCTGGGTTGAAAGTTCTTTTCTTTAAGGATGTTGAATATTGGCCCCCACTCTCTTCTGGCTTGTAGGGTTTCTGCTGAGAGATCTGCTGTAAGTCTGATAGGCTTCCCTTTGTGGGTAACCTGACCTTTCTCTCTGGCTGCCCTTAGTATTTTCTCCTTCATTTCAACCCTGGTGAATCTGACGATTATGTGCCTTGGAGTTGCTCCTCTTGAGGAATCTCTCTGCGGTGTTCTCTGTATTACGTGGAGTTGAATATTATCTTGCCTTACTAGGCTGGGAAAATTTTCCTAAATAATGTCCTGAAGCGTATTTTCCAGCTTGGATTCATTCTCTTCGTCACATTCAGGTACACCTATCAAGCGTAGATTAGGTCTTTTCACATAGTCCCATATTTCTTGGAGACTTTGCTCGTTCCTTTTTATCCTTTTTTCTCTAATCTTGTCTTCTTGTTTTATTTCATTGAGTTGGTCTTCAACCTCTGATATCCTTTCTTCTGCTTGATCAATTCGGCTGTTAAAACTTGTGCATACTTCACGTAGTTCTCGTATTGTGTTTTTCAGCTCCATCAATTCACTTATATTCCTCTCTAAATTGTGTATTCTTGTTAACATTTCGTCAAATCTTTTTTCAAAGTTCTTAGTTACTTTAGATTGGGTTAAAACAAGTTCTTTTAATTCACAGAAGTTTCTCATTATCCACATTTTGAAGCCTGCTTCTGTAATTGGAACACACTCGTTCTCCATCAAGCCTTGTTCCGTTGCTGATGAGGAACTGGGATCCCCCGCTGAGGGAGAGGCGTTCTGATCTTGGGTATTCTCAGCCTTTTTTGGCCGTTTTCCTCCCTTCGTTATAAATTTATCCATCTGTGGTCTTTCTATTTACCGTCTTTGTAATTGGGTTTCTGAGTGGACGTCCGACTTACTGATTCTCAGCGCCGAAATCTGAGCAACCCACTGCACCGACCAAATCAGAGGCGTTAAGATTGATGGTGCTTTTCTGACTCTGCACCAAGAACCGACGCTCTGAGGTGCCGGCAAAACTGCCTCGCCGGTCACAAGAGTCGCACTGGCGACCCGTGGGGCTCCTCCGCTGGGAATCTCCTGGTGCGTGAGCAACAAGAATTCATGTGAAGGTGTGGCGTCCTCTCGTTCTTTGCGCTTTCACTGGGAGCTACAATCCCGAGCTGCTAGCGATCAGCCATCTTGGATCTCTCTCCAAAATGTGAGTGCTTATTATGTTCATTTTTATAATTTACTTAATTGAAAGCTCATATAGTTTAATTTTTAATAATGGCTGTGTTTAACTACTGGCTCCTAAAATTCCTGAGAATTTAACATTAGTGCTTGCCAGATGGAAGGCCATCAGACCGCAGAAGGCTGGTAGTTTCTGCAGTGCCCAGGAGATGCATGTACAGCAGGCCCTGAGAGGTGCATAGGTGTAGCCCTCCTGCTTCCGGGCCCTGAGCTCACCAGGAAGAGTGGCCTGACCCTGGGCTCCTCAGGCTGAGGGGTTGGTGCCCAGGTCTGCTCAAAACTGCACATGATTTCAGGGCCCTGTGTGGTGGAACACTTTTGCCGAATCCTTCTGCCATCTTTAAATAAGGAATGAGAAAAAGAAGACTTTCTTCTAGATCACATTTCAAACATTTGGGAAACTTGGACTGAATGCAGTCACTCATGCCAGTAATCCCAGTACTTTGGGAAGCTGAGGTGGGTGAATCACTTGAGGCCAGGAGTTCGAGACTAGCCTGGCCAACATGGTGAAACCCTGTCTACCAAAAAACACAAAGAATTGGCCAGGTGTAGTGGTGCATGCCTATAATCCCAGCTAGTAAGGAGGCTGAGGCAGGAGAACTGTTTGAACCCGAGAGGCAGAGGTTGCAATGAGCCAAGATCATGCCACTGCACTTCAGCCTGGGTGACAGAGTGAGACCCTATCTCAAAAAAAAATTGGGAAACTTAACACCGTTAATCCTTCTGGGTGGTCTCCACATGCAACAACCAGCTCTGGGGTTCACCGGGTCCCCCACAAACATGTTTTAGGTAGTGCCCCTCGCTGCCCCTCAGAGCAGGGTGATTTGGGGGAAGTTACTGAAGCTTCCTGGGCCTCAGGTATCAGTGATATTGAGGTAGGAGGTGGGACTCGACGCTGGAGGTGGCGCTTGGACACGGGACCAAATTGAGGACTAGATAAAACAAGGCCAGGGCAGAAGCAGCTTTCCATAAGACACGCCCACCAGTGTGCCATGTCAGTGGCCATTGCCATGGCAACACCTGGAAATTACTGCCTCTTTCCATGGCAACAATCCTGACAATCTGGAAGTTCCCAGTCTTTTCCTAGAAATTTCTGCACACACTTAATTTGCATGTAATTAAAAGTAAGTATAACTGTGAGTACAGAAGTGCTTCTGAGCTGCCACCCTGGGTAAGCTGCCTGTGGGGCAGCTTGGTTGGCAAGGAGCCATATCTCTGCTGCTGCCATACACTGCCACTTCAATAGAAGTTGCTGTCTAAAACTGCTGGCTCACCCTTAAATTATCTCCTGGGTAAAGCCAAGAACCCTCCTGGGCTAAGCCCCAACTTTGGGGCTTGCCTGTCCTGCATCAGTATGGTGTGATAATAACAGGGAGTGATGAAGATTGCACTGTGAGCCCACTGCATCCCCAGCATCCAGCACGAGGCCCGGCCCCTGGTGCTCCAAAGCTGCAGCAAATGAATAGATGATTGGGCCATAGCTGCAGGCATTTTGTGCAGGGAAGGGCTCTGTGCAGTCAGCTGGTGCCAGTGTGGCTCCTGCAGAGGGGGTTAAGTTGCCAGTGCTGTGGCCCTGGCTGTGGGGTAATGTCCTGGGGCTGTGATAGCAAAGAACCACAGATTGGTGTGGGGGCTTAGCATGGCGGGAGCCGCACTGCTCTGCAGGCTGGGAGCCTGGGACCAAGGTGTCCACAGGGCTGAGCTCCCTCTGAAGTCTGTAGGGAGGGTCCTTCCTGCCTCCTCTGGTTTCTGGTTGCTGTCAACAGTCCTCGGCTTGCAGGTGCATCCTCCTGTCTGTCTCCATTGTCACATGGCTGTCTTTTCCCTGTGCCTCTGTCTTCCCATGGCTGTCTTCTCTGATGGACCCCAGGCCCACCCTATTCCAGCATGAGCTCTTCTGAACTAATGACATCTGCAATGGGCTTATTTCCAAACAGGGTCACATTTCAAAGTATTCTGGGTCAGGTCTTCAATGTATCTTTTTCAGGAGGACACAATTCATTCCATACTAGAGTGAGAGTGGAGATCCATCGTTCATTCATTCGTTCATTCATTCATTCATTCAATTGGTGCATTGACTGAACACCTTCCTGCTCCTTGTCTTCAGTGCTAGTGTCTGGTGATGCTTGAGACAGTTGCAGTTCCTGCCCGAATGGATCTCTGGGTCTAACAGACAGGATGGCAGCAAACACTTCATCAGGGGGCCAGCTGGCTGTGCCCTGTCGTAGGATGTATGACAGGGAAAACACAAGTGGAGGCCTCTCCCGTGTGGCCCTCCACCCCACTGGCCCTTTCCGGGTGTGGTCACCAGGCTCCTGGAGATCCACATCACCTGTGTGTGTCCCACCATTGTTTTCCTGTCCCACCTGGAATGTGGGAACTGCATCACTCTGCTCTCTCTGGCTTTATTATCACAGGGCATTCTCTCTGTGTGTAAACTTATGCAAAATCACCAATAAGATCAGGATTTATTTGTTGAAGCAGACAGCCTTCCTTTAATCTTAGGAAAGATCAAGCTTTTCCCTTGATCTTAAACATGTAGCTTCCAGAATGACAAGAGAATAAATTTCTGTTGTTCTACTAAGCCACTCTATTTGTGGTACGTTGCTGCAGCAGCCCCATTAAACAAATATGTGCATGAACGGACTATTATTATACCCTGTAGATATGGCTTTTGTACCAATCTAACTTAAAAAAAAAACCCCATTACTAAACACTTGATATATGCCCTGAAAAGTGCTAGGTTTTGGGGTTACAAGAATGGGTGAGACATAGTTCTTGTTCTCATAAAGCTTACAGTCCAATGGTTTATATGCACAAGCCAATAGAGAAAGTCAAAAGATTGTTATAGTTACAACAGATGGGCTAGGCACGAGGAGTCCCTGGAGCACCTGAGAAGGATGCCCAGCAAATGCTGCCAGAGGGAGTGACAGGGCACTTGAGGGACAGTTAGATTAGAATAGGTCCAGGATGGGCTCAGGTTGGGAGAGGCAGAGTTCCTCCAGGTAGCTAAATCCTGGGGCTTGGGCCAGAAGATGAGAGAGTGTGTGAGGCACAGGAATGGAGTCACTCTATGTGACTGGATGTGGAGTGCCATGGTGGGACTGGGAAGGAGACATGAGATCATAGAGGTCAGGAGGAGCCACTTCAGCAAGGGTCTTATGAGCCAAAGGAAACTGGGGCAACCTAAGAACTTTATACCCCCAGAAAGTGAGGATGATCAATAATTATTATGATTTAAATCATGGACAATTAAAGCCAATGCAATGGATAAAAATTGAGTATCTCCAGAATCATTCACATATCCATGTCTGGCCTAAGCACAGAGTAGGCTACCCAAGGGCTCCTGCCTTTCCTTTACCTTGGACAGAATCCCACACATTGTGAGCAGCTCCTGGTTAATGGACAAGGCAAAAAAGATTACCTGATGTCTTTAGATGTCCTACTTGTAATACCTGAGGCAAGCACTTCAGCACAGGGAGCTTAATTGAGAGTAGATTCCCAGGAAGCTGGAGAGCAGACTGATGGTAGTGGGACAGGTGGGGAGAGAAGAATCTATAAAGGATTCATTGTTGAGCTGGTTACTGCTGTGAACAGTTAGATCTTAATTCTGCTGGAGACCCTGTGAGGAATTTTATATACCATGCTTTAGAATTGCTCTCTGAAGGATGCAAGGTGGGAGTATTTATCTACCAACTCCCAATTTCATTGGAAGGTTGTCCCTGTGTGTGGGACATTCTGCAGCTTTGGAGAAAGACCTGGTGCAGAAAAGCAGGGAGTCAACAAGGCCGCACAGATGTGAACCAAGACCCAGCAACTTGCATGGAACTGTCCACGATAGCAGTACTGAAATCGGGCGGGCCAAGAAGAGCCTGCTACAGTCCACCCCTTGACCGTTGATGTGAGCACATGCCTCACATTATGTTCCCTCTATCACTGACTCTTCAAGGTGGTGTCCAGTTGAACTCCATAATCAAAGGCTTAAGCCAGAGGGATCTGTCAAACACAGCTAGTTTTGTTGCTGTGGTTGGCCCTGAGAAGTCGTAACTGAAATTCAGCAGCTCTTTCCTTCACCACTCATCCTAGCTTTCTCACAGTCTGTGTGGGATATGCTGATCACTGACACCAGTTATTGGTCTGAAGATAATGAGGAGAGGAAGAGGGAACCTGAGGAGAAGCAGCATCACGTTGTGGAGCATCATGATAGGAAGCCTTGCCTTTTCATAGTCACCAATTAAGAGTATTTTTCTCTCTAGAAAAGGGGAGAAAGTTCTTTCAGTTTGGAGGGGTCAGTGGAAAAGGTCCAGAATTCTCAGGTGCATTCTTCCACGTCTCCATTCCTGGACTCAGGGTCCCACTCTTTCTATATTGATCCCTGACATTAGCCTTGGAGACCTGTCAAGGCTATGCACTCAGTCTCTTTTATGGTTTTTCCACCCGTAGATTTAATTACAGTCCTGATTTTCAGCACTATCTGCCCTCTGGCTGCAAGAGATGAGGGTCACTTTAAATGCTTCCATGGAAGCATTCTGGCTTTGACAGCCTAGCCTGAGCTGATAATTGGCTGACCTGAGCTTATGATTCTCTTTCATCAAATCTAAGACAGTTAACAAAACCTGGCAAACTCTCCCATCATTATAACTACTACTGCTTTCATACACTTCAAGTGCTAGTTAGTGCATAAGCCGATGCTTTCCTTACACCTGGGCCTCATCCCAGTGCACTACAGGCAAAATATTTTATAATATAGAGGGATTATTGTCCCACTTAACATCAGCTAGGGATTTATCCACCAACTCCCAATCTTCACTATTTGAAGGTTATCCCTGTGTGTGGGACATTCTGCAGCTTTGGAAAAAGGCTTGGGGGCAGAAAAGCAGAGAGGGAAGGCAGCATAGACTTGAAGCAAGATCCCATCAATGTGCATTGAATCGCCCATGAGACAGTGCTTGACATGTTAACTTAAGTGATTAACGTCACCGAAGACCCCATCATGAAGTCTTTGTCGCTGTCTTTCCAGAGAGCAGTTGAAGACCACTTTTTGTGTTAAGTTTGAATTCCCTAGAAACAGAGTCTGAGACAAAGTCTTTGATACAGCTACTTTCATGGGGTGGTGATCCCAGAGGGCAGAACAGGGATAGTGGGGGTGGAATGGGGCCGGAGGAAAGTTCAGTGAAGGAATTTGCTATTGAGATGATTACAGCTGTGTTCAACTGAGCTCTAGTTCTACTGGGGACTCTGGGCAGGGTGTAGGGTGCCTCTCACTATTGTGCTTCTGAAGGAAGTGAGGCTGGGCTATTTGTCTGTCAGCTCACATCCCCTATTCTTTCAGGTTACCTCTGGGAGTGTCCCCTCCCCATGCCTCTGGGCTGTGCCAGTGAAAGGCAAAGCAGCCTCTATTGCGTCAGAGAAAGCTCTGACTCCAAACAGTAGAGAGAGGCAGGGTTCCTGAGGAGGGGACTTGTCCATGCTACTGGTGCGGAGGTTAGGTGGGCTGAGGCACTCAGGTGTGAAATGTTACCAGTGTCTGCTACTCCCAGCAGGAGGATTTGCATCCGGAATGTTTCCACAGTGTTGGAATATGTCAACAGCTGAAACCGTGCCTGCCATAGACCATGCATTTGTTCCACAAACCTCATTTCCGTTCCCTGTGGCCCTGGCATTTCAACCCAACCTCCAAAGTCCCTATGGGTTTGCATGAATGGGGACATGTGGCATCTGTATCAGGAGAGCAGAGGGCGGCATGCCAGCTGGGCACCTGCTTATAATTTGTTTGTCAACTTCTGTTTATGCAGGAAACAGCAGCCAGCCAGCCGTTGCACTGTGCATGGAGAAAAAAATCACATCAACTCCTATTTTTGTATATCGGTTGAGTAGTCTGCTGGGGCCCCAGGGGGTGTCAGGCCAGAGTACTGTAATCCCTGGCTGGGATAAATAGTGCCTGCTCCATTTTTCTCAGTTTGGGCTCCTGGAGGCAAATGTCAACTGTTTCATCAGAAACAAAATGCTCCCCTGTGGGACGATGTCAGCAGCTCACCTATGAAGTGTATTACTTTTTCTCCACTTCTGAAAAGTCTGCCCTCGTTTTCTCTTCTGCCTGCATCACCCCTGAGTTCTAGGTCTCTCCTGCCAAAAAAGAGATGCAATGTTCCCCCTTCACGAATGAGGGATGTGGGAGTGCTTGCCGAGGGCTGCATGTGGCTCTCTGAAAAATATACCATGGCCTTGACCTTGCTAGCGGCAGAAGCCCCGTCAGAGTGGGACTGGACAGTCCAGGTGTGGACGGATCTGAGGACCAGGCAGGCAGAGGGGATGTTAGAGAGCAGATGGCTCCTGGGTGGACCCTCCTGGGCACTTCACCAAGTGCAGGGGGAGCCCGTGGTGGCTTCTCTACTTTGGGGCCCCAGGACACCAGTAAGAAAAAATGGAGGACAGAAGATTTGAGGATGCAAACAATGTCTAGGGGGACGCCAGCCAGGTCAGGACCATATTCATCACAGTGTCTAGGGGTCTCCAGCACATTTGGGACCATACTCCCGACAGGACCCAAGGCTATTTCCCAGGGGGCAGTGGGAAGAGCATGTGTGCTGAGGGACCTTGATGTGAATCTCACTTCCCATTTGTCATGTGTAACACTGAGCATGTGACGGAGTCTCTCTGAGGCCTGCTCCTTCGTTTCCAACAGCGGCATAACGTTTTTCACCCCATAGCGTTGCCATGGGATTAATGACGTGACACAGGCAACTTGCTGGCCCCGCATGAAGCTTAACAAAAGCCAGCTTCTTTTCCCTTTCCTGGTGTGTAGGAAAAAAAGATCAAGCTCTGTGGCTCATGGCCTGGAAAACACACAGGCTTGGGATGGTGAGCCACACCGTCTTCCCGCCAACCTCCAGGCCGTCTGAAGCGTGATTAAAGGGATGGCTTCAGCTGTTGGGAGCACCAGGCGCTACCTCCCTCTTTGATCTGCTTGGTTAAAAAAATTCTATCCTTACCACAGCCTCTCTTTAGGCTTTTCAGTTCTGCCGGATTTCCTAATCCTCCTTTAAGTAAAGATCAAAGAGGAGCCAGCACTTAGCAGCTGCTTCTTTTTCCTGCTGGTCATTACTCTGTAGAGGTTTGGGTTGAAAGTCCTAGTGAATGACTCATGAGGAGGGAGAATAGCAGACCTCAGGCTCCAAACTAGTTGGAAAACGTGATCACCTGGCAGCTGAGCCAACACCTGATCTGTCTCTTTCTAGGTTTCTAAAAGAATGGGTGCAAGTCTGATTGCACTGAGCACAGAGAACCTTTATATGTGTTGACTCGTTGGCTCCTCACAATACCCTGGAAGGCAGGTGTGTTGGTCTGTTTGTGTTGCTATAAAGGAATCCCTGAGGCTGGGTAACTTATAAAGAAAAGAGGTTTATTTTGGCCAGGTACGGTGGCTCATGCCTGTAATCCCAGCACTTTGGGAGGCTGAGATGGGCGGATCATGAGGTCAGGAGTTCGAGACCAGCCTGGCCAACATAGTGAAACGCTGTCTCTACTAAAAATACAAAAATTAGCTTGGCATGATAGCGGGTGACTGTAATCCCAGCTACTCAGGAGGCTGAGGCAGAATACTCACTTGAACCCAGGAGGTGGAGGTTGCAGTGAGCTGAGATTGTGCCGTTGCACTCCAGCCTGGGTGACAAAGTGAGACCTTGTCTCAAAAAAAGAAAAAAAGGTTTATTTTGGCTCATGGTTCTGCAGACTGCACAAGAATCATGGCACCAATATTTGCCCCTGAAGAAGCCTCAGGGGGGTTACAGTTAATGCAGAAGGCAAAGGGGGAGCTGGTATACCACACGGAGGGAGAAGGATCAAGAGAGACAGGAGGGAGGGGCCAGGTTCTTTTGAAACAAGCAGGTCTCACACGGACTCAGAGAGAGGACTCACTTGTTATTGCGAGGACCACAGCAAGCCATTCAGGAGGGATCCACCCCCATGGCCCAGACGCCTCCCACCAGGCCCACCAACATTGGAGGTCACATTTCAACATGAGATTTGGAGGGAACACACCTCCAAACTGTGTCAGTTGGTGCTCATTATTGTCACCCATTTTACAGATTGGGAAGGTGAGGGACAGAGGGGTGGAGAAACTTGCCTAAGATCATACAGAGTAAGTGGCACAGCTGGGGTTTTGGCCACAGTATTTTGGATACAGAGTTTGTGTAGGTGACCACTCTGCTGTACTACCAAGGATTCAACCAAAGGTAAATTCTCTATTCTTTTAAATATTATTGATTGATTGATTGATTGAGACAGGGTCTCATTGTGCTGCCCAGGCTGGCCTCAAACTCATGGGCTCAAACAATCCTCCTTCCTTGGCTTCCCGGTCCTGGGATCACAGTCATGCACCACTGTGCCCTGTCAACTTCTCTACTTTTACTGGATGTCCAGAACAATTCCTTGTGCAAAGAATGTGTCTTCCACTCCAGCTCAAGGGCTCCTGTGCACAGGGCTGACTGGGCATTTGGGATTCCAGCACACTTGGGGGACCATACTCCCCACAGTGTCTGGGAGTCTCCAGCACATTCGGGGACCATTTCCCCACAGTGTCTGGGGGTCTCCAGCACATTCGAGGCCCATATTCCTCACAGTGTCTAGGGGGACTGAGAGAGTGAACATGGAGCAACCCGTAAAGTTTGACATCCTGGGAGATCAGTGGCTGTGGGGCCTGATCACACATCTTGACTGTACTCAAATAAGGCAGAAAATACCTGCTAATTTAGTTCCAGGGTTAGCTGTAGGTGAAACATAGAACCGAGAAGCAATTTTTCTCCTTTTGACCTTAAAACAAGGGTGAAAAGGCAGAGTGAGCTGAGCTTTGCTGCCCAGAAGCTGCCAGTTCCAGGGGTGTTTGGGGGTGGGGGCTCTGGCCCCTGTGTGCGGTGAGCAGATGGGGCGAGTGGGTGGCGTGGACGGGGGATGGACAATAAAGGGGACAGGGCCACCATCCCTGCGGACGTGGGACTCAGAGAGGAGGCTTTGACTGTGGAGGGAGGGAACGGGGGCCACACATGGACTGCTGGCAAAAATGACCCCAGGACTTTCCCACCCTGTGTTTCTGCTCTGGGTGGGGGCAGGGTCCCACACAGACTCTGGGCTTGGCCGTGTACCTCGCTTTGACCAGTGGGACATTAAAGTCAAAGGCTGGAAAGCCCACGTCTCCTGGGGCTTGTCCTCTTGCTGGGCCTGGAGCCCTGAGGCTCCCATGGGCACAGGCCCAAGCCAGCCTGCTAGAAGGTGAGATGTCACCCGGGGGAGAAGGGAGAGCCCTGGCCAATGGTCTGCTGCGTGCAGAATGGGTGAGGAAGCCCAGTGAGATTATCCAGCCACCAACCCACCAGCCTGGGGAGCCCAACATGTGAGCGAGCCCAGCTGGGACCAGCAGGGACCCGAACATTCCCCCAGACACCCCACAGACTCATGGGGAGGAACTACAGTGACTGTGGTGTGCAGCTTTGGTGCCGCTGTTTTTCCGTCATTTGTTAGACAGCAGAAGCTCACTGGTATAGCCTGAAAGCCACTGTGAAAAGCAGAAGGCCACCCACCCACCCTCCCAGCTCTAGCTCTGTGGGCCCCACCTACGATGGCCACAGGGGAGGCTGGGATCACGAGGGAGAGAGCCAGGACCCTGCAGGAGCCAGTGGGTGGAGGGACCCTCTAGAGGAGAGCTGGGAGGTACAGGGGACTTTGCTGATGACTGACAATGGGCTCCCGAGGTCAAAGCAGAGGGATTTGGACGCTGGAGTGGGTGGGCAATAGGGTCAGAAGGGTGAGCACTGTCAACAGGCTTACAGGGCTTGCTAAGACAGTTGGTCCAATCCAGTTCAGCAAGCATGTCCTGAGGTCCTGTGGGGCATGGCCCAGGACCAGCTGCTGCAGGGCCTGTGTCTGCTGTCCGCTGAGCATGCGGAGCCGCCTCCAGCCCCGGCAGCAGACACGGTGCTGATCGCTCACCACGCTGAAGAAGGAGCCGGTCCTTAGCCCTTCCCACCAACAGTCAGCGGTGTCTCCTTCTCTATGGGAACGCGTTCTTGTTTTTAACTATGAATGTCATAGGAAAATCAGATTCGCCTAGCAGAAGTGTCACTTGTTATCCATGTATCTGTTTTGTGGGGTGAAGGCTACCTAGCAGGGTGAGTGACAAAGCAAGAGACAGGAGCACCCCTGCCATGAGCCGCGGGCCCTCTCTGTGTTCCACTTGGTCATGGAGAGACCTTGAACTTGCTGCTTTGAGGGCTCATTAGCATGTAAACCAGCTATTATTAGATTTCCTAGCCCATATTTATGTTTTATTAATCTGTGTAATGAAGTTCCCTTTCTCCCGAGCACCATCAGGGAGGCGTTTGCCCAGGAAGGCTGTGCCTGTGGCAGAGACTCATGGCCCCAGACTATAACAAGGGCCGTTTGCATTTTGCAGCCTGGTAGGGGCTGTGGCCAGGAGCACCATCCTGCAGTTCCGGGTCCCCTGACAACTGAATGTGGCCTCTACCTGCTCTCCTGGAAGGGCCACCTCCCCCAGAACCAACCTTCAACTCAACTGCTTCCCACCCTGGCGGGATACTGGGGAGCCCCTAGAATGCCCAGCCTACCCCGAGGCCAACAGCTATTTCTTGCTTCTGTTTTAAGACTTGCAGTCTGAAGCAACCATTCCTTGGAGCCTCAGAGTGATTAGCCTTTCTGAGCTGTTGGCTTTTGAAAATATGGCCTTTTTAAACTTGGCCATGAAACCATTGAATTTTATAGCCCAAGGAGCCACCTTGGAATATCTGTGAAGCCCCCTTGAGAAACAGGCACAGACAGGACCAGTGATTTGCTGAAGGTCTAGTCTGACCTGTGTGAGAGTTTGCCAGGGCTTTCCTCTGTGTGAGACAGTATTCTTGGTTTAGACAGATTTTTTTCTGCCTTGGGGCTCCAAATGAAACAATCGCAACATTTTATTTAAACAAGTTTGTGTTTTGAAGGGCACTGTGGTAAATGAGGAAGATCTCTGGGCATTTATTAATTCATCTGTGTTAGTCCACTCTCATGCTGCTAATGAAGACATACCCATTACTGGGTAATTTGTAAAGAAAAGAGGTTTAATTGACTCACAGTTCAGCATGGCCGAGGAGGCCTCAGGAAACTTACAATCATGGCAGAAGGGAAAGCAAACACTTCCTTCTTCACATGGTGGCAGCAGCAAAAAGTGCTGAAGCAAAGGGGAAAAGCCCCTTACGAAACCATCAGATCTCATGAGAACTCACTACCATGAGAACAGCATGAAGGTAACTTCCCCTGTGAGTCAATTACCTCCCACTGGGTCCCTCCCATGACATGTGCAGATTACGGGAACTACAATTCAAGACGAGATTTGGGTGGGGACACAGCCAAACCGTATCATCCATCCATTCATCCATCCATCCATCCATCCATCATCTGTTCATCCTTCTCTCATCCATCCATCACCCATTATCCATCCACCCATCTACTATCATCTGTCCATCTTTCTGTCATCCATCCTTCATCCGTCCATCCATCCATCTGGAGTGGTGAAAGAGATAAGGGTTGCTCACCTTACAGAGTGTGCAGGGTCATGGGGAGGCTGGCAGTGGGTATTTTAGCTGGGGTGGTCAGGGTGGGTTTCTCCAATCAAGTGCTTTGATCTGAAACACAAAGAATGAGAAGCCATCAGCTACTCAGGAAACAGGACAAACTCCATCCCTTCTTGCTTCATACCATAGAAGATCATTTTGAAGTGTCAGACTCTTCCCTCTTTGCTGTTGGTGTCACCTTTATGTGCCGGCTGTCCTCTCTCCCCTCCTCTTTGCTTTCCCTAAATCTTTGTGACAAGATGTTCATGGAAAGTGTTGCAGGACTGAGACACAACCCAGGCGCCCTCCCTTGTCCTGCCCTCCATAACAGGTTCATTTCATCTTCAAGGCTGCAAAACAGCTGCAGTGCTTTTGGGTATTGCATACACATCCCAGGCAGGAAGGAGGTAGAAGGACAAAGAAGCCACCTCACTTAGATCCTTTTCCCGAGGTCTGCAGGGTGAATCTACAGGGAAGGCTCTGAGCTCAGAGGAGTTCTCAGCAAGGCTGTAGTGTCAGGAGTTTGGGAGTCACAGAGCCTGGACTCAGTGACTTTGTCCCTTCAAATCAGGCTTCTGACTCACCAATGTCCTGCTGCCTCTGTTGAGACTCACTGCTCAGTGGACAAGCTGAAGAGCTCCCTGGAAACAGCACATTCCCAGCCAAAGCAGCTCAAAAGGATCAGGAAGAGGGGACAGTGTGCATTCCATCCTTGTGGGGCTTCTGGCCCAAGGCCTGTATGTGTTTACAAGCCTGGCTCATGCCTTTGTGATCTGAGGCTCTTTGGGGCCGATGTGTCACGGGTGCTGCTGAATCTGTTAGGAACTGTGTTTCCCCAGCCTGGTCTTGGCTGGGCCTGAGCGTTCACAGCCTGGTAACTGCATGTGAGGAGGGATGGAGCTTTGATCACAAGCAGTGGAATTTGTCATCTCTTTCTCCACCTGGACATTCACCCAAGCCTCTCCCTCCCTGTTCCTTTCATAACACTTATTTTAACCAGTCACTTGTGTCATTTTTCTTGATTCACTTCACCTTGGGCACTTTCATTATTTTCCTCAAAATCAAAGCTCAAATTTAATTTCCCTCTCCGTTCAGCAGCCTGGTGGAGTGGCTGGGAGTGGGAGGGGAACGTGGGGAGGCACGAGGTGAGGGGTCCTGGGGGTCTCCAGCAGGAAGGGCTGCACCTCCCAAGGGACATGCGGGCTGGAGGGAAACGCTGTGTCTTGGGAGAGCGGGAATCATTGCAATTGGTAGGTGGGGTACTTGTTCCTTGCGGGTGAGGGGAGGGACTTTTCAAGCCCTTCTCCTGGGGCCCCTCCAGGAAATTTTCTCCAGAGTCCAGGCAGGCCCTATCTGGCTCTCTGCCTGGCCAGGGTGCCCCCTGGGGAGTTGGCTGAGACCTCAGCTAGGAGGTGTCCATGCCCAGGTCTGCATGGGTGCCCAGAGCCTGGGGACATTTAGAGAGCACTGGCCGAGCACCGGGAGACCGGGCTGCAGTCCCATCAGGTAGAACTCATGGTGTGACCTTGGGCGAGTGGGTCCCTGTCTCCGCACTTTCAGGAAGTGAGGGAGCCGGGCTGGGTGGCCACGGCTCTGTGCAGCTTCTCAAGTCAGCATCGCTGATGTGCCCGGGTGCTCCATCTCTGTGGTGAGATCACAGATTCAGCAGGTATGCAGGGACCTGGGGACCTGGCAGCGCTCCCTTGCTCTGTTAAGCCGCTTACTTAGATTTCCCCACAGGGTGGTGAATGGGGCCAGCCTGGCCTGAGCCAGCGACCAAGTTCCTCCTTTGTCCTGAGTCCTGTGGGGATTGGGGAGGCCACAGCAGCCCATGTGGGTCTTCCTTTCCTTTAAAGTCTAGGTGATGACTCTCAAGGGAGGGGGTAGTTCTGTAATCCCTCCTCCCAGGAGACATCGGACAATGTTTGGAGTGATTTCAGCTGTGGCAATCAGAGGTGTGTGTATGTGTGTGTGAGTGTGCGTGTGTGTGTGCGTGTGTGTCCAAAATATCAACAGAGTGCCCTACACCCAATTTGTATGTTGAAATCCTAACCATTAAGATGTCAGGGTGTGACTATTTACAGTTTTTTTCAGAATTAAATTAAAATGGGATCCTTAGGGTGAGCGCTAACCCATAGTGACTTGTGTCTTTATAAGAAGAGAGGATGGAGACACAGACACACACAGAGGGATGACCCTGTGGGCACAGAGAGGAGACGGCATCTACAAGCCAAGGAGGGAGGCCTCAGGAGAAACCATCCTCCCAGTGCCTTGATCTCGCTTCCAGCCTGCAGGACTGTGGGGTTAAGCTACTGGGCTCTGGTGCTTTGCCGTGACGGCCCTTGTAAAGCCAAGCCCGCGACGGAGTTCAGGAGCAAAGCCAGGCTGGCTGGCAGAGCAGGCTTCGGACAGAAAGTGACTCCTGTTGAGGGGTGAGGTCATTCCCACCACGTGGCTTCTCTTCCCCTTCTGGTTTTCCTTATTTAAAAAATTCCTGTCTTAAGATTTTTTGTTGACTCCATGGGCTGGAGCCCTGGTACCGGGAAGAGACGGGCTTACGGGATTTTGATTCCAACTGCCGCTCTGCCTCTGTTCTGGGTGGCCCTTGGACCCTGAGGCTTGGGGTCTCTGAGCTGGGGAGCTGTCTGGATGAGGCAGTTTCTGCCATGTGGTTGAGGCTCCAGGAACTTGGATTCCCAGTATCCCCTCCCACGGCAGCCACAGGCAGGGACTCATTGACGGGCAGCAGCTTCAGGGGTCCTAGCAGGAGGGGACACAGGGAAGAAATCAATCCACAGTCTCCCAAACAGCAAGAGGGCGGCAAACAGGAGGGGTGAGGAAGCAGGAGAGACCCTGGGGGCAAAACCCCCTAGATCACAGAAAAAAGATGACCAGGAAAAAAAAGATTGTGTACAGGATTCAGTCCCGTTTTTGTAAAAAAAAAATCTATAGAAAATATTGACAGAATCGACTCACACATTATCACGATTATTACAGGGGTATTACGGCTGGACAGTGGCAAGTAATATGAGCCGAAGGAGTTTTTACATCTCTTTTATTTATTTATTTAGTTTTTTGAGACGGAGTCTTTGTTGCCCGGGCTGTAGTGCAGTGTGAGATCTCAGCTCACCGCAACCTCCACCTCTGGGTTCAAGTGATCCTCCCACCTCAGCCTCCAGAGTAGCTGGGATTACTGATGTGCACCACCACTCCTGGCTAATTTTTGTATTCTTAGTAGAGATGGGGTTTCACCATGTTGGCCAGGCTGGTCTCAAACTCCTGACTTCAAGTGATCCGCCAGCCTTGGCCTCCCAAAGTGCTGGGCTTACAGGTGTGAGCCACTGCGGCTGGCTACATTCTTTTAAAAATGATCTAAAACATATTATTTTTGTAATAAGGATAAAATAGTAATTAAAAAAGCCTTGCTTCTCTCCAGGGAAGAAAGGGATAAGGGCTGGCCCTTTGGCACCAGCCGCCTGAGCTCCTGTCCCCTTGTAAAGCCATGGGGACTTGGAAAGGTCACACCAGCTACCCAAGCCTGTTTCTTTGGCTGTGAAAAGAAGAAAGGAAGAGCACTTCATGCTGAGGTTTAAAGTAAGGATTCCAACTGAGTCATGTCCGTGAAGTACCAGACACACCGTCTGCCCGCAATAAATGTTAGCTATTTTTGTTGTT
The DNA here is from genome assembly GCF_048565385.1 of Saimiri boliviensis. NCBI lineage: Eukaryota > Metazoa > Chordata > Mammalia > Primates > Cebidae > Saimiri > Saimiri boliviensis. The sequence goes on from NC_133459.1 coordinate 2,885,951, forward strand.
ATGACTGTTTTCTGGCCAGAACCATCCTCCAGGAAGAGGAAGCCTTGCTGAACAACCTCTCAATGAAACGGGAGCGGTCAAGTCTGCTCTTCTTTTATTAGAAAGTGAGTGTTCCCTTCTTGTTTGAAAATAGGTTTCAGGGGAGCTGCCTGCGAGACAGAGACACCCCAGCCCCTCTTCCAGCTTGTCTGGACGAAGCCGTTGGACCACAGCTCTGAGACCTGGCCCTGCAGTAGACTCCTGGCCAAGTGTCACAGAGAAAGAACACCTTGGTCCTTCCCATCTGAACTGCCAGGGGGACTGCCTTTGTGTTTTTTGGGGGCTACCCACCAGAACAGTCATGAGCTTGAGACCCGGGAAGCACCCATGAGCCAGCACATTGCCGTGGTCAGGGCATCCGAGGCCCCCGTGTGATCCAGGAGCAGCAGTTCTAGAGCTTTCTAAAAGGATGGGGGAGAGAGGAAGGTTCCACACTGCTGAGCTTTAACTTTCATTCCCACTTCTGCCATGGAGGCGAATTCCTACATTTTCTTGCTGAGCGGCATTCAGTTTCCTGAACGTCAGCGGTTCGCCTGTGTCCGCTTCCAGCACCCACACATTTGGCCTAAAGCAGTTAAACCTCTTAGCTGCCAAAAGACCTTGTAAGAACAATGAGAAACTGCTCCACGGTTTATTAAAAAACAAACAATAAAATCTTCCACAAAAAAACAGCAATAAAAAAACCATTTAAAATGATGTCCTTTCCTTGGTAGGTTGTAAGCTCATATTTAAACCATACGGTGTCCCAGCAGGGTCACAGGTGGGGGTCAGGTCCCTGCCTCAGCCTCTTCCCACCCCTGGCTGCCCCCAGCAGCCCCACGTTTTACCTCTACTGTGTCTTCTGGGGCGTTGCAGAGTGTCCTGTAAAACACGTTCCGAAGACCCAGACAGACAAAGCTCCCAATGGGACCACTGCTGTAAGAATATCAAACACTTGGCCGGGTCCAGTGGCTCATGCCTGTAATCCCAGCACTTTGGGAGGCCGAGGCAGGTGGATCAAGAGGTCAGGAGTTCAAGACCAGCCTGCCCAAGATGGTGAAACCCAGCTCTACTAAAAATACAAAAATTAGCCAGGCATGGTGGTTGGTGCCTGTAATCCAGCTACTTGAGAGGCTGAGGCAGGAGATTTGTTTGACTTGGGAGGCGGAGGTAGCAGTGAGCTGGGATTGCAGCACTGCACTCTAGCCTGGGAGACAGAGCAAGACTCCATCTCAAAAAAAGAAAAAGAATGGTGAACACTCTAGCTGGGCATGGTGGTGCCTGCTTTCCTAGCACTTTGGGAGGCTGAGGTAGGAGGATGGCTTGAGCCCAGGAGTTTGAAGCTGCAGTGAGCTATGATGGTGCCATGGCACTCCAGCCTGGGTGATGGCTTCAAAGCCTACCTGTAAAAAAAAAAAAAGCATATATATATATATATGCGCCAGGTGAAGTGGCTCACACCTGTAACCCTAGCCTGGGCAACATGGTGAGACACCGTCTTTATCAAAAATTCACACACACACACACAAGCCGGATGTGGTGGTGCACACCTGTGGTCCCAGCTTCTCAGGAGGCTGAGGTAGGAAGGTCATTGAGCCTGAGAGGTGGAGGCTGCAGTGAGCTGAGATGGTACCACTGCACTCCAGCCTGGGCAACAGAGTGAGAACGTGTCTCTGTAAATAAGTAAATAAATAAATAAATACATGCATGTATACGTATTTACAACAGTAGCGAATGCTCCAGCTGCTTCACAGGGGCTGCTCAGAGGCATTCAACACCACGTTATTTTAACTTCAGGGCCTGAGATCACTGCAGCTCTGAGTTTAAAGCAGTTTGTGGTGGAAGGACTCCCGTAAATCACCCTCACGCTGTGTCGGAGGGGCAGTGCAGTCTTCTGACGTGTCTTTGGACTGAATATTGGTTCAAGTCACCATTCAGAAACTTCTGGCACCACTCCAGGCAGAGAAATGCAGTGGCAGAAAGCATCCCAGGCCTGAGACCCAGGAGCCTCCGTGACTGTCCCCGCCAAGTGTGCCTGTGATGACTGAAGGCGCTTGCCCATCCCAAGACGGGTTTCATTCAGACCCTAAAGCTGACTTCCTATCTGAAGTTCGGAAGTGATGAACACGCTTTATGAAGCAGAAGTTGACCTCCTGGGTGAGAGCACAGATCACCTTTTTAAAGGAAGCCTTTGTGATATTGTGTTGTATCTTAATAAAAATTCACTCTCCTTGGCTCCTGGGATGGGGTACAGGCTCAGGCACCCCTGTATTGTCTGTCTATGCCTGGGGCAAATCACCACCCATTCATGGCCTACGTCACCATCAACCCCGTTGGTGCTCCCGGGCCACGGTGGGTCAGGAGTCTGGGTGGGGGTCTCAGGCTGCCATCTGGGTGCTGGCTGGGCCTGTGGTCCTCTCTGGAGTTCAGGGTTTTCTTCCAGCCTTGTTCAGGTTGTTAGCAGAATTCAGTTCCTCAGGGCTATAGTGCTGAGGTCCCACTTTCTTGCCGGCTGTCGATGGGGGCTGCTGTCCACCCTGGAGACTGCCTATGGGTCCTTGCCACAAGGCCACCATGGGAAGCTCACAGTGGGGATTGTTTTGCTTTCTTCTAGGACAGCAGGACACGTGTCTCTCTGACTTCTGTCTCAAGACTCTAGACCCCCTTTTAAGAGTTCCCCTGATAAACACAGGCCTGAGCAGGACCCTCTCCCTTTGGAGCACTCTGTAGATTAGGGACCTGATAACATTGTCATGCATCCCTGTGGCCGTGTGATGTGACATAATCCCGGGGTGATGCCCCCTCACCTCCCGGGTCTCCCTGCACTTGAGTGGGGCACTGTACGAGGGTGTGGGACAGGGGGGCTGGTCTTAGAATTCTGCCTGCCACAATCCCTGGGTCGGGGGTGGGGGCTTGTGTGGTGGTAAGGGAGGGGTTCACCTGGACGTGGAGGCGCGGGAAGGAGGGGCTGTGCCTTGTGTGGGGAGCAGGTTCACGTCCCCACATTGGCCTCTCTCATGCAACTCGAACTGTGGGTTGCCCTGGCCTCTGGACCCACGTGTCCTGGTCCTTCTTTATGAGGGTCAGCACACGCATCGGGACTCTGCTCTACGTCTGCCTCCCGGTAGAGGTGGTGGATGTGATTTGGACTCTGAGTGGGCTGGAAGTTACTAGGGAGGCTCAGAGGAAGCTTTCCTGCAAGGCATGGCTTGATCCAGTCTGAGGGATGGGTGGTGTCTGTCAGTGAAAGAGGAGGAAACAGGTGGCCCAGGCTTGGGAACAGGTGCCCCAGGCAGAGGGAGCAAGTGCCCAGGCTCAGAAACATGTGTCCCAGGCTTTGGGACAAGTGGCCTAGGCTCAGAAATAGGTGGCCCTAGGCTCAGAAATAGTGCTCCAGGCTCCAAGACAGGTGGCCTAGGCTTGGGGACGGGCTGAGCAAAGGTGCTGTGAGGGGTGAGCATGCAGATTTGGGAGCCGGGGATGGGAGGGCCTCCTGGGGTGGATGGAGGGTCTCTGGCTCTGGTGGTCTCTCCTCTGGTCATGATGCATCAGAACCGTTGTGCCAGCCTGGGGGCTCCTGTTGGATGGTGCACCGTGTGGCATTCTAGAGACTGGCTACAGGTGCTCTCTGCCAGGCTCCGGCACGTTCGCTAGATGCTTTTATTAACTCATTTTTAAAAGTAATTGGGAGGCTACTCTACTTGTGGAATGAGTTAAAGAAGGCCCGGTCCAGGGTTCCATGGTGGTGAAAGGGCCCTGAGCATGTAGGGAGGGAGCCGCTGCTTGGATTTCTGCTGAGTTTCCTGGAGGTACTTAGGAATGAGCTGGAAAGACTTTTTTTTTTTTTTTTTTTTTTTTTTAAATTAAATTCAGCAGGGTCATGCTGACCATCCAGCTTCCAACACCACCCAGCAGCCGTCAAGTCCCTGCTGAGTGGTACCAATCTCAGCCTGCTTTTTGCCCTGAACTCTCCTGGGAGAAGGAGCCAGGGATGGGGTGAGAGAAGGTACCACCCTGCAGCACACAGAGTCTTGGCACCTTCACCTACCTGCCTGGAACCTTGACCCAGTGATGCCCTTTCTCTGAGGTATGGTTTCTCACTCATAAGATGGGGATGGCGCAGACCTCAGAAGGATGCTGAATAAAAATGTAAAAAGTGATAGTGCCAAAAACAAGCACTTTTTTTGTGTCAAAGAGTTTAATTCACTAAAAGAAAACAGCTTACAATAAGTCATTTGAAAAGCGCGCTTATGTTTGCCTTTGATACCTGTGTGTTGTGACTCAATAAAGGAAGAGACATTCTCCGATAATATATTCTCAGTGGTGTCCTATGCAGCGGTTTTCCTGTCATATGCTTCCATTCACTAAAAAATACCTGTTTATGATGCATCTTGCAGAAAGCGTGTTTACATCTGCCTTAAAAAAACCTGTATTTAAGGTTCAGGATACATGTGTAAGTTTGTTACACAGGTAAACCAGTGTCATCGGTGTTTGTGGTACAGATTATGCAGTCACCCAGTTATTAAGCATAGTACCCATTAGTTATTTCTCCTGATCTTCTCCCTCCTCCCATGCTCACCCTCTGAGAGTTGTTTCCCTCTGTATCCATGTGTTCTCATCATTTAGCTCCTACTTGTGAGAACATACAGTATTTGTTTTTTTTTTTTCTTCTGAGTTAGTTTGCTAAGAATAATGGCTTCCAGCTCCACCCATGTTCCTGCAAAGGACATGATTTTGTTCTTCTTTTACAGCTGCATAGTATTCCATGGTGTATATTTACTGCATTTTCTTTATGCAGTCCATCATCGATGGGCATTTGGGTCAATTCCATGTCTTTGCTATTCTGAATACTGCTACAATGAACATATGGATGCATGTGTCTTTATAACAGAATGATTTGTATTCCTCTGAGTATATATATACCCAGTAATATGGTTTGGCTGTGTCCCCGTCCAAATCTCACCTTGAATTGTAGTTCCCATAATTCCCACGTGTCATGGGAAGGACCAGGTGTAGACAGTTGAATAATGGGGAGTTTTCCATCCTGTTCTCATGATAGTGAGTGAGTTTTCATGAGATCTGGTGGATTTATAAGGGGCTTCTCCCTTCCCTGGGCACTCATTATTTTCTCCCTGACATCGCATGAAGGACTTGTTTGCTTCCCTTTCTGCCATGATGGTAAATTTCCTGAGGCCTCCTCAGCCATGCTGAACTGCAAGTCAATTAAACCTCTTTCTTTAATAAATTACCCAGTCTTGGGTATGTCTTTATTAGCAGTATGAAAATGGACTAATACACCTGGTAATGGGATTGCTGAGTTAAATGGTAGTTCTGTTTTTAGCTCTCTGAGGAATCACCACACTGCTCTCCACAATGGTTAAACTGATCTACACTCCAACCAGCAGGGTATAAGCATTCCTTTTTCTCTGCAACCTCACCAGCATCTGTTATATTTTGACTTTTTAATAACAGCCATTCTGACTGGTGTGAGATGGTATCCCATTTTGGTTTTGATTTGCATTTCCCTAATGATCTGTGATGTTCAGCTTTTTTTCATATGCTTTTTGGCCACATATACGTCTTCTTTGGAAAAGTGTCTGTTCATATTCTTTCTAACTTTTCAAAGGGTTGTTTTTTTCTTGTAAATCTGTTCAAGTTCCTTTTAAATGCCGATTATTAGACCTTTGTCAGATGCAGTTTACACAATTTTTCTTCTATTCTTAGGTTGTCTGCTGACTGTTCTCAGTTTCTTTTGCTGTACAGAAGCCCTTTAGTTTATTTAGACACAATTTGTCAATTTTGGCTTTTGCTGCAATTGCTTTTGGTGTCTTTGTCACAAAAATCTTTGCCCATTCCTATGTCCAGAATGGCATTGCCTAGGTTGTCTTCCAGGGTTTTTATACTTTTAGGTCTTACATTTAAGCCCTTAATCCATCTCGAGTTGATTTTTTTTTGGTGTATGGTATAAGAAAGGAGTGTAGTTTCAGTCTTCTGCACATGGCTAGCCAGTTATCCTCGCACCATTTATTGAATGGGGAGTCCTTTCTCCATTACTTGTTTTTGTCAGCTTTGTCAAAGATCAGATGGGTATAGATGTGTGGCCTTATTTCTGGGCTCTCTATTCTGTTCCATTGATCTATATGTCTGCTTTTGTACCAGTGTCATGCATTTTGGTTACCGTAGTCCTGTAGTATAGTTTTAAGTCAGATGGTGTGATGCCTTTAGCTTTGTTCTTTTTGCTTAGGATTGCCTTGGCTATTTGGACTCCTTTTTGCTTCCACATGAAATTTAAAATAGTTTTTTCTTAGTTTTATAAAGAATGTCATTGGTCGTTTGATAAGAATACTGTTGAATGTATAAATTGCTTTAACGATATTGATTCTTTCTATCCATGAGCATGGAATGTTTTTAAATTTGTTGGTGTCATCTCTGATTTCACTGAGCAGTGATTCGTAGTTCTCCTTGTAGAGATCTTTCACCTCCTTAGTTAGCTGTGTTCCTGGATAGCTTATTCTTTTTGTGACAATTGTGAATAAGATTGCATTGATAATTTGGCTTTTGGCTTGACTGTTGAAAAACAAGGTGATTCTTTTTTTTTTTTTTTTTTTTTTTTTGAGAGAATCTTACTGTGTTACCCGGGCTGGAGTGCAGTGGCATGATTGTGGCTCACTGCAAACTCTGCCTCCCAGGTTCAAGTGATTCTCTAGCCTCAGCCTCCTGAGTAGCTGGGATTACAGGCATGTGCCACCACACCTATACTGCTTTTTTTGTATTTTTACTAGAGATGTTGGCTTGGCTGGTCTTGAACTCCTGGCCTCAAGCAATCAGCCTTCCTTGGCCTCCCAAAGTGCTAGGATTACAGGTGTGAGCCACTGTGAAAACAAAAATTCTTTAAAAAGATTACCTTCATTTTATTACCTGAGGAGGCTGGTGTCTGGCAGTGATGTTTTAGGGAGAGGAAATGTCATGGAAGAAGTGATGTCATGGGAGAGGTGATTCCATGGGGAAGTGATGTCATGGGAGAGGTGATGTCATGGAAGAGGTGATGTCATAAAAGAGATAATGCCATGGGGAAGTGATGTCATGGGGGAGGTGATGTCATGGGGAGATGGTGTGATGGGAAAGGTGATAATATAATAGGACTGATATCATAGGGAGGTGATGTCAGGGGGAGGTGATGTCATGGGGAAGTGATCTAATGGGGGTGATGTCATGGGGGAATTGATGTCATGGGAAAGTGATGTCATAAGGAAGTGAAATCATGGGGAGGTGATGCCATGCAGAAGTAATGTCATGGGGGAGGTAAGGTCGCGGGGGAGATGATGTCATGAGAAAGGTGATGTCTCAGAGGAGATAATGTCATGGAGGAGGTAAGGTCATAAGGAGGTGATATGGGGGAGGTAATGTCATGGAGAGGTGATGCCATCTGTTGGTGATGTAATGGGTGAGGTGATGTAACAGTGTGGTGAAGTCATGAAGAGGTGATGTCATGAAAGAGGTGATGTCATGAGGCTGAGGTCATAGGCAAGTGATACCATGGGGACATGATGTCATGGGAGATGATGTCATGGGGGAGGTGATGTCATGGGGTAGTGATGTCTTGAGAGATGTAATGTCATGGGACTGTGTGTCATGGGGAGGTAATGTCACAAGGAGGTGATTTCATGGGGCAAATATGTCATGGGTAGGTGATGTCATGGGGTGGTAATGCAATGTGGGAGGTGATGACATGAAGAGACAATGTCATGTGGAGATGATGTCATGTGGTGGTGATGCAATTTGGGAGGTGATGCCATGAGGAGGTGAAGTCATGGGGTGGTGATGTCATGGGAAGATGATTTCAAGGGGATGGTGATGTCAGGGGGAGGTGATGTCATAGGAAGGTGATGCCATGAGGAGGTGAAGTCATGGGTTGGTGATGTCATGGGAAATGATGTCATGGAAGGTGATGTCAAGAGGTGATGTGATGGAGAGGTGATGTCATGGGAGGTGATATCATGGGGCAATGATATCATGAGGAAGTGATGTCATGGGAGGTGATGTCATGGAAAGGGGAAGCCATGGGGCATTGATGTCATGGGGAGTTGATGTCATGGGTGGTGATGTCATTGGACGATGATGTCATGAGCAGGTGATTTATGGGGAGGTGATGTCATAGAAATATGATGTCATGAAATGATGATGTCCAGGAGAGGTGATGTCATGGGAAGGCGATGTCATGAGGAGCTGATGTCATGGGGAAGTGAAGTCATGAGGTGGTGATATCATGGGAGATGATGTTATGAAAGGTGATGTCGTGGAGAGGTGATGTCATGGGGTAATGATATCATGGATAGGTGATGTCATGTGGAGATGAAATCATGTGGAGGTGATGTCACTGGGAGGTGAAGCATTAAAAGGTGATATCATGGGATGATGATGTCAAGGAGAGGCGATGTAATGAGGAGGTGATGTCATGTGAAGATGATGTGATGGGGTGATGATGTCATGGGGAAGTGACATCATGGAAAAATGATGTCAAGGGGCAATGATATCATGGGGAGGTGATGTCATGGTAGGTGAAGTCATGGGGAGATGATGCTCTGGGCTGGTGATGCCATGGGGCAATGATGTCATGAGGAGGTGATGTGATGGAGTGATGATGTCATGTGGAGGTGATGTCATAGGTAGGAGATGTTATGGGGCAGTGATGTCATGAATCATAGGGATGTGATTTCATGTGTAGGTGATATATTGGGGCGATGATGTCATGAGTAGGTGATGTATTGAGGTGATGTCAAGGAGAAGTGATGTCATGGAGCAATGATATCACTGGTAGGTGATGTCATGAGAGGCGATGTCATGGGGGATGATGTTATGAGGAAAGTGTTGTCATAAAAAGGCAATGTCAGGGGAAGGTGATGTCCTGGAAAGGTGATGTCATGAGGTGTTGATGTTGTGGCATGATGATGTCAAGGGGAGGTGATGTCATGGGGTGGTGATGTAATGGGGAAATGATTGCATTTGGTGGTGATGTCTTGGGATAGGAGATGTGATGGGAAGATGATGTCATGAGGCAATGATGTCATGGAGAGGTGATGTCATAGGTGATGATATTATGGGGAGAGATTATATTATGAGGGAGGTGTCATAGGAAGGTGACATCATGAGAAGGTGATGTTACAGAGTGATGATTTCATGGGGCAGTAATGTCACGGCAGGTGACATTATGGGTTGATGTCATGGGAGGTGATGTCATGGGGTGAAGATGTCATAGTAGGTAATGTCACCAGAGGTGATGTCATAAGAGGTGACATCATGGGTGATGATGTCATGAGCGATGATGTCACAGAATGATGCGATGAGGACGTGATGTCATTAGGACGTGATGTCACAGAGAGATGATGTCATGGGGTGATGTCATCGGGAGATGATGTCATGGGTATGTGATGTCATGGGGCGATGATGTCATTGTAGGGAATGTCACAGGAGGTGATATCATGGGTTTATGATGTCATGAGGAGGTGATGTCTTCGCAAGCTGATGTCATGGGGAGGTGATGTTATGGAAAGATCATGTCATGGGTGAGGTGATGTCATGGGAGACGATATTATGAGGAAGGTGTTGTCACGGGATGGTGATATCATGAGGAACTGATGTTACAAGGTGATGATTTCATGGGGCAGTAATGTCACTGGAGGTGATACCGGTTGATGATGTCATGAGGAGATGATGTCATGGTATGTGATGTCACAGGAGGTGATGTCACGGATTGGTGATGTCATAGAGTGATGTCATGTGGTGATGATGTGATGAGGAAGTTGCAACATTAGGAGATGATGTCATGGGGAGGTGATGTCAGGGGGCAATGATTTCATGGGGAGTTAGCGTAATGAGGAGGTGATATCTTTGGGACGTGATGTCATGGGGAGGTGATGTCATGGATAGTGATGTCGTTGGATGATGATGTCATGAGCAGGTGATGTCATGGGGAGGTGATGCCATAGGAATATGATGTCATGGGATGATGATGTCCAGGAGAGGTGATGTCATGGGGCAGTGATGTCATGAGAAGCTGATATCATGGGGAAGTGAAGTCATGGGCTGGTGATGTCATAGGAGATGATGTTATGGAAGGTGATGTCATAGGAGATGATGTTATGGAAGGTGATGTCAAGAGGTAATGTCATAGAGAGGTGAATTCATGGGGTGGTGATGTCATGTGGCAATGATGTCATGAGAAGGTGATGTCATGTGGAGATGAAATCATGTAGTGGTGATGTCATTGGCAGGTGATGTCATAAAGAGGTGACATAATGGGATGATGATATCAAGGAGAGGCGATGTAATGAAGAGATGATGTCAGGTGATGATGATGTGATGGGGTGGTTATGTCACGGGGAGGTGATGCTCTGGGCAGGTGATGCCATGGGGCAATGATGTCATGAGGAGGTGAGGCCATGGGGAGGTGATGCCATGGGAGGTGATGTCATGGAGTGATGATGTCATGGGGAAGTGATGTCATAGGTAGGGGATGTCATGGGGCAGTGATGTTATGACATGATGATGTCATGGGTGAGAGGTGATGTCAATGGGAGATGATGTCATAGGAAGATGATTTTAAGGGGGTGGTGATGTCAGGGGGAGGTGATGTCATTGGAGGTGATGTCATGGGGTAGTGATGTCATTGGAGATGGTCTCATTGGAAGTGACGTCTTGAGGTGATGATGTCACGTGGAGGTGATGTCACAGGGCGATGATGTGATGAGAAAGTGATGTCATGGGAAGCGATGACATGGGGCAATGATGCCAAGGGGAAGTGATGTCATTGAAATGTGATGTCGTGGGTTAGGTGATGTCATGGGGAGGTGAGTCATTTGAAGATGATTTCAAGGAAATGGTGATGTCAAGGGGAGGTGATGTCACTGGAGGTGATGTCATGAAGAGGTGAAGTCATGGGGTGGTGATATCATGGGAAATGATGTCATGGAAGGGGATGTCAAGAGATGACGTCATGAAGAGGTGATGTCATGGGAGGTGATGTCATGTGGCAATGATGTCATGAGGAAGTGATATTATTGGAGGTGATGTCATGGAAAGGGGATGTCATGGGGCATTGATGTAATGGAGTTGATGTCATAAGTGGTGATGTCATTGGATGATGATGTCATGAGGAGGTGATGTCATGGGGAGGTGGTGTCATAAGAATATGATGTCATGGGATGATGCTGTCCGGGATAGGTGATGTCATGGGAAGGTGATGTCATGAGGAGCTGATGACATGGGGAAGTGATGTCACAGAGTGGTGATGTCATGGGAGATGATGTGATGGGTTGGTGATGTCATGCAGCAATGATGTCATGGGGAAGTGAAGTCATGGGGTGGTGATGTCATGGGAGATGATGTTATGGAAGGTGATGTCAAGAGGTGATGTCATGGAGAGGTGATGTCATGGGGCAATGATGTCATGGCAAGGTGATGTCATGTGGAGATGAAATCATGGGGAGGTGATGTCACTGGTAGGTGATGTCATAAAAAGGTGATATCATGCCATGATGGTGTCAAGGAGAGGTGATGTAATGAGAAGGTGATGTCATGCGAAGATGATGTGATGAGGTGGTGATGTCATGAGGAAGTTATGTCATGGGGAGGTGATGTTAAGGGGCAATGATATCATGGGGAGGTGATGTCATGGGAAGTGAAGTCTTGGGGCGATGATGTCATGGGGAGGTAATGTTCTGGGCGGGTGATGCCATGGGGCAATGATGTCATTAGAAGGTGATGCCATGGGGAGGTGATGTCATGGGGAGGTGATGTCATAGGTAGGAGATGTTATGGGGCAGTGATGTCATGTGGAGGTGATGTCATAGGGATGTGATTTCATGGGTAGATGATATATTGGGCAATGATGTCATGAGGAGGTGAATTAATGGGGAGGTGATGTGATGGGCGTTGATTTCATGGGGAGGTGATGTAATGTGAAGTGATGTCATGGGGTGACGATGTCATGTGGAGGTGAAGTAATGGGTAGCTGATGTCATGGCGAGATGATGTAATGTGGAGGTGATGTAATTGGGAGGTGATGTCATGGGGGATGATATGAGGGAAGTGTTGTCATAGGAAGGCAATGTCATGGGAAGGTGATGTCATGGAAAGGTGATGTTATGGAGAGGTGGTGTCATGAGGTGTTGATGTCATGGGGTGATGATGTCATGAGGTGTTGATGTCATGGGGTGATGATGTCAAGGTGAGGTGATGTCATGGGGTGGTGATGTCATGGGGAAGTGATTTCATTTGGTGGTGATGTCTTGGGAGAGGAGATGTGATTGAAAGATGATGTCATGAGGCAATTATGTCATGGAGTGGTGATGTCATAGGTGATGATATTATGGGGGAGGTGTCACGGGAAGGTGATATCATGAGGAGGTGATGTTACAGGGCGAGGATTTCATGGGGTGGTAATGTCATGGGAGATGATATCATGGGTCGATGATGTCATGGGGATATGATTTCATGGGAGGTGATGTCATGGGGCAATGATTTCATGGTAGGCAATGTTAATGTCATGGGTTGATGACATCATAAGAGGTGATGTCATGGGGTGATGTCATGCAAGGTGATGTCGTGGGATGATGATGTGATGAGGAGGTGATGTCATTAGGAGGTGATGTCATGGAGAGATGATGTCACGGGGTGATGTCATGGGTAGGTGATGTCATGGGTGATGATGTCATGAGGAGGTGATGTCATGGGGAGGTGATGCCATAGGGTGATGATGTGATGAGGAAGTGATATCATTAGGAGGTGATGTCATGGGGAGGTGGTGTCATATGGTGATGATGTCATGGGGAGTTAGTGTCATGAGGATGTGATGTCTTTGCAAGGTGATGTCATGAGGAGCTGATGTCATTGGGAGGGCATGTCATGGAAAATGAAATGACTGGGGCTGATGCCATGGAATGTCAGAGCCCACAGGGCAGCAGAGCCTGGCAGCTGCTGCACACCTAGATCCCAACCTGCTTAGTGCTGGGCTGGAGCGCGGGCAGCTCATGGGCCCTGGCAGTGGGAGGTTGGAGGTGCCCACTGTCCTTCCAGCACCGGGTCTCCCTCCAGTGAGCTCAGCTAAGCACGGATGCAATGTTTCGTCTTTGAGACGTTAACTTCTTGCAAAGAGGTAAGGTTATTCCAATCTCAGCAGCGTTTTGACTTGCTCAAGAATCCACCTTGCATTATGAAAATGTGGCTGGCAAAGGTGAGTGGAAAAGGTGAGGTAGGGAGGGAGTCTGTCCGCTCTGCCCTTCCACGTTAACTCCTAGCATCTTTTCTGGTTGGGAAAACTAGTAGTTCATAATAGTTTATAATAATTTAATGATAATAATTAGGAAAGCAGGGTGCTGCTGGTGGAATGAAGGAATCGCAGACAACAGACCTGGGCCACAGCGGCAGACCTGCTGGTGAGCAAAGCCAGGGGCTGTGACCCAGAAGTCATCATCAGCAAAACCAAAGGCAAAACTTTCCATTCTATAGGTGGGGAAACTGAGGCTGAGAGGCTTAGGAGCGCGGCCTGCTGTCAGCCAGCAGAGACGACCTGGGAGCCCCTCCCTGGCTTGGAGGCTTCACAGCGTCGCTGCCAAGTGGACAGCTGCTTAATATATTTCCCCCCAAAGCTGAACAAATGGGCCCTTACAAAAATTTAGTAGGTGAATAAACCACAGATGAAAAATCAAACACTTAGAAAAATCATTTAACATTTTTATTTACACCATAGTGAAAATAACAGCTTGGTTTTGGATTGGAGCTGTTACATAATTTATGGCCACAAAGCCAATTCCTAACGTAACGTACTCTCAAGTTTTGCAGGTCCCTGAGGTGCCCAATTTATATTCCGTTCTAACTTGGAGAGAATGAATGGCAGGCGGTGGCGGGGAAGGAAGGGTGCCTTCCGGGAGCCGGGGCAGGGATGGCAGCCCGGAGGAATGGGAAGGCAGCTTCGGCATGGATGTAGGGCAGGAGAGTGGCTTATGATGGGAGGATTGTAATTTATTTTGACACTGATCATGTATTATTCAGCTAGAGTAAAAATAAACCTTATTAGCCAGGAAAATAGACCCCTTTCTCTCCGCCCACGCACCGCCAACCACAACATCACAGTGATGATCGGGACAATAGTGGAGTTTGCTCAAACATCTTATCAGGCACTCGAGGAAGCAAATCTCTCCCTGGGAAGAGATTTGCAAACACGAGAGTGCATCTCCATAATGCGCTTAATCTCTCCCTGAGCCCTCCAGGCTCTTGAGAGGGACCTGTGTCCAGGACGCAGCCCTGCCCTTGCCTCCCAGGCGGGGCCTCACTGCTGGGGGCACCTCATCCCCGAACTGACACCTCTGTTCCATACCAGGCCTGTGCCAGGCCCTCTTTTTTCCTTCTTTTGAGACAGAGTCTTGTTCTGTCACCAGGCACCGGAGTGCAGTGACTGCTGGAGTGCAGTGCTGCGATCTCAGCTTGCTGCAACCTCCACCTCCTGGGTTCAAGCAATTCTCCTGCCTCAGCTTCTGGAGTAGCTGGGACTACAGGCGTGCGCCACCATGCCCAGCTAATTTTTGTATTTTTAGTAGAGATGGGGTTTCACCATGTTGGCCAGGATGGCCTCGATCTCTTGACCTCGTGATCTGCCTGCCTACCCGACCCTTTTACACATAACCCCCCATATCTTCCTCACGACTCTGTAAAACAAGTATTGGTGGCTTTCATTCTGCAGACAATGGAAGGAGGCACTTGGAGGCTGAGGATGTGGCCACAGGTGTGCCAGCTATGGGTACAGCAGGAACCCGGGCCCTCCAGCCCCAAGCCCGGCTGCAGCCCCCACCTTGCTGACCCACCCCCACAGTGAGTTGGGAGTGTTCCCCCAAGTTCATGTCCACTGGGAACATCAGAACTGGCCTTTCTTTGGAAATAGGGTCTTTGGAGATGTATTACTTAAGACGAGTTCATAGCAGATTAGGATGGGATCTAAATCCAACGACAGATTTTTTTTCTTTTAATTTTAAAAAATAAGTAGGGTCAGCTGGGCGCGGTGGCTCACGCCTGTACTCTCAGCACTTTGCGAGGCTGAGGTGGATGGATCACGAGGTCAAGAGATCGAGACCATCCTGGCCAACATGGTGAAACCCCCGTCTCTACTAAAAATACAAAAATTATCTGGGTGTGGTGATGCGCGCCTGTAGTCCCAACTACTTGGGAGGCTGAGGCAGGAGAATCGCTTGAACCTGGGAGGCCGTGGTTACAGTGAGCCCAGGTTGCACCACTGCACTGATTGCAAGACTCCGTCTCAAAAAAAAAAAAAAAAAAAAAAAAGTAGGATCTTTCTATGCTGTCCAGGCTGCCTGCTGGGTTCGAGCTCCCGCCTCAGCCTCTGGAGTAGCTGGGATTGCAGGCATGCGACACCAGGCCTGGCTATGGTGTCATTATAAGAGAAAACAGACACAGGCACCCAGAGGGTGGAGGCAGAGACTGGGCGATGCATCTGTCCATCATAGAGCACTAGGGATTGCTGGGGCCCCCAGAAGTGGGGGAGAGACAGGTTCTCGCTCAGAGCCTCCGAAGGAAGCAACCCTACCACACCTTGAGTCCGGATCTGTGGGCTCTTGAGCTGCGAGAGACTAAATGTCCGTGGTTGCAAGCCGGGCGGCTTTGTGGTCTTTAGTGAGGGCAGCCCCGGCCATTCAGACATTCGTGCTCCCCCAGCCAAGGACGGGGCCTCTCACATTGCCTTCATTCCTGGCTCCTCTTTCCTGAAAAGACTCTTGAAGGATGAGGAGGAAGATCAGATGTGACACCATCGAGCAGACGTCACTTCTCCTGGGGGCTTTCTGAGTAGGAATGTGTGGCCCTGGCTCTGAGTGTCCGGTCCTGCTGAGGCCAGCAGCTGGCTATGGGCTCCTGGTCCAGTCACGTGCTTGATTCTCAAGGGGCTCTCGGGTCGGCTTTGACCTCTGAAAATGCAGGCATGGCTCAGGTGGCAGCTGTTGAAATGAGTGAGACAGGGCAGTCATGCCTGAACTGTGGGTAGCCATGGCAGAAGCCAGACTCCTAAGAGTCCTTCTGACCGTCAGACCTCATGTGTGTGTCAGCAGGAGCCTACAGGGCCACTGCGAGGCCACTGCCACCCTGTGGGGTGATTGGGGTAAGTCGGCAATTCCTGTCCCCATGAGGCTGGCTCAGAAGAGGCCAATGGACCCCCGCCCTCCACCGGCTCTCACCCTCTGTGGAGGCTGTAGGGTGCACATGGCAACATATTGAAGCTTATGTACATAGCATTTGGAAAAATACTGAGGCCCTGTGTGTGTTACTTGTGCATGAGAATGAAACTCCTTAACCCTAAAAACAAAACAGGGAGTGGAGTGTGTGGTGTGATACGAAACACTGAAAACAGCCTCCTGAGAATGCAGTTGGAGTGTGGACAAGGTCACAGGTGCCTCGGCAACCCCCCTCAAATGACCTTCTAGTGAATGTTTGTGGTTAATACAAGCCCTTCCCATAAATTCTTGGTGGAGGTGCTGGGGAAAACACTCTCAGAAAAGCTACCCCCAGTACTGCTCAGCTCAGACCGTCTAAGTACTTCGTTCTCGGCATTCACTGAAAACTGTGAGCTCTGCAGAGGCTGGACGTCTTGGGTCCTCTGACCCTTGGACCTCATGTGTGTGTCTGCAGGAGGCTGCAGGGCCACTGTGAGGCCACTGCCACCCGGGGGGTGGTCTGGGTAAGTTGGGTGTTTCCTGTCCCCATGAAGCTGGCTCAGAGGAGGCGGATGGACTCCTGCCCTCCACTGGCTCTCACCCTCTGCTCCTTCTAGGGAGCTAAGGGGTGTGGACACCATCCTCTCCTTCCAGCCAGTGTGGGCACAGAAAGAGACTGAGACTGGTCTTGGGTGGCAAGTGCAGAGCTCACAAAACTCAGGGGGACACTCTGGGACAGGGCAGGAACCCCAAAGCGCTGTTTCCTCCAGCCCAGCTATTGGGGGAAGCAGCCTGTGGAGAAACCCCATGTGGAAAAGCAGGTGATGGACAATTCAAAACAAAACCGTCTTTAAAAATGATGTAAGACTTAGAGACACCACACAATAAAAACAGGTTCTTTCTAGAACTTTCTGACTACCAAGTTGTTCAGGCGTCCCTGCTTGGATCGTGCTGAAGTTTGTGCCTGGCCCATCTCTCTGGTCACCTGGAACCAACTTGTCACTAGGAGTGGCTCGAAGGCCATGTAACTCCTGCTTCCACCCAAGGGTGAGTGGGGTCCATGCCTGCATCTCCCCCTCGTCCTCTAACTCAGTTTATTTTATTTTTTTGAGAGAGTCTCACTCTGTTGCCAGGCTGGAGTGCAGTGGCGTGATCTCAGCTCATTGCAAGCTCAGCCTCCCGAGTTCAAGCGATTTCCCTGCCTCAGCCTCCTGTGTAGCTGGGACTACAGGCGCACGCCACCACGTGCAGCCAATTTTTGTATTTTTAGTAGAGACAGGGTTTCACTATGTTGGCCAGGAAGGCCTTGATCTCCTGACCTCATGATTCACAGGCCTTGGCCTCCCAAAGTTCTGGGATTACAGGCGTGAGCCACTGTGCCCGGCTCAACTCAGTTTCATTGGAAGATGCAGAGAGAGCCATTTCTCGCCCTTACAACCCAAGGCTTTCTCCTCCAAAGTAGGACTTCTGGGAGAGACAATAGTGTCTGTGGAGATGGGTGAAGTGGTCAGATCAAGGTCTGTTGTGGAGCTGGGACTGGGACTTAATGTCAAGGAGGCCTCCTTAGTGACAGCTGGTGATGGAGCTGGCATTTGGGAGCATGCATTTCTGTGTAGGGACAGCTGGTGATGGAGCTGGCATTTGGGAGCAGGCATCTCTGTGTAAGGACAGATGGTGATGGAGCTGGCATTTGGGAGCATGCATCTCTCTGTGTAGGGACAGCTGGTGATGGAGCTGGCATTTGGGAGCATGCATCTCTCTGTGTAGGGACAGATGGTGATGGAGCTGGCATTTGGGAGCAGGCATCTCTCTGTGTAGGGACAGCTGGTGATAGAGCTGGCATTTGGGAGCACGCATTTCTGTGTAGGTACAGCTGGTGATGGAGCTGGCATTTGGGAGCACGCATTTCTGTGTGGGGACAGCTGGTGATGGAGCTGGCAATTTGGGAGCACGCATTTCTGTGTAGGGACAGCTGGTGATGGAGCTGGCATTTGGGAGCACGCATTTCTGTGTAGGGACAGATGGTGATAGAGCTGGCATTTGGGAGCATGCATATCTCTGTGTAGGGATAGATGGTGATGGAGCTGGCATTTGGGAGCACGCATCTCTCTGTGTAGGGACAGCTGGTGATGGAGCTGGCATTTGGGAGCAGGCATCTCTCTGTGTAGGGACAGCTGGTGATAGAGCTGGCATTTGGGAGCACGCATCTCTCTGTGTAGGGATAGATGGTGATGGAGCTGGCATTTGGGAGCACGCATCTCTCTGTGTAGGGACAGCTGGTGATGGAGCTGGCATTTGGGAGCAGGCATCTCTCTGTGTAGGGACAGCTGGTGATAGAGCTGGCATTTGGGAGCACGCATCTCTCTGTGTAGGGACAGATGATGATGGAGCTGGCATTTGGGAGCAGGCATCTCTCTGTGTAGGGACAGCTGGTGATAGAGCTGGCATTTGGGAGCAGGCATCTTTCTGTGTAGAGACAGCTGGCGATAGAGCTGGCATTTGGGAGCACGCATCTCTCTGTGTAGGGACAGATGGTGATGGAGCTGGCATTTGGGAGCAGGCATCTTTCTGTGTAGGGACAGCTGGCGATAGAGCTGGCATTTGGGAGCACGCATCTCTCTGTGTAGGGACAGATGGTGATGGAGCTGGCATTTGGGAGCAGGCATCTCTCTGTGCCCGCTCTCAGCAACCCGAGTGGCTGCCTCCTTGGCAGGTCAGTGTCTGCGTTTCCTGCTGCTGTAACAAATGATCACAAAACTTTGTGTCCTAAGACGATAGAAATTCATCCTCCCTCCGTTCTAGGGTCCAGGAGTCTGAAATCAAGGTGTCTTCAGGGCCGTGCTCCCTCTGAGGCTTCGGGGGTGGGGATTTCCTGGTCTTTCAGCTCCTGGTGGCTCCGGGTTTCTTGGTTTATGGTTGCGTAGCCCCAGTCTCTGCCTCCACCTCCATCTGTTCAGAATCTCTCAGGGTGGTTGGCAAAATATTAGAAAATATTAGGGAAAGTGTAAGATTATGGTCTCAAACCTTCTGGAAGGCCAAAATGTTTTAATGAGATGGCTGAAGGCAACCAGTTCTTAAGTTAGAGCATCAGGTCGTAGGGTGAAGATTAGAGATAATAAAAGCTTCCCCGTCACGTCTGTTTTCCCCACATTTCTTTGTCTCTACTCCGTCACTCATGTAAACTTGGTGCCGAATGATCCTCTCGGGGGGCGGTCAAAGGGGGATTAGCCGTTCATGGTGCTTGTTCTGGGCCCAGGAACCAAAACCTTTTATCATCCATAAAACCACTATTTGATAATGTAAATTATTCACAAGCCTGTTGACTTAGAACCTCTGTTATGAAATCTATACTGAATAAATGCGAGGAGGAACAGGGAGAAGTGGTCGGTTAGCCGCAATCGCCCTCTGAGAGCAGCCGCCGACCGTCCCTGGCCCACTCAATTCACTGTACTGGGTGTGCGAGTGTATTTCATTCACACGTCGCCGAGTCAGGGTCCGCAGGTGCCGATCAGCTTCTCAGGTGGTGACCCTGATGTGGCACTCGTCACCTCCGTCCTCTTCTCTTTTGTCTCTTAAGGACACTTGTCATTGCAGTCAGAGCCCATCTGGATAATCCGGGATGAGTCTCAGCAGGAGATCCTTCAGTCGGTCACATTGGCAATGACCTGTTCTCCACATAATGCCGCATGCACAGGTTCCGGGGCAAGGGTGTAGACATATCTTTTTTGGGATCGCCATTCAGCCCACTATAGTCTTGAAGTCACATGGGGTCCAGGTCTCAGTGGAACCCCTAAGACCCTTGACTGTAATGCACGTTCCTGGGCCCCACCCTAGACCTGCTACCCAGGGATCCCGAGGGTGGGGCCCAGGAGCATGCACTTAGCAGAGGCTCCCTGGGTGAATCCACACACTCACTCGGGAGCTGGAGGGTACTGACCTTCAGTGTCAAGGTCCAGCCCTAAAGGAAGAAAAGTGAACAACAACATAACCTTCTTTTTGCTTCTATTTCATCATTATTTAAAAATTAATGAATGATTTTTTGGAGCAGTTTTAGGTTGACACTGCGATGGAGCTGAAAGCACGCAGAGCTCCATCTCCTGTGCCCCCAGCCCTGCACACATTCTTTTCAATTCCGACACAGCCCAAAGTCTTGGGAGGATGACTTGATATCAGAGGAAAATCTGCATGAGCCGGGGAGGGTGGCTTTGGTTGGATTCTCTGCATTCCCTGCAGGGAGGCAACTGTCACGTCTGGTCTAATAGGTGTGAGTGAAATAATTTCTCCGCGGCCTCCCCAGGTATTTCCAACAGGACATTTCCGTCTGGAACCAGCTCAGTCTCTTGTCCTCTTGGCTGGTCCTGCTCATGCCTCTAAGATCTCTGTCCTCCTCAGAGCTTCCTTCCTTCCAGGCCTGATTCGAATTTCGAGGGTGTTTGCTGAGGATGTCTGTGTGCTGGGCCCAGCATCACTGGGTGGCACCTCTTCTGTCTCAGTCCAGCCGGGCTGCTGCAACAGAACACCAGAGCCTGGGTGGCTTTTAAACCACAGACATTTATTCTTAACGGTTCTGGAGGCTGGGCAGTCTGAGATCAAGGCGTGGCAGATTCCGCGTCTGGTGAGGGTCCACACTTGCTCGGAGACGGTGTTTCTCGTGTTGCTTGTGTGGTAGAAGGGGCAAATGAGCCCCACTGGGCCTATTTTATAAGGACACTAAACCCATTCAGGAGGTTCTACCCCAATGCCCTCCTCACCCCCCAAAGGCCCCACCTCCTAATACCATCACCTTGGGGGTGAGGATTTCAACATATGGGAGATACAGACATTCAATCCGTAGCAGCCTCCCCACGCCCTGCACTAGGAAAGTTAGGTGAAGTGAAGGAAGGGAGCATTTATCAGGCTCCTACTGTATGCATATGTTTCTCCATTTGGAGAGGAATGAGGGGTGGGGCAGGCGCCACTATGCCCAGGAGGAGGTTACCATTTGGAGAAGCCATGGAGGTTGATGGTGTGGACACCGACTGCATTTACCTCCCAGCTGAGCCACGAGGTGAAGCCACTTAACCTCTGATCCTCTGTCGGCTCGTCATTGATATAGGTGTTACCAAGGAAGGGATAGGAGTAGACTGAATAGACACAGCTGCTCAGACAGGGCGGTGTGCAGTGAGGGTCACGTTGGCACTTTCTACACTTAGCTGGGCTGACACCACAGTCTGTGTGCTGACTCCAGCTCTGGGCTGTAAGTCATCGGCACTGTTGAGTGCAGAGGTCACCTCCTCTGTGGCGACCTCTCTGTTCTCCCTTGGCCCCCAGGGCCTCCTCGTCTGCACCTGTACCTGCCTGGGGGACATGACCTGGCACAGCGTGTGTGCCCAACAAAGTGTGGCAGGGACGGCTGGTGGGCATGAGTGCATGCGTGTGCATCGAGCCCTCACACCTGCCCAGTTAGCTGACGTGGTGAGGCGCTCCCAGGTCTCACCAGCTCCTGTCTGTCCTGTGAAGGAACTGCCCATGAGCATGAGGAGAAGAGCCCAGTGTGAGCCTCCCACAGGTCAGGTGGCACCCATTTAAAGTGTCCCAAGCTGTTAGCATTGGAAAGGACCACTGCTCTCAGAGAAAGATGATGACTCAGAGGATGTCCTTGGGGGTCCTGGGGCTGCCCCTGTTGAAGATCCTGAGGGGAAGCAATCAGCCACCCAAGCTCACTTCTCCAGACTTGCCAACAAGAAGTGACTTCTTTAAAAGGCACAGCAAAGAAGCAGGCTCGATATGTGGACACAGAAGGGAAGCTCAGGATGGCCACACCTTCAGCTCGGGATACATTGAGAATGGGACCTGCATTCAGGCAGGTGTGCTGGGCACAGAGTTGGGGCGGCTTTCTGGGGGCCACTTCTGGCTGGAGAGGCCTCTTGCTACTGATGCAGTTGGAAATGGGGATCTGGAGGCAGCCCCAGCAGGACACCTGTTCCCTGGCCCGTGAGAGCGGGGTGTTAACTGTTGCCTACCCAGCCTGCCGTTGTTGGCTACAAGGTGTTGGGGGCTCTAAGGTGCTTTCTGTCCCCATAGCTCATGGCCAATGCCCCATCCTGGCTTCAGGGAGGATGTAAAAGCCCAGCACGTGGAGGGCTGCCTCTGTTTGCTCTTCCTGGTCTAGCCTGGAGCTTTCAGTGGAAGGACCTCCCATGGACAGAATGATGTCAGCAAGAAAAGGGACAAGTATGTCAATTCTCAAACCCCCAGGGAAGGTGCACCCTGGAGCTGAGCCCCTGGGCAAGCTGTGAGCAGAGGTGGGGCTTGGCAGGGATGGAAGTGTGAGAATGTCCTGCTCTGAGGGCTTGGAGTTACAGCGGGGCTGGGCCGTGGTGTGTATGGTCCTTGAGGGACCAGAGGGGCTGAGATAGGGGGAGGAACTCAGGTCCCCTGGGAGTGTTGGGGGGTCCCTGCATAGCAGCCTCATCCTAGCAGGCTGGCCTGGAATGTCTTGGACAAACCATTGGCCTCCTGGCACTCCCAGATGGTGACAGAGTGAGGTGCCAAGGAGGGCATGATGGGGTATACACCACGCATGAGGAACATACATAGGAGAAGAAGCCTGCCCCAATGGTGTGTACAGAAAGAGTTTAATCTGCTGGGCATCATGGCAGAAATGTACGGAGCAATGGAGGGATGGAGTGATGGTGTGGGAGGGAGTGCTGGTGAGGGATGGAGTGACGGTGAGGGATGGAGTGATGGTGAGGGATGGGGTGATGGTGAGGGATGGGGTGATGAGGAGGGATGGAGTGATGGTGAGGGATGGGGTGATGGTGAGGGATGGGGTGATGGTGCGAGTTGGAGGGATAGTGTGGGATGCAGTCATGATCTTATTGGATGTTGCTACGGGATTGAGCTATGGCGTGGCCAGCCTGACATATGTGTGCTCTAGGAACCAACAGGTTTTAAGAATATTTAGTGCTTAGTTCTTATCACAGCCTCGAGGGGAGGCTCTGCTAAGTTCATACCCCCAGTTCATAGATGAGGCCCCCAGGAGGACATGGGAGGCACCAAGGCCTTTGGGTTATAGCAGAGCTGACTGCATCGTGTCTAGAGTCAACGCAGGGTTAGAAGGGGGCAGGGAGTGGGTTGATCATTTTCTCATGACTCCCAGGGAGAGGGAGACTTTGAGGCTGGTTGGGGGCTTAGTGTATAAAAAAACACAATGTCCTATTATTATTATTATTATTATTATTTGACTTGAAAATTTAGTCTCATAAAAAAAAAAGAAAGAAAATAAAAAAAGAGTCTTGCTGTGTCGCCCAGGCTGGCCTTGAACTCCCAAGCTTACAGTTTCCTCCAGCCTCAGCCTGTTGAGGATGCAGTTTTTATTGATTTATTTTGTTTTTGTGAGACAGGTCTCACTCTGTCACCTAGGCTGCAGTGCAGTGGTGTGATCACGGCTCACTGCAGCCTCGACCCCCTGGTCTTAAGCCATTCTCCCACCTCAGCCTCCCTGGTAGCTGGAACTACAGGCTCATGCTACTGCCTGGTCAATTTTCTGTGTTTTGTAGAGTTGTGTTGAGAGCAATTGAGAACAGTCCCCAAGCCTGGCATATACAGGCCTTAAAGAAACTGTCCATAAACAGAATATCTATGGCACTGTGACACCCTCGTGACGGCGGGGACATACATGGCTAGAGGTTGTCGGCTTACTGGAGCCAAGGAAAGAAAGATCTAACCTGCCCGTGGGTGGACGACCGCTCGGGGGGCTTCTGAACCATAAACAATAGCATGAGCAACATGTGCCTCAATGACATGTCCCAGCTTGCAGTAGGTCAGTGCGCCAGAGCCTGTTTCTTGCCCCTAATAAAGAATGCTTTGTTCCCTGCGAAGAATGCTTTTAGTTAAACAATGATTATCACTTGCTTGCCGTCAGTAAATGCACGGGGCAAACTCTGTTGGCGGCTCTCAGCTGGGAATGCTGAGGCCCCTGTCTGTCCCACACCTTTTTCTCTCTGTCTCTGTGTCTATTTCTTAATTCCTTCAGCGCCGCCTGGGTTGGGGTCTCCACCACCGAGCTGGTCTCAGTAGAGTTGGGTCTTGCTATGCTGCCCCGGCGGATCTCAAACTCCTCGGCTTAAGCAATCCTCTTCTCTCTACCTCCCACAGTGCTAGGAGTGAGCCACCACGCCTGGCTCAGCTTTGAATGCCGGGACATTTCCCAAATCAGGACATATCTTGTAACTGAAGACGTCTCACCACAGCGGTTGGTCATGTAGTCACTGGGCCTGCCGGTGCCTGAAAGAGACAGCCTCCGTCTCAAAGCTTGCATCTGGGTGTGGGTCTGGAAGAAAAACCTAGAAACAGTGGTGGAAAGGAAGTGGCCTGGGATGTAGAGAATCAGGCCATTGGCAGAAATCCCTGACGCGGGAGGCAGAGGCTGACGCATCAGACCCGGGCAGGCCTCGGCCGGCAGCCACGGCCCTTCATCCTTCCACGTGTTCTTTGAGGGTGAGCAGCACCCTGGGTGCTTCTGACAGCTCCGAGGTCACGAGTGTGAGGGTGAGCACAGGGCTCGATGGCTCGGAGGGAAATGGAGTTGGAATCTTTGGACTTAATAATGTGCACAAAGTTTAGAAACATCTGAACAAATTTATTTTGCGGATGTCTTTCTTTTGTGCATGTGCCACAGTGATGGCCAGTACAAATCCATGTCTAATTAAGTCCTGAAGAGCTCCTTCAATAAGCGTAAAATAAAAGTTATGAGTGATAAGAAAGCATCGTGTCAGTTTAATTGGCAGCATTTTCTCTTTCTTAGTGGTTCATAAAGCAACGCAGCGCTTTGCTATCGCTGGTGTCTTAAATTCGGTGAAGTATTCCAAGTTAAATCTAATGCCGAGCAGCCGCTGCGCCCCAGGCGGGTGATGTGCGCGCTGCGAGTGTTCACCTGTCTAATGCTGGAGATACCTTGTCAGCTGTGAGGGCGGAGAGGGAAATGGGGGCGCCCCGGGGATGCAGCTTAGAAAGCAGCAGGTGGTCAGGGGGCGGCCCCTGGGAGAGGTTCGAGCCGAGGCAGCAGGTCGTGCCTGAGCCTGGGAGGGCGTCCCAGGGCCAGAAGTTCTGTTGTTTCTTTTTAATCTTTGAGACAGAGACTCACTTTGTCACTCAAGCTGGAGTGCAGTGGTGCGATCTCGGCTCACTGCAGCCTCCACTTGCCAGGTTCAAGTGATTCTCCTGCCTCAGCCTTCCGGTAGCTGGCATTACAGGTGCCTATCACCACGCCGGGCTGATTTTTGTATTTTTAGTAGAGACAGGATTATGCCACATTGCCCAGGCTGATCTGGAACTGAACTCAAGTGATCGATCCACCTTGGCCTCCCAAAGTGCTGAGATTACAGACGTGAGCCACTTCTCCCGGCCCCAGCGGTTCTTGGGAGGCACCTGGGCTGAGGGCCCTGGGTTGCTGGGGCACAGCAGTGGCTGTGACCCCTAAGAATCAACCGAGTGCTCTTGAATCTGCATTTTCCTATGGTCCTGGGTGAAGCCTGAGCTGCCCAGAAGGACAGTCATGGAGAGAGGAGCGGGGCCACACTGCCCACTGGGCGGGCACAGAGAGAGGCGTAGGGCCACACTGCCCACTGGGTGGGCACAGAGAGAGGCATAGGGCCACACTGCCCACGGGGAGGGCACGGAGCTGCCTACAGGCAGGCGCTTTACTCTTCGGGCCTGAAGGCGTTTGCGGTTTTGAGATGAAAGGGCAGGAAGGGCACAGATCCGTGTTTTCTCTGTGGCCCCTTCTCCCACCTGGCCCTCTGGCCTCCTCTGGGAGGCAGCGTGCACTGGCCCTGCCTCTGCTGTCTCAGGGCGCTCTGAGACCAGGGTGCGCGCGGTCAGGTTCTGGCGAGGACCCTCTCTGGGGCAGCCTTCTTGCTGCATCCTCGCTTGGTGGAAAGAGGGAGAGACAGCTCTCCAGGGGTTCCCTTTATCAGGGCCTGAATCCCAATTGTGAGGCTCCACCCTCATGACCCATGACTTCCCAAAGTCCCCACCTCCTAATGCCGTTGCCTTAGAGGTTAGGACTTCAACCTATGACTCTAAGGGGCCACAGACAGTGGGTCCGAAACAGCCTCTCCCCTGCTCTGCCTGACACCTGGGTGGGGGGCACCAGCCCACAGTGCCCTCCCCGCCGGCCACAGCCTTCCTTCTCACACACGCAGGTCTCTCTAATGGGGGCCCAACCGCCCTCTTCCCACGTCTTGGCCTGCTGGGGTAGGCTGGGGTAGGCTGAGAGCTGGCCTCGGGCTGAAGAACCTGGCTCTGCAGGGCAAGGGCCTGAGACAGCCAGAGTCCGGCTTGCATGTTTCCCTTGTGGAGGGGCCAGACCCTCTGCAGGCTGCTCTGGGGCAAAGTGACCGAGGCCACCTCCAGGACCATTGGGCGCTCTAGGGCCCCTGATGCTGATCCCTGTCCCTCGGTCACTAACTGCTTTCCCAGAGCAGGTGGCAGATGGGTGGGGGACTCGCAGCCTTGGACCACGTGGTTCTCCGGCTCTGCTGGGATTGGGGTTTGGAGGAACATGGCAGGTAAGGGCTCAGCCGCTGAGGGCTCAGGGTTTGTTGTGCATTTTCACGTCTTGCCCTCCCAGAGGACAGTCACATAGGGAGCACTAAGCACGCACTGGGCACAGAAGAACAGGGCTGGACACACAGGAGATGCCCCGTGGCCTTCGGTGCGAGAGGCCGTGTGAAGGGCTGTCCACTGGGGCGGTTTCTTCAGTGGTGTAGTTGGTGGATCCAGTGGGTCCTGGAGGTGCCTGGGGGATGTGACCAAATCCATGCAAGCCCCAGCTGCCCCAGGCAGAGTGACTGCAGGCTCCACACACCCTTGGGGCTGGCTCGAAGACCTCCAGCTGCTGGCCGGGGGAGGCAGCGCCTTCCGAGGGTCACGGGCACAGGAGCGACAGGGCATGGCCGCGTGGCTTAGGGCAGCAGTGAACAGAGAAAGCTTTCCGTATCTGTGAGCCGAGTCCAGAGGAAAGAGACACAGGCCAGGGGGTGGGCATGCAGGGGGCTCGTCGCGACTGTCGTCGGTGGACCACCTCCCCTGGGCCCCCGCGGTCTAGATAACAAAATGTGACTATGCAGAGCGTCAAACAGCTGAAACCTGTTCACTGACATGGTCATCTCACCTGGGCGCGAACGTTTTCCAGGATGATGCACAAAGCTCGTCTCTGCACGCAGATTCCGGAAGGGCTGGCGCCGAGGCCGTGTCACCTGGAGCGTGGGCAAAGCGTTGCTTCAAAAGCGCCCGCGGGTTTTTATTTAACACTTTGTTGTACGTGGGCTTTTGGGTTCAAGCGCTTTTGCGGTGTAGCTGTCCTGGAGAGGGCGGCCTCTGTGCTTCTCTGGGCGTTCACGTTGGATATGGGGGGAGGCTGGGCAGCAGGACCTGGGTCCGGGGTGGCGGCAGGGAGGCTGTTTGGATGGGTGGTGGGCAGCAGCCAGGCTGAGTAAGGCTGTGAGGGACCAGTGGGTGCTGGAGAAGGGAGAGGGGACACCTTGTGTCCTGGGACAGTTTGCCTTCTGTGTCACAATTAACAGTAACACCTGCTCAGGGCACCTTGGAGGTTGCCATGGGGTTGAAATACGAGGCTGCGGGAAAGTGCTGCTGTGCTGGGCAGAGATGCCCACGTGTCCCAGTGCCAGCACTGCTCCTGCCTGGGCCCAGGTCTCTGCCTCTGTCTTCTCTCCTGGGCTCTGCTGGCATCAGCAGTTCCCACATCCCGGCGCACGGACAGGACGCCTCTGCTGGGGCGGAGCTGCAGCCCTTGTGGCCGAACTTCCGCTGGGGGACCATGATTCAGGGCGGATTGCAGCTGCTCGCTCTTCCCCCTCTGTGGGACTCTTGGTGAAAATCTCACCTCTGGGCCTCAGCAGCAGCAGTGCTCCCGGCGATGGAAGCAGCGCTCCTCCTTGCCCGTCCTGGAGCCAAAGCGGCTAAGACACCAGCTGCTTTCAGATCTGCCACTCCTCTGCCCTGGCTGATGCCCTCCCGCTGCTGGGAGAACCGAACCTCCCTGGTGTGGCTTTGTCTGTGGCTGGCCTTGACCTGTGGGCATTGAGAAACCTGGAGCCAGTGGCATTCTGATAGGTACGACGCCTCTGCCAGGGCCCCACAGCACACGGGGGCAGAGCAGCTTATTCTCCTGATAGCCTGAGTTTATTAGCCACACGACCCTGGGTAAACTATTTACCATCTCCCGCCCCCGCCAGCTCAACTCAGCTGTAAGGAATGGGGACCAGTGCCTCTGGACTCCAGGCCAGGCCGTGGGCACTGGGGCACAGCTTCCTTTTCCCTTGGAGCAGATAATAGCAACGGGCTATTGATGGCAGGCCAGGCCAGGAGGCTGGAACCAGGCCACAGGATCGCCTTGCACCTGGGCTGAGCCTGGGTAGGGGTTGTTCCCCTCGCTGGGCCTCGGCTTCCTCATCTGTGCAAGGCTGGGAGTGATGCTGGTTCATCCCTGCTTCAACTCCTCAGGAGACTGTCATCCGAGGTCACTGGGACTCCACGCTCTGTCCAAGTGCGTTGGGGAACAGGGAATCAATGCAGGCTCCTGCAGGCGGGCAGCAGTGACAGGGGCTGGAGGCAGTGCCCCCCTAGAGCTCTCGATGGGCAGCCAAGCGCCTTGTGCAATGGCCGTGCACGGACTTTGATCCTTAACCTCATGCTCCTCCTGAATGAAACCCTCACTGCAGTGGGGCCTGCCTGCTCCGTGTGCCTGAAATGCTCCACGTCCCTCCCTGCCGCCTCCGCCTTGGGTCTTATCTGCTCCCTGCCGCCCCCGGCTTCTGTGCCAGCTCGCCTCCCTCGTCTCCACGGTGCCAGCCCCTGAGTTCTGCCTCCCTGAAACCCACGCTCTCTGCCTGCCCGTATCCAGCCGCTAATCACGATAGGAAGGTAGCAAGGCAGCACACTGTGTTCCAGAATCTTCCATCTTCAGAAAGAAAAGGGAGGTGAGGTGGTCTCCACAGAAGGAGGAGGAGGCTGTCCCAGCAGAGCCTGAAGAACAAGGGCGTGTCGAGGCTGGAGACAGGGTGCTGGTGGCATGGGCTGTTCCTGTGCCCTGAATGCCTGGGGCCGAAGGCCCCGTGTCTGAGGCTCGTGCTCTTCCCTGAAGCCCCCAGAGGCAGAGCCCAGGACACGTGACCTTGTGTCCTGGGAGCCTGTGCACTGCCAACCCCTCGGGAAACAGGAACGGTGCCGGGGTTCCTGTCCCAGGCCACTGGCACTGCACAGGCTGGGGGCGGCGGGCTCACAGCAGGCACTGGGCGCTGGCTCACTTGTTCACCTTGGAGCATTCAGGGTGGGCTTTCCCACTGAACACACAGCAGCCTGCAGGAGCTGGGGCAGCGGCCTCCTTCCTTTCCAGGAGACAGAAACCCAGGTCAGAGGGGCCAAAGCTGCCATTAAAGTCACACAGTTAACAAGTGCCATTAAAGTCACACAGTTAACAAGTGCCAGAGTGGAGACGGGAGCATCAGCTGCTGCCCACGCCTGCATCCTGAGCTTCCGCCGGGCACCTTTCTCGGTTTTGGACACAACGTGCATGGCAGAAGGCTGGTCAAGAGCAACACAGGTGCCTCCCTGTGTGTCTGCAGGGCAGACAGACACATCTGCCAGCCAGGACCACAGGGGACGGGCGCTAGGAGAGCTGCCATACACCGTGATGGAGGAGAGAGGGGAGCGAGTCTCCCTCGCAGCGCAGTTGTAGAACTAAATATTTGGATGCACAGGAATGATTCACGTGACAGAGGGGCCTCCTGCTGCACGTGGACAGGCAGGGTGACCGCTGAGTGCCAGTCCTTTTCAACAGGGTTTGGGTTCCAGCAACGGGAGGAGCCCGTTTCAGAGGAAGAGCAAGAAGAGTCTGGGCTGGGCCTGAGGGAGGGGGATGCAGAAGGCAGGGCAGAGGCTCACCTGCCCGGCCCAGCTGGGGCTGCCTGCACTCCCCCAGAGGTCCTGGCAATGCAGGGGTGAGGGCCATGCCCGTGGCCAGGAGCGGTGTCTCCTGTGCTGTGGCCAAGTGGTCCATGTGGAAATGCCACAGAAAGTCCCAGGCATCCTGCTGTTTGTTTCTACCTTGTTGGAGAAGCTCCTCTGAAGGGAGAGCCCCAGAGCCCTGTGCCTGTGGGTCACTCACTGACACCTGCAATTTCTCGTTTCCTGCAGTGACAGGAGGCTGGAGGCAGGGCCCCCCAGAGCCCCACAACAACACAGCCCCTGGGCTGGGAGCTCACAGGGAAATCTACACTTACTCCACCTCCTGCTGGGTCTTGGGCTACACGGCTGCCCCATCTGTGCTGACTCTGGGGCCACCTCTGGTCCCTGGGTAGGGTGTGGGCCTGCGCAGAGCCTCACAGACCCAGTGATTCAGTGCGGGCTTGCACCCTTGCCAGATACACACTTCAAAATGGAATTGGGAAGGAGGATGTAATTAATTAGTGCCCCTGGGAGTTCCTGAAGGGCTCTGGACTCCTGGGTCCAGGTGATGGCCCCGGGACTCTCTCTTCTAGACAGTCCCTCTCCTGGCTCTGTGAGCCTTTGCCTGGCCTCTCTTGTTGTGGCCTGATGTTTCCCTGCAACTTCCAGCTCATGCTCCTCGTCATCCTCAGGAAGGGCCCTGCCTGGCTCTGCCTGGGTCCCTGACATACTCACTATCTACAGCTGCTCACAAGTGACCCAGCTTAGAGCAGTAGACAATGATGGTCTCTCATGGTTTCTGAGAGTCAGGAATCTAGGAGGGACTTAGCTGGGGGTTCTGCCTCAGGGTTTCTCACCAAGCTGTCGGCCAAGGCTGCCTCATCTGAAGGCTCGTCTGGGGCCAGAGGGGCTGCTTCCAGGCACACTCAGGTGGCTGTCCGCAGGGCCAGGATGCAGCTCTCACCTGATGGCCTCTCTGTAAGGCTGCTTTACAGCCTGGCTGCTTGCTTTCCCCAGAGAGAGAGAGAGAGAGAGAGAGAGAGAGAGAGAGAGAGAGAAATGAGAGAGACAGAGAGAGACAGAGGCAGAGACAGAGAGAAGGGAAGTGAGAGAGACAGAGACAAAGAGAGAGAAAAAGAGAAGTGAGAGACAGAGACAGAGACAGAGACAGAGACAGAGATATAGAGAGAGACAGAAAAAGGGATGTGAGAGACAGAGAGATAGAGAAAAAGGAAGAGAGAAACAGAAGAGGGAGAGACAGAAATAGGTGAGACGGAGTCAGAGACATAAAAAGAGAGAGAGAGACAGAGAGAAAAGAGGACGAGTGTGACAGAGATAGAGTCAAAGAAGGAAGCCACAGTCTTTTTATACCCTAATCTCGAGGTAACGCCACCCTTTTGTCAGATGGTAACACAGACCAGTCCTGATGCCACAGGAAGGAACTATGTGACGGTGTGAACACCAGGAGGTGGGGTCCCTGGGCACCATCTTGGAGACCGGCCACCCATATGCCCATGCAAGACCTGTCCCTGTTTCCAGTCCCAGTGACTCCCCTGTGCCTGCAAAGTGGAGGCCATATGACTAGCGCCCCTCACCCCGGATCACGTGAATGAAGAGAGGCCTGGCAGATCCCCCAGCATCTGACTGTGGGTGATGGTGCGACAGACTCTCATCTGATTGCTGTCAGGAAGGACACGTTCTCTGTCTCCACTTCTATTTGCTAAGATATTGTTGCCTGTGTGTTCTCTCTGTGGTTAGTGTTGAGTTTCTCAGGCTTAGCTTGGAGACTGTAGCCCTGTCTACCTTCTGGTGAAGGATGCCCTAGGAAGATAACAGGAAGCCAACACACCTCCCCTAACGCTGCAGCAAAGAAAACTGTGCTTGGAAACGTCACGGCTAATGAAGGCATCTTCCAAGATCCTGGACTCTGGAGAGTGTCTTTTGCCTGGAAAAGGTCACTTTTGTCTTAAAAGTCAGCTGTAATTCTGATAAGGTGTCTTACTTAACAATGTGTTGAAGTGGCAGTAACATTTGGACCAATGTCTTCGTTTTCTTAAGGGTATAATATTTTTTATTTTTCTTTATTAAACCGGAAGAAAATCATTAGTGTATTTTACTTCTTCCCCAAGGATAGAGGGAAAAAAAGAGAGAATAATCCTTCTACGATCCCGTTGGATTTTAAAGATGTAAGCAAAGTGAGAATCCAATGAGTTTTAAATGAACAACAACAATTTTATAAAGAAAGTTGATTTATTCAATTGTAGGAAGCTCATTTCTAAGCTGTTCTGTCTGAAGGGTGCGTGGGGGCTCCCTGTGGCTAAAATCAGACGGTCCAGGTGGCGCCAGGTGCTTTTCCACGGCTGCAGTTGGCAAACGGCGTTTCCATGCCTGGGAATTCTGGCAAAGCTCTACTGTGTGGAATCTGAGGGATGGGATCAGTCAACTGGTTAGCTTGTGAAGTGGGGCCCAAACTACTCCTGTCCATAACCAGTTGGTTTCCTGTAGTGTCTCTCTGGAGCTATGGAGACATTTAATCCCAGCAGGAATCTTGATTAAATTCCTCGCCTGTGCGCCCGGCTGTCAGCCTCACCGACGACACCCATGCCTCACCGGCCACAACGGTGTCTGCTCTCCGGCTTCGACCAAAAGCCCAACGATTGCTTTTGAAAGACGGATGAGTATTTGCAGGATACGCAGTCTCCACGTCTCTGGGTACTCTGACGTCTACCTCTGGAGCAAGAAGCCCGCATAGCCAGACCCCAGGCCCGTGGGTGTGGACGGGTCCTCGCTGAGGCAGTATCCTGCTGTGCCACTGGCTGCTGCTGAAGGCTTTGCAGCAAACCGTCGGGTGTCCTCCCGCTGTCCCTCTCCATGACAATGGCATTCCGAATTACATTTCTACGTCATCACACAGCATTCCGAGGTCAACTGCTACAGAATCTTCTTTTCAGGAACGTGGATGGGGCCTCCTTTCCGATGCGGAGACCCACCCCTTGCTCACCTCTCTCCCTGTGGTTGGCCAGCGGGCTTGCAGCCACATCTGAAGCCTCACGTCTAGAAGCCAGGGTTGTCTCCTGCTTGTCCCTTCTTCTTATCACTTGTGGGATTTTTTTCTTGGGTCCTGACCCTCTGTTTTAGATGGTGTTTTTCATCTTTGGGAAGCACACAGGCATGAGTGCAGAAGCTGGGGTTTTAGATTCAGCCAGGCTGCGTTTAAATCTCAACTGTGTGGTCTAACCATTACCAGTTTCCACATTTTATATGAAGTGAGCCGTATTTTTCAGTCAGGGAGCTGGGACCTGGCTAGGACTCGAAGGATTATTCTAGTTTCTCATAAAAGAGGCTCATAGTAGTTAGTATTTGCCATAGGATGCACAAAAAGATAGAATCATTGATTGCCTTCCTGTGTTTAATCTCCAGGGAAAGACGGATGGGATTTCAGCAGCTCAGGGCTGAGAATGTCACCTCTGTGTATTTTTGGAGATGAGCAGTGGCGACCCATGCTGCCTGCGTACCGGGGCATCAACCAACATCCACACCGCATGTACCAGACTCTCCCATGACAGGCACGTCGGGACCCACCTGGGGCAATGCTGCTGCAGGTTATGGGTCAGAACTTGAAAAAAGAGGTAGGGTGGCCTCGTCCCCTGAGGCTGCTGTGTGCGGATGACTCAGAGGAGGTGTGGCAGGGCCAGGCAGGGCTGGAGGACAGAGCCAAGCAGCAGAGTGACAGGTCACACTGTAGAATGGAGATTCCCCAGCCTCTCCCTGACTGCTGTGGCTCAGCAGGGGTGGCGGGGGCCCAGGAGCTCCCAGGCGATCTGACTCTTAGGGAGCAGGGTTTGGGTGAAAGCCCTGGGCCTGTGGAGGTCAGGGACTGGTGACCCTAATTCCTCCCAGCCCTGGGTACGGGTCTGGTCCAGAACGCGCCAGGGAGGGTTTGTCACACCTGCTACCCTTCTCCCAAGTAAACCACCAGGAACAAGACACAGTTTTAAAAAT
Organism: Saimiri boliviensis; assembly: GCF_048565385.1. Lineage (NCBI taxonomy): Eukaryota > Metazoa > Chordata > Mammalia > Primates > Cebidae > Saimiri > Saimiri boliviensis. Next base: position 2,920,138 of record NC_133459.1, read on the forward strand.
TGTTACTTATTACCCCCTTTGGCTTAATTTTTTTTTCTTTCAAAAGTGGTTGGATGCCAGAGGTGATAAAGTTGGGAAGAAAGGCATCTGGAAGGGCCCGTGTTATGAAAGCCCAGAGTTTAACTCAGATCGATAACCGTGCGGGGGGCCGGCGCTCCGGCAGCGACTGAGTTACCCTCAGCCTCAGGGTCCCGAGGTCACAATCTCCGGGAGAGTGATTGATGCTGGACTCCAGGGCCCACTTTGGGTGACTCTGGGATGTCAGTGAGTGACCGCTGTTCTGGGCCACTTGGTTCTGGGCCACTCGCACGGCCGGAGACCTCAGGGCAGGCCGCTGTCCAACCAGCAAAGCAGGGCAGTCCTTCTGGAAGCCTGTCTCCACGGGGAGCTGCCGCCCCGTCATCGCTCGCATCTGAGGCTCCCGCTGCAGCCGCCTGTCACGCTGAGCAGCTCTGCGGTGGATTTTGTGCGGCTTGCTATGTGTCTGTTCTGCCAAGATCTCCACTCTCTCTGGAGTCTCGCCTCTGGGTTGGCCCACGCTCACCCACTGGCTTTGGAAGGACATTTGTCCTCTAGCTTCCTCCAGGAGGGGGATTTGTCTTAGAGAGCAGCACTTTCTCTTCCCTCCCCAGGCCCTTGTGCACCTTCTGCAGGGAGGGGAGTCCCTTGGTGCTGGGAGGAGAGCCAGGCAGGGCCTGTGGGAGCCCAGCAGAGGTGCTCTGGCTACCTTGAGTGTCTGAGACTCACGGTCTATTAAACATGGAATAACAGGCCAGGTGCCGTGACTCACACCTGCTATCCTAGTACTTTGGGAGACCAAGGCAGGTGGATCACTTGAGGTCAGGAACTCGAGACCAGCCTGGCCAATGTGGTGAAACCCCGTCTCTACTGAAAATACAAAAGTTAGCTGGGCGTAGTGGCACATGCCTGTAATCCCAGCTAATTGGGAGGCTGAGGCCGGAGAATTGCTTGAACCTGGGAGGTGGAGGTTGCAGTGAGCCGAGGTTGTGCCACTGCACTCCAGCTCCAGCCTGGGCAACAGAGCAAGACTCTGTCTCAAAAAAAAAAAAAAAAAAAAAAAAGGCCAGGCACGGTGGCCTATAACTCCAGCACTCTGGACTTTGGGAGGCCAAGGCGGGCAGATCACGAGGTCAAGAGATCCAAACCATCCTGGTCAACATGGTGAAACCCTGTTTCTGTTAAAAATACAAAAGTGATCTGGGCATGGTGGTGGGTACCTGTAGTCCCAGGTACTCAGGAGCTTGAGGCAGAGTTGCTTGAACTTGGGAGGTGGAGAATGCAGTGAGCCGAGATTGCGCCACTGCACTCCAGCCTGGCGACAGAACGAGACTCCATCTCAAAAAAAGAAAAAAAAAAAAAGAGAAAAGGAAAAACCACAAATTTAGCGCTGAGCAAGGTTTCAGGATTCTAGACCTGGTTAAACGTATGACGTGGATTAACACGCTTCATCTGCAAGTTAACTCTCTGATATAGTGAGTGGTATTATCACAATTTTGACAAGATAAAGGCATAAAACAGGATTTAAGAATTTTTTAAAAAAGGACAAAAATCCATTAATTCTAAATAATTAAAGATTGATTCATCATATACACATACCGCTGACCCCGAACATCACGGGTGTGAATTGGCTGGGTCCATCTATACGTGGATTTTCCTCTGCCTCTGCCACCCCCGAGACAGCAAGACCACCCCCGCCTCTTCCTCAGCCTCCTCAACTTGAATATGACAATGATGAAGGTCTTTATGGCTGGGTTTGGTTTCGGTGGCTCACACCTGTAATCTTAGCACTTTGAGAGGCCAAGGTGGGTGGATTGCTTGATCCCAAGAGTTTGAGACCAGTGTGGGAAATACAGTGAAACCTCATCTCTACAAAAAATTAGCAGGGCATGAGGTCATGTGCCTGTAATCCCAGTTACTTGGGAGGCCGGGGTGGGAGGACATGAGCCTGGGGAGGCTGAGGCTGCAGTGAGCCATGATTGCACCACTGCACTCCAGCCTGGGAGTGCCGTCTCAAAGAAAACCCTGTCTCAAAACAAACAACAACAACAACAACAAAAAAGACCTTGTGAAGAGTAAATATTTTTTTCCTTAGGCTTTTCTTATAACATTGCCTCTTCTCTAGCCTTTACTTTATTGTAAGAGTACAGTATATAATAATATAACATGTAAAATACGTGTTAAGTGACTGCTTATGGTATTGGTAATGCTTCTGGTCCACAGCAGGCTGTGAGTTATTAAGTTTTAGGGGAGTCAAAAGTGTAAGGAAATACCCTTTATGGGGGTCAGAGCTCCTAATCACAGTGCTGTTCAAGGGTCAATCTAATTGAACAGCTTCAGAAAATATCAAGCAATACTCACAAATCCAGGGAGAAAAAGATACATCAACAATTGCAGTGGGAGCTTTTAATGATCAGAGAAAAGAAAACAGAGATACTGAAGTCTTAATCAATACGAGTGAGCTGCAGATACGTGATCTGTAGAGAACTCACCACCCATCAGGCAGAGGCTGTGCCTCCTCCATGCACAGACACACCATTTACAAAAGTAGGCAAGACACTGAGCCAAGAAGGAAGTCTCCATAAAGTTCTAATAATTAATGCAAAATAAACTGCATTCTTTAACCACAAATCAATGACATTAAAATTAACAAGAGTTTTTTTTTTAACAACTCCCAATATTTTGGAAAGCAATTAACATATTAATGGACAGCCCTTAGAAATGATCAAGGAAATTAAGAAGTACATAGAGTGAGTGTTCTACTTACGTGAGCACTTACTCTATGTATACCCAACTTGACATGCGCAAACCAGTGGCATGCCTTCGGGCAAAGCCAAGGCAGTTCTCAAAGGGAAACTGAAAGTTTAAAATGCTTTCATCAGGAAACAACAAATGGGAAAAATAAATGAGTCCGGTATTTCACATAAGCAGCTGAAAAAAGAGCAAGAGAGCCATACCTGTCCAACTCCACTCCCAGAAAATACAAGAAAGGAGATGAAGAAGTTAAGGGCAGAAACAAATAGAATGGATACAACGTTTAGAGGCTGAACAAATCAAAATCTGGTTTAGAAAATTAAGTATAATAGACAGACTTCTGGAAAGACCAACAGAAATAATAGAGAAATGGGGAATAAATAAGATAATGAATTGGTATTATGAATAGGCATATTTTAACAAATTTGATATTTAGATAACATGGATGAATTCTTATAAAAAGTATAAAATGCCAAACTTTTGAAAGACAGACAATTTGAAAAGATAAATGCATGTTAAAGAGGTTCAATGATGGTCAAAGGCGCGCGCGCACACACACACACACACACACACACACACACACACACACAAATCCAAGTCTGGATGATTGTTTTTGGATATTTCTATAGTATTTTCTAGGAATGGTTAATTTCATTTTATTCAAGATATTTGGAAAATTAGAAAATGAGTAGAAACTGTCTGGCTCATTTTGTGAGACTCATGTAATTTGGATTTCAAAATCGAATAGGGACAATAGGAATAAAAAATATTTAAACCCATTTATTTATAAATGGAGTTTTAAAAATCCTAAGTAAAATATTAGTTAATAGAATCTAAAAGTGTATTAAGAAAAATGAGTGGAGACATAGATTCATCCAGGAAACTCAATGCAATTCACAATTGTAATAGATTAAAGAAGTACCATATTTTGTCTCAATCAGTGCAGAAAAAGCATTTGATAAAGCTCAGTGTCTGTCTTCATCTGTTTTGTGCTGCTACAACAGAATACTTGAGATTAGGTAATTTATGATAAACCAAAACGTATTTTCTCACAGTTCTGGAAGCTGGGAAGTCTAAGGTCAAGCTGCTGGCATCTGGTGAGGGCCTTCTTGCTGCAACACTTCATGGCAGAAGGCAGGAGAGCAAAGGGGGAATTAGCTTGTCCTTTTACAAAGGCACCAATGCCTCCCAAGAGGGAGGAGCCTTCATGGCCTAATCACCTCCAAAGGTCCCAGGTATTTTTTTTTTTTAAAGATGGGGTCTCACTCTGTCACCCTAGCTGGAGAACAGTGGCACGATCTCAGGTCACTGCAACCTCCGCCTCCTGGATTCAAGTGATCCTCCCACCTCAGCCTCTGGAGTAGCCAGGACCACAGGTGTGCTCTACTATGCACAGCCAATTTTTTGTATTTTTGGTGGAGATGGGGTTTTGCCATGTTGCCCAGGCTGATCTCAAACTCCTGAGCTCAGGTGATCTGCCCACCTTGGCTTTCCCAAAGTGCTGGGGTTATAGGTGTGAGCCACCATGTTTAGTCTGGTCCAGGTCTTAATAATGTGTCTATAACAATTAAATTTCCTTCCTTCCCTTCCCTTTTCCTTCCTTCCTTCCTTCTTCTTTCCTTCTTTTCTTCCTTTCTTCCTTTCTCCCCTCCCCTCCCCTCCCCTCCCGTCCCCTCCCTTTCCTTTCCTTTCCTTTCCTTTCTTCATTGAAACAGAATCTCTCTCTTGTCCAGGCTGGGCTGCAGTTGCACAGTCTTGGCTCACTGCAACCTCTGCCTCCCAGGTTCAAGTGATTCTACTGCCTCAGCCTCCCAGGTAGCTGGGACTACAGGCATATGCCACCATGCCCACCTCATTTTTGTATTTTTAGGAGGGACGTGGTTTCACCATGTTGGCCAGCTTGGTCTCAAACTCCTGATCTCAGGTGATCTGTCTGCCTTAGCCTCCCAAAGTGCTGGGATTATAGGTGTGAGCCACTGAATCTGGCCTACATTTCAATATGAGTTTTGAAGTGGATAATCATTCAAACCATAGTAGTACCCATCTGTGATAAAATATTTTTTTAAAATCCCTGAATTCTACCCTAACACCATCTACATAGCTGGATTCTAGGTAAAGTCCTAATAGAAAAAGCAAAAGTTAAAAGAATATACAGGAGAAAAATCTTTGTTACTTTTAAGCAGGGATGTCAAATAAAAATTCAAAAGCACAAACCATAGGGCAACACATTGACATTTCATTATGTCAGAGTTAGAGATTTTTGTTCCACGAAAGACAAGATGGACAAAATTAACGCACAGCTGAACAAATGAGAAAAGATGTTTGCAATGTTAACAGCTGATGAGGGATTAACAAGGGACTCCTGCCAATCAAAAAGACAAGGAGCGAAACCACAGCAAGAGAATGGGCAGGGGAGCTGGACAGCCGACAGAAAGGAAACTCCCGAAGCTATCATGCATGGAAAGAGACGCTCAAGGTCATTTGAAATCACACACATGAAACTAGAGCACAGTGCCCTTTTCCATCTGTGGGACTGGCAAACAGGTATGAAGATGGTTAAGCCAAACGTTGGCCTGGACGGGTTCTGCAGGCAAGTGCATGGTGGCTGATGCAGTGCGGAGAATGTGCAGGTGAAATGTGGCTGAGGATGCTGGAGCCACGTGCAGCCATTGAGAACCTGGATCAGAGGTGCCCCTGCCACATGGGCGGGACTTCAGAATCTAGTGGAGTTGTAGAGAGAAAATAAAAGTCAGAAGAAGAATGAGATATGTAATGCAATACCATTTATGCCAATAAAACATACACCCAAGTAAGACTGCTGTGCCTATTTTGTAAGAACATGAAATGCAGAAGCAACTACGTGCGGAAGGCAGAGCAAAATTGTTGCCTCAAGGGGGAGGGAAGGAGGTGAGAGATAGGGGGGAAGGAGGTGAGAGATGGTGGAGGGGAGCAGGCGAGAGATGGGGAGGGGAGGAGGTGAGAGTGGGGGAGAGGAGGAGGTGAGAGATGGGGAGGGGAGGAGGTGAGAGATGGAGGAGGTGAGAGATGGAGGGAGGAGGTAAGAGATGGAAGGAGGAGGTAAGAGATGAAGAGGGGTGGAAGTGAGAGATGGGGAGGGGAGGAGGTGAGAGGTGGGGGAGGAGGTAAGAGATGAAGAGGGGAGGAGGTGAGAGATGGGGAGGGGAGGAGGTAAGAGGGAGAGGGGAGGAGGTGAGGGTCTGGGTGGGGAGAAACGGAAAGGAATGTGTAGACAACAAAACCACCAGGGAACCGGGGAACCTTTCACAGATCCATGGCAAAAATATGTTACAACAGGATACAAACGTGACTGACTCCACCCGCTTCATCTGGGGTCTCCAAAACAAGCAGGCAGATAAGCAGAGAGAAAAGCAAAAAGGAAAGCTCGGAGACAGAGACACCAGAATGCCAGCAGATTTCATGTACCTGCATTGAGCAAATACACGCTTTTAACAAAAAAGATAATTTCCACATTTCACGTTCCATATTTCCATAGCAATTTACAAGCTAATTATAGGATTTATTTAAAAATAGTAGTTCCAAGAGCATTCTCCAGGTGTGGCCTAAGAGAGGGACATAGATTTTGAAACTTCTCTAAATTCTCACGAAGTATCTCTGTGACTACAAATATTTGGAGGCAACGTCAACGCTTTAACTTTGGAGACCTCAGTAAATGCGAGGCCAGGGCCAAGTGGCCCTCTCTGCCCCGCCCCCATTCCCCTCCCGAGTCCTGTGTCTCCACGGGCTGGGACCATGATGTGTAACCTGACCTGCGTGGCTCTGAGTCCCTCTGGGTTAGGAGCGGTGATGTGGGAGGTTTGGACCAGGAGGAAGCTCTTTAACTGACAAGCTTCTTCTCGTGCTGAAGCATAAACAGCAGGGAACAAACCTCCTGAACACCGAACTGAGAAAGGAAGTGGCTTTTTATCCGGCCGGGAGCTGTGGCAGGCTAATGCCTTGACCACCAAGCTCTCCGAAAAGCAGCTTCTTTCTCTTCTGAAGGGCTTACAACTCTAAAGGGGAAGCAGAGGTGAAACTGTGTCATTGTCTACCGGCTGGGTGTTTGACCTCACAACCTTCGGCCTTATAGATTTGCTAGTTTATATGCAGCGTGAGTGGGGGCAGGCAGGGGAGGGGCCTGCAGAAACAAGACAGAGCCAGTAAACCGTTAGGTGGCAGAGGTGTTTCCAGGAGGGGCCTGTGTTGTGCAAACGAGGAGGACGCGACCCAGTGCTGGGCTCCGGCTGGTAGTGATACATTCTTTGTGGCAATTCAAGGTTTATAGATGGCATAGACGCTGGAACGGAAAAGGGAGTTATCTTCCCAGTCCTGGGCCTCATTATGGCCTGGGGAGCCGCGTCCGCAAGTTGCCTGACCACAGATTCCAGTTGTCTGGTATTTTCTCTCTCTTTACCCTCCTTCTCATCCAGAGGGAGGAGGTGGAGGCCTGTGAGGAGGGAGATAGGGAGGGGGTCTCCTTTCTCAATGGCAGTCGCCGCCCCCCGAGACGATGCTCTTTGTGGCATCTGGATGGGGTATGGGCACCTGGGAAGACCAGTGTATGACGCAGGAATGGCCGAGATCTGGGACTGACGGAATACTCTGTCAAACCTCGAGCCTTAACACAGTCCCATGAGGTCAGCACCACGATGATCATCGTTCTTACTGCACGACTAGGGAAAGTGAAAAAAGGTTAGAAATTTGTCAGGGACACAGGGCCAAGACATGGACTCAGCAGAAAGGTGGCTGTGGCCCCACAGGCAGCCACAGCAGGCACTATGGTGCCTCTCAGAGAGGGGAGTCACGGGCAAATGTTAGTTTCCAAACTGGAGGATGGAGACGTTCAGCAAGTTCCTAGGAGGCTTGCACATCGAAGCTTTGTGCTTGTGTTGCAACAGCTCTTGGCTAAAACTCATGTATCCCTGCATGCACCACCACGGGCACATATCTGCACACACACACACACACACACGTGCACACACACAACACACACACAGATACACACACAGACACATACGCACACACACACGCACACACACAGACACACACACACGCACACAGACACAACACACACATGCACACACCCAACACATACAGATCCACGCACACAGATCCACACACACATGCACACACACAGAGACACACATATGCACACACACAACACACACAGATCCACACACACACAGACACATATGCACAGACACACACACAGACACACACGCACACACACAACACACACACATGCACACACACAACACATACAGATCCACACACACATGCATACACACAGAGACACACATATGCACACACACAACACACACAGATCCACACACACAGACACAGACACATACGCACAGACACACACAAGCACACGCACACACAGACACACATGCACACACACAGACACATGTGCACACACACACGTGCACACAACACACACAGATACACACACAGACACATATGCACACACACGCACACACACACACACATGCACACACAGAACACATACAGATCCACACACACAGATCCACATACACATGCACACACACAGAGACACACATATGCACACACACAACACACACAGATCCACACACAGACACAGACACACACAAGGACATGCACAGACAGACACACGCACATACACACACATGCACACACACACAGACACATGCACACACACCACACACATGCACACAACACACACAGACACACACACGCACACACACGTGCACACACACAGAACCCCCCACACGCACATGCACACACAACACACACTTGCACACATATGCACACACACACGCACATACACGCCACTCAGCTTGGGAACAGTGGTGAGCACAGTTCAGGGAGCTTGCTTTTTTATTCTTTGTGCTAAGATGCCATAACCTTGCAAATTCTTTTGTTAAGTTTAGTACCTTTGGTCAAGCACAACCAAACCCAAGAAGATGAATTATTAAAACAGGGGTTTACCTTCTGTCGTGTGGGGCTGTGGTTTCACAGTCAGAGTGCATCCAAGTCAGGGCTCTGTCAGAAATGAAGCACGGAGGAGCCACCAGCTGGTACTTTTCTTTCAAAGGATACCAGCTCTTCACCATCCCCGCAGCAAACTCTCTCATCTCAGCTTCCTGCCAAGGTTTCAGATCTCAGGGAGACACAGGCTCATTGGCACGCGCCGGTGATCCCGGAGCCAACTCTGGAAGTCGTGGATTTCTGAGCCGGCCTTGTGTAGGGCAGGCACCTGCCTTTGGCTGAGCGGCGTGAAAGATGTTGGCAGGCCAGCGGCGGGCCGAGCGCTGTGTGTGCGAACATACCGTGTCTGCTCTTTCCTCGCTGCGCGCTCCACCTCTGGCTGGGACCGGGTCTGCCTCGAGCCGGCAGTTGCCAGAGTGTGACGCCCGCATATTTCAGGGATGGCCAACAGCGTCTGTCCCAGTGGGTTCATGGCACCTCCATGAGCTGAGAAGAGGGCCAGGGGCAGATCCATGTCCACATCCCCCACTGGATGTCAGGCCAAGGGCGGGATTGGGCAGACGGCGCCGTGCCCTTGTGCTGTGGAGGTCACGGGTGCGGCCAGCACGTGGTCGCTGTCCTCTTGTGTGCTGGAGGGCCCCCGTTCCTCCCAGCAACAGCACATCTGAGCTTCTCATGGACCTCTGCCCGCCACTGTCCACCTGGCAAGCCTCTCTGGGAGGGTTTCTGGAAGCGTCTCCTCCCCACCTCACAGTGCGCTTCCTCCATAAACTGGCCTGGTCACCCTGCTGCCCATCACCCAGGTCCCTCCCAACCACCTCCTTGAGCTCCTGGTGCCCATCGTGAGCCTTCTGTCCACGCGCCCTCCTTCGCCTTCCTCTCCCGCCCATCTCACACCCCCACTCCTCCCCTTGTTCCCTGAGCCAAAATCTGTGTTTCCTAAATGCTTTGCTTTTAGGAAAAGCATTTAGTAATTCTTTTCCAGCCCCAATCTCTTCGTCTCGGGGCTTCACCCGTGTCTCGGTGCTGAGGAATCCCACCGATTCCTTGTCCTTGATGGGGCACGTCTCCTTGGGGAGCCTGATTCCTGGGCGGAGGTGGCTGCCTGGCCCCTCCACTGGGTGTCTCATAGGAACCCCAGACTCTGCCAAGACTCAACCTGCCTTCAGTCCCTTCAGTCTGTCCCGCCCCCAGCCTTCTGGTCTCTGTAAAGGGCAGTGCCTCCTGCTCCTCCACTGGTGCCCACATGGTAGAACACGCCGTCAGCTGCTCTCTGTCTCTCCCCTCCACGTCAAGTCCCCTTTCTGTGACCTTCACACTACATCTGTCTAGTTCTAGAGGGTGGGTCTGCTTCCTGTCCTGTTTCTGTAGCCCCGGTGTCGCCTGAGCTGAGTAGACAACACGCCTGTGTCAGCTGGATGAGTCAGTCCAGCCTCTTCTCTCCAGCACCAGCCTCCCCTCCCTGCAGGACTCTCCTGTGGGGTCACTGGCAGTGGATCCAGAAGCCCCGTCTCTGCCTAGTGTCCATCCCAGCTTCTTGCTGCTCCCCAGGTGAAATCCCAGATGCTCACCTGGCCTGAGAGGTCCCGTGGGGCCCAGCTGTGCCTTCTCCTCACACCCTGCGCCGGGCCTCTGTCCTTCAGCACGCACCGGGCTCCCCTGCCTCTGGAGCTCTCTCCTCTGTCCGTGGCTCTGCGTGTGGCCAGCTCCTTCCTCCCCAGGCTGAGCTCGCTGTCACCTGCTCAGGAGGCACCGTGAGCTCCCTCTGAAAATGGCGCCTCCCTCCTCCTCCCCCGCGGGCATTCTCCATCACTGCCCTGCTGGGTCCCTTTGTGAACACTTAGGGTCTGACCTGTCTGTTGTGGATGACGACTGTCTCCCTCACTTGACTGTAAGCCCCATCAAGGCAAGAGCTGGACTGGGGCAGCTTGCACGCTCAGGGCACGGGGCCAGTGGATAGCGGCTGGACGGGTGAGGTTGGGACTGGGCCTCGGTTCTCTGCGAGCCACATGGTGGGTGCACAGAGGATGGTGATCCCGTGACTAACGAGGCTCCGACTGAGTAGAAGCTGCTGGTCCGGCCCTGCCCTGTGGCTGGGCAAGGATGAGACCGCATTGTGGGTTGGGAATTGCCCGCTGAGCCTGTGCACGTTCTCGCTCTCGGCGCTGAGCTCGCTGTGGCTAGTGACTCTGTTTTCTTGGCCGTGGCCTCCCTGTTTGCCACCGAGGATATCTAGCTGATGTCTGCGGGGGGCGAGGGAGGCAGGGAATGGTGGACTCGGGTGTCATCTGGAGCCTTTGAGCAGAGCCCCCCAAGATGTCAGACACTGTCTTTCTTGGCCTTGGCCAGACTCCAGCTTTAGGTGGAGGAGGGCCTCTGTGGACATGGCTGGGGTCCTCCCACAGCCTCGGAGCAGGTGGAGGGAGGCAGGGATGGAGTGAGAGTGAGGGTGGCAGAATTCTGCCCTTACCTGGAGTCAGGAAGACTGATGAGAGAAAATGTGTGGACAAGGGTCAGGCCTAGCCCCAGGTAGCCCGGAAGCCTCGAGAGCTCTGGCACAGGTGGAGACGGGGAGGGGTAAGCTGTGTGGGGAGCTGGGGGCACAGGAGGGCCTGTGCAGGGCGGGGGCCATGCTGGACACCCATCTGCTCCTGCCTCTCCCCACTCAGCCTGGATCTGCCCTGAGAGGCTTGCAGCTTTGATCTGAGTGGAGACAGATGCTGCCCATCTGGGACACAGACCCACCCCCGTTGTCCGTTAGCGCCACCCCTGGGTTCTGGGGGTCGGTACCATGCGGAGTTGAAGCTGGCTTGCCCCCTTTCATTTCTCTCTTTCTCAACTCATGAAAATGTATTTCAAGAGCTGCATTCCTGCAAGGAAACTGGAAATGTGGGCGATGAGCAGTCTGTGTTCGCAGTGAGTCCCTGGACCCAGCTGACCTCCCCAGGGCAGAGCCAGAGAGCCCGCGGAGGCCCTGCCCAGCCCGCATCACAGAGTGGATTCTAGGAAGTGGGTGGCCGGGGCTCAGGGGCGGCCTGCCTGGGACCAGCCCCATGGAGTTGCTGTGTGCCAGCCCTCCCTCAGGCCCCAGAAGAGGAGTCTCCTTCTTGCCTTGCCTGAGATGGAAGCTGTGTGAGTCCGGCTTTTCTAGAGATGCCCAGCCAATTGGATATAGATAAGGAGAAAGAGAGGGAGTGTGCCAGAAAGATTTCAAGGAATTGGCTCATGTCACTGTCACTGGCAAGTCCAAAATCTATAGGGTACACAGCAGACTGGGGACCCGGGGGTGAACTGATGCTGCAGCTGCAGTCCAAAGGCAGAGACTGCAGGGAGAACCCCTCCACTTTGGGGGAACCTCCATCTTTACCGTCACCTGACTGGACAAGGCCCACCCACACTCTGGAGTCCGCTAGTTTAAATGTTAAGCACATCTTGGCCAGGTGCGCCGTGATTCCAGCACTTTGGAAAGCTGAGGCAGGCAGACTGCCTGAGTCCAGGAGTTCAAGACCAGCCTGGGCAACGTGGTGAAACCCTACCTCCAAAAACCAAAAAGAGTTGGTGACATCTGAAGAGTCCTTTCACAGCGGCACTGAGACTAGTGTTTAACCGAGCGTCTGGGTCCATGGCTTAACCAAGCTGACACATAAATTAACCATCTCAGGATCACACCCCACCCTGGCCAAGAATGTGGGAGAATCCTGGGCACCCCCTAGGGCGGTGGGAGATGCACTATCTTGTGTCCTGAGAGGAAGGCACCCTCCTCCCTTCTGGGGTCTCAGCCCCCCTGGGGCTGGTTTGGTTTCACCACCACAGTGTCTGCTTCGAGGACAGGGAAGAGGGTGGGTGCGGGGCAGTGAAGGCGCTGGGCGGCAGAGGCGGGGGGTGAGAAGACAGTGCAGAGTGTGAACCCGCATAGGTCTGGCCCCTTCCTCAGCCTCAGTTTCCTTTCTTGAACAAAGGCATCATGGCATGGCTTTCTTTTGCATCTCGTGGGTAGGGCCAGGGGAGCTGCTGAACAGCCTGCGATGCCCAGGACAATGAAGTCCGATTTGGCCTCAAACGTCTGTGACGCTGAGCAGAGCAACCCTGATTTAGTGACGCCTTTGTGGTCCTGGCTCCCAGAGCTTTGGGGACGTGATGCGGGAGACTCTGCTGTGGGCTTGCAGGTTCTGCGGGTTCCATGCACAGAAATAAAGTGGAACTTGATGCTGCTGGAACGCGGTCGGTTGTGCTGTGACACACCCCCCTCCTGCGTAGGCAGCGACCTTGAAGGCTCGGGGCCGCTGCGAAGGCAATGGGAGCCCGGGGTGCTGAAGTGGAGCCCCGGGGAGCCTGCCGGAAGGAGGTAGAGGAGAATTTGGCCGTTAGGTTGCTGAGAGACTGAGGAGGAAATGGGAAGCAATGGAAAAGCACCTGCAGGACTCATTAGGGGAATGGAGGACAAGGAAAGTCACTTTGGAGAAGGCACATGGCAGGCGTTAGAACAGGAACTCGTGGTGTTGGAAACTTTCCCCAACAGCTCAGCCTGTGCTGATCCGGGGTCTCCGGGAACCTCCTCTCTGCAGCTCCTGGCCTCCGGGGTCCTGTGTGGACTCCTGCACCCACCTGCTGCTGCCCCCCACAGCTCCTGTGACCCACGGGCTGGCACAGAGGAGCAGGTGGGCCCTCATACACCTGCCACACGCTGACTCCTGCAGCTTGAAATATGAATATTGACCTGAGTTTCTTTGGGTATCTCAAAATAATTTCATTTTATTTGGACCACGATGGAGTTTAATGTAAGATAACAGCAAACCTTTGCCAACCTCAGACAGTTTAATAACCAAAACCTTTGATTAAAAATTTTAAGAGTTTGAAAGAATGGAACATGTAGGGTTGGGACAAATTAAGTCTCTGCCATTCAGGCTGATGTACGTTTTTTTTCTGCCCAGAATGGGGAAATCTATTTTCTTACTTCTTTTCCAAGGCAACCGGAAAAAAATAAAATAAGCAATTTAAAACAAGGTTTTCTTACAAAATGAACCTCCATTCCAACAGCGTGACTCTTCTTTACCAAGTGGAGTCACCTCACAGGTGTGCAGGGAGGTGAGTCCTCAGCCTCCACCATTTCACGTGGGATCCATGTGTCGGTTTCCGGGGGCTGCTGTAACAAACGCCACAAATTGAAGGGCTTAAGGCAACAGAAATGTGTTCTCTCACTGCTTCAGAAGGCAGAGGCCCAAAGTCCAGGTGTCCTCAGGGCCACGTTCCCTTGGACGCTCCGGGGAGAGTCCTTCCGTGCGCCCTGGAGCTTCTGGTGACGGTGGCCACATTGCCCCAACCTGTGCCTCTGTCTTCATGGCCTTCTGCCCCCTGTGCCTCCCCTCTGTTTCCGGGAAGGACATTTGGTCATGGACTTAGGGCCCCCTGGGCAATCCAGGTTACTCTCGTCTTGAGATCCTTCACTTAATTACATCCACAAAATAAGGCCACATTTTCCAAATCAGGTTGCAGCCTTGCAAGTACCAGGCATTAGGACTTGCATGTCTTTTTTGGGCCCTGATATTTCAGCCCATTCGAAGCCTCATATCAACCTGGGAGGAGGGTGATCGTTGAAGAAGCTGAGTATTTGTGGCCCAGTAAGAAGGAAGCATGACCAGATTTGGGTTCCAGTGCTGGCGCTGTGGCGGAAAGAGTGCCCCTGATCCTGGCTGGTGGGGAGGGCAGGGGGTGGTATAGGCCGGATGTTTATGTTCCCCAAAAATTCATACTGGGGAGCCATAACCCCCAATCTGATGGTATGAGAAGGTGGGGCTTGTGATTAGGGTTAGATGAGGTCATGAGGATGGGATTAGTGCCCCTATAAGAAGAGATGCAAGAGAACTTGTTTACTGCTTCCCACCCCTGCCCCATGCCATGTGGGAACATGGTGAGAAGCAGGCTGTCTGTGAGCCAGGAAGAGAGCCTTCAGCAGGAACTGCTGTGAGGAAGAAATGTTTAAGCATCTAGATTCTGGCATTGTGTTACGGCAGTCCAAACTAAGATAGTGAGGTCAGCTTTCTGGAAGTCAGCACGTGCGTCTTGATCACTCTCCAATTCTCCTTGATTATGTCTATCTATCTAAGTATCATCTATCTGTCATATCTATTATCTATCTACAATCAATCAGTCAATCATCTATCTATTATCATCTATCATCTATTTATTTCTCTATCTTCTATTTACTATCTATCTTTATTTGTTATCTATAATCTATTTGTCATCTATACGTCATGTTTGTCATCTATCTACAATCAATCATCTATCTTCTATCTATTATCTATCATCTATTTATCATC
The DNA here is from genome assembly GCF_048565385.1 of Saimiri boliviensis. Taxonomy (NCBI): domain Eukaryota; kingdom Metazoa; phylum Chordata; class Mammalia; order Primates; family Cebidae; genus Saimiri; species Saimiri boliviensis. The sequence goes on from NC_133459.1 coordinate 2,935,215, forward strand.
TATTTATTTCTCTATCTTCTCTTTATCATCTATCCTTATCTGTTACCTATCATCTATCTATCATCTATCTGTCATGTCTATCATCTGTCTACAACCAACCAATCATCTATCTATCTTCTATTTATTTTCTATCATCTACAATCTATTTATTACTCTATCTTCTATTTATCATTTATACTTATCTGTTATCATCTATTTATCTGTCATTATCATTTATCATCTATGTCTCCATCGTCTATCTATATCTATCTTCTATCTACCTATTATCTATCATCTGTCTTCATCATCATCAATCTTCTATCATCTGTTTTATTATCTATCATCTATCTTCATCATTATTAATCTTCTATCTATCATCTGTTTATCTATTATCTATCTATCTTCTATCATCTATCTATCTATCTATCTATCTATCTATCTATCTATCTGTCTGTCTATCTATCTGTCTAATCCAGGCATCCCCAAACTTTGGCCCACGGGCCACATACGGACCCCTGAGGCCATTTATCTCATCCCCCGCCGCACTTCAGGAAGGGGCACCTCTTTCATTGGTGGTCAGTGAGAGGATCACAGTATGTGGCGGCCCTCTAAAGGTCTGAGGGACAGTGAACTGGCCCCCTGTGTAAAAAGTTTGGGGACGCCTGATCTAATCTATCTATCTACGTACCCATCCATCCATCCATCTATCCAACCATCCATCGATCCCAAGGGCTTGGAATGTACATGTCTTCGACCCAGAAGTGTTCCCCTTCTAGGAATTTATCTACCATAAGGAGCACTTCCAAGAGGTCCTGGGCTGTACAGCCTGGATGCAGCTGCAGCAGAGTCCATAATACTGAAAAGTAGGAGACGGTCCTGCCTAAAACAGCGGACTGGCTGCATGAATGAATGGGAGCCATAGGGTACTTACTAACAGGACATGAACTGATGATACTTGCTGACTGAAACCATCGATGTTTGCCGACATGCCACGTTGCTCCGTGAAAAGCAGGAAGGAGAACAGGACACAGGATTCCAATTTCACAGAGAGGACGACGCAGAGGAAGGCACCTGAAAGCAGTCAGATGTTACAGCCTCTAGTTCTCGGGATCACAGGGTATATTTGTAAAATGTATGTTTCTCCATTTCCTGTTTTTCTACATCTTTCAGGGGGCGCTGATGAAGTCCTGGGATGCACAGATGTGGTTTTGGCTCCTAAAGAGCTCCAAGTGTAGCTGGAAAAAAAAAATCAACAAAAACAGACACAAAAGACACATAGGCACATACTTATAATGCCATGTGGTTGTGGTAGGGACGTCCTTCTTGGCGGAGGAGCAGCCTGGGCAAACGCCTGGCGGTGGATGCGGTCGTGCTGCGTTGGGGTGCAAGTGTCTGCAGGGCTGGGGTGCGGAGCGTGTGTAGAGAGGAGAGCAGAGGGAGGCTGGGAGCTGGGAGAAGCCGGAGACCACCATGACGAACTGCTGCATCCTTAACAATTCTATAGGGCCGGGCGTGGTGGCTCACACCTGTAATCCCAGCACTTTGGGAGGCTGAGGTGGGCAGATCACGAGGTTAGAAGATTGAGACCAGACTGGACAACATGGTGAAATACAAAAATACAAAATCTCTACTAAAAATACAAAAATTAGCCAGGTGTGGTGGCGCACCCCTGTAATCCCAGCTACTCGGGAGGCTGAGGCAAGAGAATTGCTTGAACCCAGGAGGCGGGGGTTGCAGCGAGTAGGTATCACACCATTGCACTCCAGCCTGGGCAACACAGTGAGACCCTGTCTCAAAAAAAAAAAAAAAAGAATTCTATAGACTTTAAAAATATTGTAAGTATAAATTTAGGTGTACAACATGATATTTTGATACACATTTAGATCGTAAAATGGTTGTGATAGTCAAGCAAATGAACATATTCATGATCTCACACAGTTAACCATATATATATATTTTTTTTTGGTGGCAGGAGCACCTCAAATCTCCTCTTTTTGCAGAAATCCTGAGCGTAATGCAGTGTTAGGAAGCATCATCCTCACGCCGTGCCCTGGACCTCCAGGCCTGTTCAGCCTCCGTATCTGCTTCGTACCCCTTGGCTCACATTTCCCCAGTTCCTACCCCGACTCCACGTGACCATTGTTTTATTCTCTAACTCTGTGTAGGCTCCTTTTTTAAAAAAGATTCCACATGGATGCTGAGGATTGCTTGTCCATGTCTCTCAGCAGGGTTTGGTCTTCTCCCTGGGGGCCTTGGGAGCTGTTGTGTTTTAAGTGGGTACATGACGAGACCATAGCTGCGCTTTGGGAGCTCATGGGCGGTTCCGTGGAGGACGCAGAGGCAGGAGGCGGCTCTGGAAGAGGGGACAGCAGATCAGGAGCCGGGGCAGTGGGTGCTCCAAAACCCTCCATCCCTTGCACCGGAGCCATTCATTGCTCCTCTCTGATGCCATGCCCCTGCCTTGGGGACAGGGGGCATTGTCATCTGAAATAAATTAAAACTCTCCAGGCTATTACTTCTGATGGAGACCCCCATTTCCCTGGTGGCCCCTAACGCCAGCTGTCCTCCAGAATAAGCGGGGGTCCGCTGGTACCGCTGCGGCTGCTGATGCATTTATTTATTTATGTCTTCAGCACTGTGTGGAGAACTGGCACCGGCCTGGATCATTCCCCAGGGAGACAGAAAACTGTCAAGCTCGTGTTCGTAATTACAACACGCATATTTGAAACCCCATAAATCTCAGATCCAGGGAGAGATGGAAATATGTTAGCCTCAAAACATACTTTAAAATACTTCGGTCTCAAAAAAACAAAAACAAAAACAAAAAAAACCAAAACCTCTCAAGTCCAGCAAATAGGTTCAGGAACCCAGTGAACCAAAATCGCCCTCAGTCCTCGTTGAGAAAATCACTTTCTTGTGAGCGATCGAAGCCACTTACTGTGCGTTATTATGTTACCTCAGCAAGATGAGTTTGGGCAGAGAAGAAAGTACGAGAATGGAGTTTAATCAAACTCGAGCCTGGCCTTGGGAATAGCTGAAAAGTTAGCATTGAAACAATAGCTGCCGGTGAAGCTCTCTGGCAGGCTGGCTGGCCGCAGCCCCCCCGGCAGGGCACGGAGGGAGGGGAGAGGTGGGATGAGCATCGGAGTTGTGGAAAGAGGTGGCGTCAAAGCACAGCCAGGTTTCTGTTCCTGTTTTCTGGTCCCTCCCCTGCTGAGTTTCCAGAGGCCCCACGAACAGCTGCGGGGTTACTCTGCTCTGCCTGAGAACTCACCCTCCACATCCAGACCTGGAGGAATGCCCAGGGTTGTCGAGCGTTGCTGGAGAAACTGGTAACCTCGGGTATTTGTAGAGCTGAGCTGGGCTCTGAGGACACGATCCCACCGCAGGGTCCTCCTCAGTGTGCTGACACCGTCTGTGTAGCCAGCGGGCCAGCCCCAGGCTCAGATGCAGTGGAGGGGTCCCTCCAGCCCCAGCAGCCTGTCCTGGGGCAGTCCTTCCCTCTGCCCTGGCTTGAAATTTCTCCCAGGCCAAGGCAGTGAGCCATGTCCCCTCTTCCATGTCAGGGGCAGGAGTGAATTCTGGGTTCTGAGGCCCAACTATCTGTGCCTCCAGTAGCCCAGGGAGGTGAACATTAGAAGCTCACCCTTCCTTAAAAGGGTCCAACTAAACAAGCCCCTCACATCTTCAGAGGCAGCCTGTGAACTACGGAGGGAGGTTTACTTCTGTGGCATCCCAGGTGGCCATATGGGGCTTGGGATTCTCCTCTGGACAGGCCAAGTGTTCCCTTATAGATTCCAAAGAAGGAGCTAATGAAGGGAGAAGAAAGGGTGAGCTTCTAACAGCTGGGGTGGGATTTTTCTTGGGGGAGAGAAAAAAATGTTTTTTTAAAAATTAATTCATCCCTCCTTTCATACAATTAAAAAATTGGGCCAGGCCTGGTGGCTCACACTTGTAATCCCAGCACTTTGGGAGGACAAGGCGGGCGGGTCACCTGAGATCAGGAGTTCAAGATCAACCTGACCAACATGGAGAAACCTCGTCTCTACTAAAAATACAAAATTAGTTGGGCGTGGCAGTGCATGCCTGTAATCCCAGCTACTCGGGAGACTGAGGCGGGAGAATTGCTTGAACTTGGGAGACAGAGGTTTTGGTGAGCCGAGATAATGCCATTGCACACCAGCCTGGGCAGCAAGAGCCAAACTCTGTCTCAAAAAAAAAGATATAATGAAATAGGCTTCTTTTTAGTCTACAGTTCTATGAATTTTAATACCTGTGTAGACTCACGAAACTCCACCTTGGTGAGGTCACAGAACAGCGCCATTGTTCCACAAAGCCCCTTCATGCCACCGTCCGTTGGCAGCACCTCCCTGTCACTCCAACCTTGGCCATGACCGACCTGTCCTTCGTCACCACGGTTTTCGGTTTTGGAGATACTGTACACCTGGAGCCACGCTGCTTGTGTGTTGCTGTTTGAGACGGGCTTCTTTCACTCAGCAAAATGCCCCTGAGATTCAGCCAAGTTGTTTGTGGGTCAGGAGTTCCCTCCTTTCTGTTTCGGAGCGGAATCCCCTCGTATGGACACATCAGCTTGTTTATGCTTTCACCTGAAGGATCTTTGGCTTGTTTCTAGTTTCTGATGATCATCAGTAAAGCTGCTCCAAACACTGCGTACAGGTCTTTGTGCAAACCTAACTTCTTATTTCTCCAGGGACAAGGCCTGGGAGAGGCATCGCTGGGTCTCACTCTAAGTGTATGTTTAAGTTTATAGAAAGCTTCCAAAGGGTCTTACTGAATGACTCTACCGTTTCGTGTCCCCGTGAATAATTATGAGAGCTCCAGTTGCTCTGTGTCCTTGATGCTGTTTGATATTGTCACGTTTTGACTTCAGCCACTCTAAAGTCATGCGATTGCTATGCTTCAAATATCTCCTTGAAAGCTCCTGTTGACAGTGAACTGTTAGGGAATGAGAGGCAGAACCGTTAGGAGGTGATTGGGTCATGAGTGCTTCGCCTTCCTGAGTGGATTGATGCCGTTCTTGTGGGAGTGGGTTCCTGATGAAAAGCTCGTTCACCCTCCACCTTCTCTCCCGGGCCTGCTCGTTTATCCTCCTTCCTTCAGCTCTGGGTTGTGGAATGACACAGCGTGAAGGCCTCATCAGGTGCTGGTTCCCTTGACCTTAGATATTCCATGCTCAGAACTGTAAGAAAGAAATCTCTGTTCTTTATGAAGTACCCAGTCGGTGCTTTTCTGTTACAGTAGCCAAAATAGACCAAGGCAGCGGTGACGTCTTGCTGCGTTTCAGTTTGCATTTTTCTAATAGCTAATGGTGTTGAACTTCATTTCACGTGCTCATTTGCCACCCATATAACCTCTTTGGTGAAATAACTGTTTACACCTTTTGACCTTTTAAAATTGAGTTGTTGAGTATTGAGAGTTCTTTATATATTCTGAATATAAGACTTTTGTTGGATATGTGATTTATGCGTATTTTCTCTCTTCTTTTTTTTTTTGAGATGGAGTCTTGCTCTGTTGCCCAGGCTGGAGTGCAATGGTGTAATCTCAGCTCGCTGCAACTTCTACCACCTGGGTTCCAGAGATTCTCTCAGCTCAGCCTCTCAAGTAACTGGGATTACAGGCATGTGCCACCGCACCCGGCTAAATTTTGTATTTTCAGTAGAGATGGGGTTTTGCCATGTTGGCTAGGCTGGTTTCAAACTCCTGACCTCAGGTGATCTGCCCGCCTCAGCCTCCCAAAGTGCTGGGATTACAGGACTGAGCCACCATGGCTGGCTCTCTTCATTCTTTTAACAGTGCCTTTTGAAGAGAAAACATTTTTAATTTTGCCAAAATTTAATTTGTCTACTTTTTGGTTTTTTGTTTTATGAATCATGCTTTTGGTGTCATGGCGAAGAACTCTTGCCTAAACCTAAGTGGTAAAAATTTTCTCCTATGTTTTCTTCTAAAAGTTTACCATTTTCCATTTTCCATTTAGATTTTTGATTCACTTGAGTTAATTTTTGTATAAAAGTGAGGTGTAGGCCGGGTGTGGTGGCTCATGCCTATAATCCCAGCACTTTGGGAGGCTGAGGCGGGTAGATCATGAAGTCAGGATATTGAGATCATCCTGGCCAACATGGTGAAATCCGGTCTTTACTAAAAATACAAATATTAGCTGGGTGTTGTGGTGTGTGCCTGTAATCCCAGCTACTTGGGAGGCCGAGGAAGGAGAATCGCTTGAACCAGGGAGTCAGAGGTTGTAGTGAGCTGAGATTGTGCCACTGCACTCTAGCCTGGTGACAGAGTGAGACTGGGTCTCAAAAAATTAAAAAAAAAAAAAGTGAGATGTAGGTTAAGGGGTGTGTGTGTGTGTGTGTGTGTGTGTGCATGTGTGTGTGTTTTGCCTATGGATGACCAATACCATTTATTGAAAAGGCCATCCTTTCATTATTGAATTGCATGTGTACCTTTGTGAAAAGTCAGTGAGCTGTGCTCGTGTGGTCCTGCTGAACTGATCGATGTGCTTGCCTCTAACACCACCCAGGCTTGACTGCTGTAGCTTAAGCACATTAAGCCTCAATATCTGTAGAATGATTCTTCCCATTCCCATTTTCCTTTTCAAAATTGTCTTAGCTACTCTAGTTACTTTTATAATCAGTGTGTCTATGTCTTCAAAAATCCTACTGGGATTTTTGTGGGAATTGGATTAAAGTTATAGATCTATTTGGGGAAGATTGATATCTTTACATGTGACTCTTCCAAACCATGAGCATGCTACGTCTCCATGTTTAGTTATACTTTCAGTTTCTTTTATAAGCATTTAGTTTTCATTACACAGAAATTTTACATTTTTTTAAGATTATACTCACTTATCCTATATTTTAAGAGATAATGATATTAAGTTTTGCTTTCCACGTGTTCATTGCTGTTATGTAGAAGTATTGTTGATTTTTTGTATGTTGACCTTGCATCCTGCAACTTTGAAAAACGTATTCGTTAATTTTTGGGGGGTATATTTGCAGTTCATTCTACAATCACAGCTGCAAATAGGAACTGTTTTATTTATTCCTTTCCAATCTGTAGACATTTTATTTCTTTTTCCTGCCTTACTGCACTATCTAGCATTTCTATGGAATGAGGAATAGGAGTTATAAAAATGGACATCATTGCTTTGCTCGTGATCTTAGGGAGAAAGCATTCAGTCATTCACCATTTAATATGATGCTAGCTGTAAGTATTTTGCAAAATGTTCCTTATCAGGTTGAGGAAGTTCCCTTATGTTCCTACTTTGCCAAAAGTTTTTATCATAAGTGGCTATTTTTGTCTAATGATTTTTCTGCATCAATTGATATATGGATTATTTTAATATTAATATTAATGTGGTACATTAAAAATCCACTGATGGATTTTTGAAGATTGAACTAGCCTTGCATTTCCAGTATATTCTTTTAACACATTGCTGGACTCAGTTTGCTAAGACTGTCTCAAAGACTTTGGTACCTATATTTGTGAGGAATATTGGGGTGTGTGTGTGTGTGTGTGTGTGTGTGTGTGTTTTATACCGCTGAGAAACAGTCTTTTATTGAGTGAAACACCTTGAAAGCCTCTCTGGATATGAAAGTTGAATCTCTGCATCTATTTCCCAGGGCATGCTGGGGAGGATTAGATCACATGCTGCCTGATTATAGAAGCAGAAATGAGGTGCAGGTTCATGGAGGTGATAGCAGTGGTGAAGATGGAGGTTGAAATTGGGGCTGGAAGAGAAAAGAGAGTTGACGAATGAGAGGAGGGAGGGGGTGTGAGGGAGAGAGGAGCCCAGCTATGGGCTGGAGGCTGGAGGATCCCAGGAAGTGGTGCTAGGGAGAGCTGGGTGTTTACATGGAGGTGTTCTTCGTAACAGGAATGTACAGAATCAGGTTTCAGCCTGGTGCTGGGTGGGGCTGAGTGTAACTACCTCTGCACCCTCAGCACCACTAGCAAGGCGGAAGCACCCATAGCCTTGGGTGGGAGGGGCTTTGGATGCCAGGAACCAAGCAAGGAACTGAGCAAAAGTAGGGGGCCCTGGGGTACAACAGGGATATTGCATACCTTTTGGGAATTGCAAACGGGTGGAGAATGCAGTGGAGCCAGGAAAACCTGCAGCTCCCACCGAGATAAAACAAACTCCTTCAAGAGGGCAAGTGTGGAGTTTTCACATGTTGAATCCAGATTTGGGTCCATTTTAATTTAACAATTGAAAGACAGGGTGACTCCATAAAACTGGAGGACAATGGGGAGATTTGGCAGCTCAGTGTGGATTGTGGTGGTGGTGGTGGGGTATTTTTTTCCAAGTAAAGCCTCCCAGGAGAGACTTTTCTCAACAATCCCTCTGACTGCGGTGGCCCCGTCCCCTGCCATCCCGACTGTGGTGGCCCCGTCCCTTGCCGTCCCGACCATGGTGGCCCCGTCTCTTGCCGTCCCGACCGTGGTGGCCCCGTCCCTTGCCATCCCAACAGTGGTGGCCCCGCCTCTCACCGTCCTGACCGTGGCGGCCCCGTCCCTTGCCATTCCGACCGTGGTGGCCCCGTCCCTTGCCGTCCTGACCGTGGTGGCCCCGTCCCTTGTCGTCCTGACCGTGGTGGCCTCGTCCCTTGTCATCCCGACCGTGGTGGCCCCGTCCCTTGTCAGCCGTCCCCTTCCTGCTTCCCTGTTCTTATTCTGTGGCACTTGCTGCTTGTCGCATTTCGTTATGTCTTTAGCTGTTTACTGCCTCTCTCTATCTCCCAGAATGTCAGCTTCATGAGGGCACGACTCCGTCTCTGCTCTACCCTCAGAGCTTGGTACAAGTTCCTGGCACATTAGCAGATTGCCCATAAATATTTGTTCAGTAAATGCAGAAGTGAGTGTCTCCTTCAGGCTGTCTACCTCCAGCATATCCTGGGCCAGGGGCCGTGGGCTGGGTGGACCCGGGCAGGGTGTGGCTCCATGCCCACCCACGCAAGCCCTGTTGCTTGTTAGTGGCAGCTGAGCACGTGGCCTGTTCCAGCCCCAAGTGCTGCTCTCCCCTGACCTCTCCCAGCCCTCGATCTGACCCAGACCAAGCCAGCTGTGCTGTTCCCCGTCAGCAACACACCGCAGGGCGGGACCAAGTTGCCTACACGTGGGTTGAATCGTCCCTGCCAAAAAGATGTGGTGAAGTTCGAACTCCAGTACCTGTGAATGTGACTGTTACATGCAAATTTTCGGTGCCACAAAAGAAGTGGCACTCGAATATAAATTTCCTCAGCAAGGCAATTTATTTCTATAGAAGGATGCGGCTCACAGAGGGAACAATGGTGAATGCACAGCTGGACAAGGAGGGGAAGGGCACTTATTCCCGATGGTTGTCGCCCCTACTGCTCTGTCATTCCCCTATTGGTTAGGGTTAGACCACACAGTCTAGTCTAATTCCAGGTGACTATTTTAAAGGGAGCAGGGGTATGAGCTGGAGTGTCGCAGTGGATAGTTTTGTGGGAAGGACGGTCACAGACAGGTCAGAGCAGGTAGCTAGGGGTGACCTGGGTCAAAGCAGGTGACTGGAGCAGGTGACTAGAGCAGGTGGCCAGGATGAGTCAGGAGGGGGCTGGGGACTGGGGAACAGATGTGAACTACCGATTAGAAGTGGTAGAAAAGGTTGCTTACTGAAACTACAAGAAAGTTAAACTTTAACACGGAGGACGAAGAACTGAACACACTGATGTTGCGATTCGTTGAAGAGAAGCTTGGAGTTTACTATGTCTAACGGTGACCTTATTTGAAAATAGAATCTTTGCGGATGTCTTCGAGTTAAGATGGGTGGGGGAAATCCAGTGACTGGTGTCCTTACAAGAAGAGGGAGATCTGGAGAGGGGAGGAGGCCATGCAAAGGCAGAGGCGGAGATGTGAGAGAGGCAACCACAAGCCAGGGACTCCGAGGATGACCACACTTACCAGAAACAGTAGGATTCTTCCACAGACCCTCAGTGGGAGGGCAGTCAACACCCCAATCTTGCACTTCCAGCCCCCAGAACGGCGAGAGGATAAATCCCCACTGCAGGTGGGAGTGGGGCTCAGTGACCAGCCGGGTCTGTTTGCAGCCAGAGAAGAAAGGGCGGAGTGGGTGAGGGTCAGGCCTGGTGTCCTCTGATGTCCTCTGTCCAGGCCAGGGAGGAGGGCAGACAGGGGCCAAGGGAGCCCACAATGGCCACTGAGCATCTGAGTCATCTCAGCACTGGAACGGAGTGGCCGGGCCCAAGGGGACCGTCTGTCCCTGTGGCTTCCGCTCTCTATAATGGTTAGGGTCTCTATGATGGATAGAGTCAGACCAGCCGCTTCTCAGCAGGGACCACAGTATTTCCCGTAGCTCAGCTCAGGACAGTGGCCGGGGAGCTTCCCCGGGAGCATTCCTGGGAGGGCTTGGCTGGAGCATCGCAGAGAAACAAACCAACACTCTTCTGCTCTTCTCTTATCACTTGATGCAGAACACTTCTGACACCGAGTGTGGGCTCCCCCTCCACCGCAGCCATCAATTCGGTTCTCCAGCAGCCACAAGCTGGGCATCCTCAAATTCAACTTTCATGCTCTCTACCTGGAGTTAGTGTCAAACCCCGCAGGTGACGGGCTCAGCCCCACAAGACCGCCTCATTCAGATGCCAATCACAAAGAGCCTGCAGACCTCCTGATCGACTGGCTATAAATCAAGTTTCCACCATCTGCTAGGATGGCTCCTAGAAACTCAGGGACATTCTTTACTTACATTTATGGTTTATTATAAATGGTACAGAGGGACAGCCAGATAGACATGCACAGGGCCAGGCAGGGAGCATGGGGTACAGGGCTTCCACGCTCTCTCTGCAGCTCTCCAGGGTTAAAAAACCCCCACATATTTAGTAATTTGGAAGTGCTCCAACCCCATAGTGGAGGGATTTTCATGGAGGCTTCATCATGTAGGTCAGATAGATGATTAACTCAATCTCCAGCCTGTCTCCCCTTCCTGGAGGATGGTGGGGGTGAAGCAGCTGTAACCCCCCTGGGAATAAAACTTCAGTGGCCTAGGAACCATGCCCCCATCCCCCACAGCAGCTACAGCAAGACCCACCCAAGGAGAGGCTAAGCTCAGACACACTTATCCCTGCCCCCACCTGGTGGTCTTTCTCTACCTGCCCTGGTAGTCAAACACAAAGGTCATAATCTCTTGGGAGCTTTATGGCCCTGCGCACTGTCTGAGAATCCTGAACACTGAACAGGTGTCCCTGGGCCAAGTTTGCATCCACCTTATAGGACAGCAGCTGACGCCCTCTTGAAAGCATCAACTCCTGGCTGGAGGCCAACCAATATAAAGCCAGCACACTAAATGAAAAGACAGCCATGGACCCTCACAGAGTCCACTTCGCTCCCCTGCTACCTCCACTGGAGCAGGTGCTGGTATCCATGGCTGCAAGACCTGAAGACACTCACATCACAGGACTCTTTGCAGACACTCTCCAGTACCAGCCCGGTGCACTGCAGTTCCACTGGGTGTCAAGACCCAGAAGAGCAAAAACAATCACTACAGTTCGGCTTTCAGGAGGCCCCATCCCTAGGGGAAGGGGGAGAACACCGCCTCAAGGGAGCACCCCATGGAACGAAAGAATCTGGACAGCAGCCTTTGAATCCCAGATTTTCCCTCCGACATGGTCTACACAAACAAGAAGGAACCAGAAAAGCAATTCTGGTAATATGACAAAACAAGATTCTTTAGCACCCCCAAAAGATCACACCAGCTCACCGGCAATGGATCCAAACGAAGACAAAATATCTGAATTGCCAGAGAAATAATTCAGAAGGTTGATTATTAAGCTAATCAAGGAGGCATCAGTGAAAGTAAAGTCCAACCTAAAGAATTAAAACATGATACAGAATATGAAGGGAAAAGCCTTCAGTGAGATAGAGAGCGTAAATAAAAAACAACCACAATTTCTGAAAAACCGAGAACATTCAGAGAAATGCAAAATGTGCTGGAAAGTCTCAGCAATAGAACCGAACAAGCAGAAGAAAGAACTTTAGAGAGCAAAGATAAGGCTTTCAAATTAAGCCAATCCATCAAATACAAAGAAAAAAAGAATAAAAAAAGATCAAAGTCTCCAAGAAGTTTGGGACTACATTAAACATCCAAACCTAAGAATAATTGGTGTTCCTGGGGAAAAGAGAAATCTGAAAGTTTGGAAAACAGATTTGAGAGAATAATTGAGGAAAATTTCCCTGGCTTTGCTAGAGATCTAGACAAGAACCTCAAAGAACATGAAGCTCAAAGAACACCTGGGAAATTCATTGCAAAATGATCATTGCCTAGGCACGTTGTCCTCAGGTTATCTAACGTCAGGACGAAGCAAAGAATCTTAAGAGCTGTGAGGCAAAAATATCAGGTAACTATGAAGGAAAAACCAGAGGAACAGCAGATTTCTCAGCAGAAACACTGCAAGAAGGGATTGGGGTCCTATTTTTAGCCTGCTTAAACAGAACAATGATCGGCTGGTAATTTTGCATGCAGTGAAATCTAAGCGTCAAAAATGAAGGATGGATACAGTCTTTTCCAGACCAAAAAATGCTGAGACAATTCGCCACTACCGAGCCAGCACTACGAGAACTGCTATAAGGAGCTCTAAATCTTGAAACAAATGCTTGAAATACACCAAAATACAACTTCCTTAAAGCGTAAATCTCACAGGACCTATATAACAATAACACAGTAAAAAACCCCACAAATATTCAGGCCACAAATAGCACAATGACTAGAACAGCACCTCACATCTTATACTAACATTGAATGTAAATGGCCTAAATGCTCCACTTAAAATATACAGCATGGCAGTGTGAATAAGAAGTCACCAGCCAAGTTTCTGCTGTCTTCAGGAGGCTCATGTAACACATAAGGATTCACATAAACTTAAGGTAAAGGGGAGGAAAAAGATCTTCCATGCAAATGGACACCAGAAGTGAGTAGGAGTCGTTACTCTTATATCAGACAAAACAAACTTTAAAGCAACAGCAATTAAAAAAGACAAAGAGGGACATTACATAATGAAGAGAAGATTAGTCCAACAGGAAAATATCACAATTCTAAATGTATATGCATTTTACACTGGAGCTCCCAAATTTATGGAACAATTGCTTCTAGACCTAAGAAATGAGATAGATGGCAACACAATAACACTGGGGAATTTGAATACTCGGCTGACAGCACTAGTCAGGTAAACAAGACAGATAGTCAATGAAGAAACCATAGAGTTAAACTATATCCTACAGCAAATGGACTTCACAGACATTTATAGGACATTATACCCAACAATATGCAGAATATACATTCTATTCATTAGCACATGGATAGACCATATGACAGGTCACAGAGCAAGTCACAATAAATTTAAGAAAATCAAAATCATACCAAGGACTCTCAGATCACAGTGGAATAAAATTGGAAATCAACTCCAAATGGAACCCTCAAGACCATGCAAATACAGAGAAATGAAATAACCTGCCGCTGAATGATCATTGGAACAATGAAATCAAGATGTAAATTAAAAAAGTCTTTGGACTGAATGATCAGCAGTGACACAACCTATCAAAACCTTGGGGATACAGCAAAAGCGGGGCTAAGAGGAAAGTTCACAGCATTAAATGCCTACATCAAAAAGTCTGACAGCACAAATAGACAATCTAAGGTAACACCTCATGAAACTGGAGAAAAAAGAACAATTCAAATCTAAACGCAGCAGAAGAAAAGAAATAATGAAGAGCAGAGCAGAACTAAGAAATTGAAACAAACAAACCAACCAAAATACAAAAGATACACGAAACAAAAAGCTGGCTATTTGAAAAGATAAATAAAATTGATAGAACATTAGCGAGATGAACCAAGTAAAGAAGAAAGAAGATCCAAATAAGTTCAATTGGAAAGAAAACGGGAGATACCACAAAAATACAAAAGGTAATTCAAGGCTACTATGAACACCTTTACATGCATAAACTATGAAACCTAGAGGAGATAGATAAATTCCTGGAAATATACACCCCTCGTAGATTAATCCAGGAAGATATAGAATCTCTGAACAGACCATTAACAAGCAGTGAGAGTGAAATGGCAATTTAAAAAATTGCCAAAAAAAGTCCAGGACCAGATGGATTTACAGCTGAATTCTATCAGACATTCAAAGAAAAATTGATACCAATCCTATTGACACTGTTCCAAAAGGTGGAGAAAGAGGGAATCCTCCCTAAATCATTCTATGAAGCCAGTATCACCCTCATACCGAAAACCAGGGAAAGGCATAACAGAATAGAAGACTACAGACCCATATCCCTGATGAACATGGATGCAAAAATCCTCAACAAAATACTAGCTAAATTAATCCAACAGCACATCCAAAAGATAATCTACCATCATCAAGTGGGTTTTATACCAGGGATGTGGGGATGCTTTAACATACATATGTCAATACATGTAACACACTACATAAACAGAATTAAAAACAAAAATCACATGATTATCTCAATAGATGCAGAAAAAACACTTGACAAAATCCAGCATCCATTTATGATTAAAACTCAGCAAAATCAGCATAAAAGGAACATACCATAAGGTAATAAAAGATATGACAAACCCACAGCCAGCATTATACTGTCAGGGAAAGCATTCCTCCTGAGAACTGGAACAGGAAAAGGGTGCCCACTTTCACCACGTCTATTCAACGTGGTACTAGAAGTCCTAGCCAGAGCAATCGGACAAGAGGAAGAAATAAAGGGAATCCAAATAGGTGAAGAGGAAGTCTAACTGCTGCTCCTTGCTGATGACATGATCATATACCTAGAAAACCCTAAAAACTCATCCAAATAGCTCCTAGAACTGGTAAATGAATTTAGCAAAGTTTCAGGATGCAAAATTAATGTACACAAATCAGTAGCCCTGCTATGCACCAACAGTGACTAACAGCTGAGAATCAAATAAATAACTTAACCCCCTACAGAATAGCTGCAAAACTGTTAAAATACTTAGGAATACCTAACCAAGGATGTGAAAGATCTCTACGAGGACAATTACAGAACACTGCTGAAAGAAATCACAGATGACACAAACAAATGGAAACACAGCCCGTGCTCACGGATGGGTAGAGTCAATATTGTGAAAATGATCATACTGCTAAAAGCAATCTACAAATTCGAAGCAATCCCCATCAAAATACCACCATCACTCTTCATAGAACTAGAAAAAACAATCCTAAAATTCATATGGAACCAAAAAAGAGCCCACATAGTCAAAGCAAGAATAAGCAAAAAAGAATAAATCTGGAGGCATCACATTACTTGACTTCAAACTATACTATAAGACCATACTCACCAAAACAGCATGGTACTGGTATAAAAATAGTCACATAGACCAATGGAACAGGATAGAGAACCAAGAAAAAAAGCTAAATACTTATAGCTAAGTGATCTTTGATAAAGCAAACAAAAACATAAAGTGGGGAAGGGACACCCTATCCAACAAATGGTGCTGGGATAATTGGCAAGCTACATGTACAAGAATGAAACTGTATCTTCATCTCTCACTTTTTACAAAAATTGACTCAAGATGGATCAAAGGCTTAAATCTAAGACCTGAAACTGTAAAGATTCTAGAAGATAACGTTGGAAAAAAAATTGGCTTAGGCGAAGACTTCATGATCAAGAACCCCAAAGCAAATGCAACAAAAACAAAGATAAATAGATGGAACTTAATTGAACTAAAAAGCTTCTTCACAGCAAAAGAAATAATTGGCAGAGTAAACAGACAACCCACAGAGTGGGAGAAAATCTTCACAATCTCTACAGCTGAGAGAGGGCTAATAGGAGAATATCTACAAAGAACTCAAACAAATCAGCAAGAAAAAAACCCAAACAATCCCATCAAAAGGTGGGCTAGGGACATGAATAGACAATTCTCAAAAAAAGACATACAAATGGCATATAGAAAAATGCTCAACATCATTAAAGGGAAATGCAAATCAAAACCACAATGTGATACCACCTCACTTCTGCAAGAATGGCCATAATCAAAAAATAAAAAAAAAATAGATGTTCGTGTGGATATGGTGAAAAAGGAACACTTTTACACTGTTGGTGGAAGTGTAAACTCGTACAAGCACTATGGAAAACAGCGTGAGGAGATTCCTCAAAGAACTAAAAGTAGAAATACCATTTGATCCAGAAATCCCACTACTGAGTATCTACCCAGAGGAAAAGAAGTGATTATATTAAAAAGATTCTTGTTCAAGCACATTTATAGCAGCACAATTTGGATTTGCAAAAATATGGAACCAGCTCAAATGCCCATCAGTCAACGAGTGGATAAAGAAAAGGTGGTGTATATGTTCCACAGAATACTACTCCACCATAAAAAGGAATGAAATAATGGTATTCACAGCAACCTGGATGGAATTAGAGACTATTATTCTAAGTGAAGTAACTTAGGAATGGAACACCCAACTTCGTATGTTCTCATTCATAGGTGGGAGCTAAGCTATGAGGATGCAAAGGCGTAAGAATGCTACACTGGACTCTGGGGACTTGGGGGAAAGGGTGGAAGGACGGAGAGGGATAAAAGACTACACATTGGGTACAGGGCACATTGCTTGGGTGATGGCTGCACCAAAATCTCAGAAATCACCAGTAAAGAACTTACTCGTGCGACCAAACACCACCTGCTACCCAAAGGCCTATTGAAATAAAACAATAATAAACAAATTTCTGGCCCCTCTTGGAAAGCTGCCTGGAGCAGGGAGAGGCTGCAGAGAGCACAAGCCCAGCGTGGGAGATGAAGGAAGCAGGAAGCGGATTCTGTCAGTCTTGGGTGGGGCGTGTTCAAGGCAAGGAGCAGACGGCGCTCAGGGTAGAGGAGTCAGAACCTTCCAAGGCTGGGAGGAAGCAGACTTAGTGCTCCTGAGGCAGGCCTCTCTCTCTTTCTCTTCTTCCAGCTTCTCCAAGCCCCAAGTCTATGTGGCCCAGCTTACCAATGCCACTAGCCTGCATGCGAGGTCCTGACTGTTGGGAGAGAGGCCCTGATAGGACCAGCTTGAGGCGGGTGCTCACCCCTGTTGCATTGGTGGTGGGTCACATGGCGGGTCACACGGTGTGTGGGTCCACCCTAGAGATTTTGGCTTTTCCAGCCTTGATCATTGCATGAGCCAATTTCTTATGCTAAATCTATCTTTCTGTGCATACAGATGGTCCCCAACTTAATGACAGTTCAAATTACAACCTTTTGACTTTATGATGAGGGTGTGTTCAGCTGTGTACTTGAGCAGCGAGGATCCACACAACCATTCTGGTTTTCACTTCCAGTACAGTATTCAGTGAGTTACACGAGCTACTCAACACCTGATCACAAAATAACTGCGTTAGATGATTTTGCCCAACTGTAGGCTAATGCAGGTGTCTGGGTGTGTTGAAGGTAGGCGAGGCTAAGCTGTGATGAGAGGGAGGTTAGCTGTAATTAAACACATGTTCAACTTCATGGTGTTGTCAACTTACAATGGGTATATGCGGCTACAACCCCATCATAAGCCAGGGAGCATTGGTAGTTGGCAACAGAATTCCTCTCCAGGAGGGTACTGTCTTTATTTGGGAAAATACCTGCATGAACTGCTGAAGGCAGAAGTGGGTGTGTGACGGGCCAGCAAGAGAAAGTCCTTTAGAAAGTATCAGGAATTTGGGACAGAGTAAGAGCAAGGAAGAGAAAAGGAGAGGTTGGACCAGGAAGTCACGGGGTTTCATGTTTGGCCACACGTTCTCTATGTTCTGCAATGTGGAGCCGTTGTGGCTACTCACCTCCCGTAAACCTAAGCGTGCTGCTCATGCAGCCATCGGGTGCCTGCTTCCCACGGGGGCCTTGGCAGGTGGGGGCGGATGCCGCTCTTCCATGCAAACTGATGGAAGTAGACAGGAAAGAACACCCACAGACCCACGTTGGAGACCAGGAGCCGCACAGAGACAGGCAGCTCTCCTCCGCAGAGTGACTCAGGGATCCAAGCCTTTTCCTTTTGTGGCTCTCAGGTCCGAGAGGATGCAGCCTCTTGGGGTGTGAAGAGCATGGGGAGGTGCTGAGCTTCTTTGCAAGCACAGCCAGGGCTTCAGGTTCATTTCGTCTACACCAAAAGGGCTGGGAGACCCCAGCTGACCTTGACGTTGCAGGCTGTGGCCAACTCCGGCAGAAAGCAGCAATTCATGAAGAGTGGAGTTGCCTGTGGAGGCCCCATCCCTGCACCTACTCAGGGGACCAGGTGTTGGGGACCATGCGGGCAGCCACTTCCCGTCTCCACCAGGACTGCGTGGTTTGGGTTCTCACTGTGACTCCTGTTTTCCGCCAGTTACATTCCTCCCACAGCTGGACCTCCCTACCTGCCTCCCACAGCCCCGCCAGGTTCATGTTTCTTCATGGGATGAAGACTCGACAGCGTTTCAGGGCACACCGGTTCATGCAGGCTGTACACTAGCTCCTCCCACCTGGTTTGGGCCCCAACTCTTTTCCTTCGGGGGGTTGGGAGCTGCCAGGCTGGGGCTGCTGCTGTGGGGGCTGAGCTCGAGGTGGAGACTCAGGGTCAGAGTCTGGTGTCTCTTTCCTTGCATGGGGACTGGGTTCTTGTTTGCAGCAAGCAGGCTGGGACTGGAGCACAAAGGCTTCAGGATGGGTGACTGGTGTGTTTCCTGAACGGGGATCTGTGAGCAGGCGGGTCCTGGGGGAGGGCGGCAGGGAGAGGAAGCGGAGGAAGGAGGAGGAAGGTCGGAAGAGGAGGAGGAAGAGGAGAAGAGAGTGATGCGGTGGGGGGAGGGGAGGAGGAGGAGGAGGAGGAGGAGCGGAGGCAGAGCGAGCTGGGCAGCTCTGCAGCGGGAAGTGGAGTGGTTGGGAGATGAGGCCTCCTTGTTCCGGGGTCTGCGCTGTCCGCCTGGAGGGAGGAACAGTAGCTTGGATGAGCCCAAGCAGTGTGGAATCCAAGTCAGTTACCTCTGGAATCTCGTGATTGTGTTTGCTACTGGTCTGCCTTCCTAATTATGATTAATTAAGCTAATGCTGGGCTTAGTTTGCCCCTGAGGGCTACCAGGTGACAGCAGATGTGGGAATTGCTCCCCAGCTGACAAACCCCAGTCACAGTGGGTTTTCTGAGCAGCCTAGAACCTGCACTACCTGCTCAGGGGTGGAGGTTTCGGGGGCGGCTCCCTCTGCTGCTGGGGGAAAGGGGCCTGGCGAGCCTCTCCTCTGCTCTCTGCCATGAACTGAGTGGCTGCTCTAGCTGCCTCTGGGCGACCAGGCCATCAGCCCAGGGCCCAGGGTGCCCAGCCTTGTGAGGTGTCTGGGACAGACGTTCAGTTCTGGAGCTCAGGCCTCCGAACGAGGAAGTTGCATTTGCTAGCTGTCAATGAACGGCTGTCCCGCCGGGCCCTCCGTGAGCCCTGTGAGGATGACAGAGGCGGTTACCCACCCACCAGCTCCCTTCGCAGGCAGGCACTCTGGGTACCTCGGCGGGTGCCTGTCCATGTGTGGCCTCTGCCAGGGAAGTGGCATCTGGTTTTTTGGTGTCAGCTGCGCACCCGGCATCTGGGGAGGGGAGGTGGCCGAGCGCAGGAAACCTCCCGAGCTGTTCTCCTCGGTGGGCAGGGAGTAGAACTGGTCTGTCCCTAGACATTAAGGAGAGGCTGTCTGTTGTGGGAACTGGGGCGACGCCTGGAGCTCCCAAGGTGATTGATGTCTGGGCCATTGGGGGTGGGAGGTGACCTGGCATCACTTCCTGTCCCGAGGGAGCGCTGGCTTTGGGCTGGATTCCTGGATTCCGTTGTCTGCCTTTCCTTTTGGCGAATGCCAGGGCGTCACCTTGGGGCTGCAGTGGTGAGTCCGCAGGACCCCTGAGCTCCCGACCTGAGGGTGCACTTCCCACGTTTCCAGAGGAAGGGAAGGAAACGGTGCTCCGTCCTCCCCTCAGCAGGGATCTGAACGGCCTCTGAGCAGCCGCCAGCTCCTCCAGGCTTGCAGTCAAGGCAGAGAACACAGGGTCTCCGACGACTGCCAAGAAGTTGGTGGCCAAATGCTGATGGTTCTGAGCAGTAATGAATGAGCGCGTTGCTCCAGTTTCTCGGTCTCTTTCTTGTGTTCTGGGCCGTGTCTCCGTGGACAGAGGTGAGACATCCCACACCTTCCTGTCTCTCTCAGCCAAATTGTCCCTCTAATGCTGTGCCAGGACTTAAGATACAACCAAGGGATTGGAACAGAGTTTTCTGCTCGATGATTTGCGCTGTGATTGCACAGAGGAGGCCCCTGTGCACCGATGGCTTCCTGAGTGTCTCGGGTATCGGCTCAAACCGCTCGGAGCCTCGGCCCAGCCTGGCATGGGTGCTGCCCTGGGAGACCCTGGCCACGCTGGGAACAGGAGACTCTTCTTCCCTTGGTACATTTATTTCACATCAGAGAATGTCCATCTCCCTTGCTTGAAAATCAATTACTGAAGTAAATTGCTCATCGTTGCACTGACGTCTCATAATTGTGCCACGCTGGGCCCACGGTTACCCTATGGAGTTTGGGCCAAATTATGAATTACGTCAGTTCCCCCGAGGGGCTTCCTTTACTAATCAGGCCTTGGCCAGACGCACTTCTTCCAGAAAGGACGCGTGGGAGGAGCAACTGACCAGGACGGACGCCGGACGGTGGCCTCTACTGAGTGGGGGTGTCCGTGGGGATGCCAGAAGCTGGGGTGCAGGCGGAGCATGTAGGTGCCCCGGCTGGGCCACTGCAGCTGTGGCTGGCTCATGGGTGCCCTGGCAGATGCACTGGATCACGGTCAGGATCTTGGCGGAGCCTCAAGGCAGGAGTTAGTTCTCCAGGAGGAGAAAAGGGAGGGAGGGAGGAAATCAGAGAAAAAGAAGAGGGAGGAGGAGGAGAGAGGGAAATGCAGTGGGGGAGAGAGAGAAGAAAAGAGAGGAAGACGGAGGGGGGAGAAGGAGAGAGAGGGAGACGGGGAGGAGAGAGTAGGAGGCGGGGAAGGAGAGAGAAACAGAGAGAGAAGGAGAGAGAGGGAAAGAGAGAGAGAAGGAAGGGGAGAGAAAGAGGGAGAAGAGAAAGAAGAGAGGAAGAAGGAGAGAGGAGGAGAGGGAGGTAGGGGAGAAGGAGAGAGTGGGAGAGAGTGGGGGAAGGAGAGAGAAACAGAGAAGTGGGGGAGAGAGCGACGGGGAGAGAGAAAAGCAAGTGAGGGATAGAGACGGGAGCAGTCAGACAGCCAGACGGAGGCGTGAGAGCAAAAGGAGAGACGCAGACATGCGCGCTTGAGTGGGGACGGGTGGGGCGGGTGGGCGTGTGGGTGGGGGCGGGTGGGGCGGCGCGTGGGTGGGCACGTGGGTGGGGGCGGGTGGGCACGTGGGTGGGGGTGGGTGCAGCTCTTTCAGGTTGGCCACCGACTCTGCAGAGACATTGATTGAAAAATTACCCCAGGAAAGCAGGCCAACGAGAAGGCTTTTAAAACTGTGCTTTATTTTGTGTGTTCACTGCTGAGACAGGTCTTGCTCTGTGGCTAGGCTGGAGTGCAGGGTGTGCAGAGCCCCGCTGCGGCCTTGGCCTTCCCGGGCTCAGGCCATTCCCCCACCCAGCCTCGCCTCCCCAGTAGCTGGGACTGCCGGCGCACACCACCACACCCAGCTAATGTTTGTGTTTTTGGTAGAGACAGGGTTTGCCATGCTGCCCAGGCAGCTCTCAAACTCCTGGGCTCAAGTGATCCACTGTCTTCAGCCCCCAGTGTCCTGGGATGGCAGGTGTAAGCCACCGCGCCTGGCTCCCATGCTTATTTTTAAAGTCAGGAGGAAGTCAATATAGAGGGCTCTTTAAAATCAGGAAGATAAAAGAAAAATACCCATGGTATTGATTGATTGGTGGAACCATTTCCCTCTGGAATCTTTACTGAGCACCTGCCAGGGCGGGCACTGGGGGTCAGAAAGGATGGAAGTTTGGAACTGAGCGCCGCAGCTGGGGGAGCCCACCTCGCTGGACAGGTCGGGACGGCGTCTCCCACGCTGCAGATGAGAGGGAGCCAGCCCTGTAACGGTGTAGGGAAAAGTGTTCCAGACGGGGGAACAGCATGTGCGGGGACCCTGAGAGCTTAGACACGCAGGGACGGTGCTCAAACCTAGACTCCCAAATGTCCAGCGAGTCTGCAGGGAATGGTCAAGCTCAAGTCAAGAGAAACGCACGGCGAGACATTGATCCCAGAGGCTGCTTTTCATCAAATGGGCAATGAACACACAATGCCACACAGGCGTCACCAGGGTGCTGGGGGGCTGGGAGTTCCATGCATGGCAGGCGGGGGAACACGGCGCAGTCTCCCCTGCAGTGGTGAGCCGCAGGCATCGAAAGCTGCCTGGAGTCCTCACTCTGGACCCAGCACCTCGACCGTCGGGGATGTGAGTTCTGCGAAGTCCTCAGCGCTGTGCACCAGACTCCAGCGCACTCCCTGTGGCACTGAAAACCGGAGGCCAAGCGCCTTGTCACCTTGTCTACGTGAGTGACGGGACTTTTATCGGAGGATATTATAAAAAGTTCATCCTATTTTCAGACTATATTAAGTGAACAAGTAGGTTATGGTATAGCCGGGTTCAAAAGGATCCCAGTTTTTTTTTTTAAACTTAAATTTAAATTATTTTTAGATGAAGTGTTGCTCTTGTTGCCCAGGCTGGAGTTCAGTGGGGCAATCTCAGCTCACCACAACCTACACCTTCCGGGTTCAAGTGATTCTCCTGCCTCAGCTTCCCGAGTAGCTGGGATGACAGCGCCACCACGCCCGCCTAATTTTGTATTTTCAGTAGAGATAGGGTTTCTCCATGTTGGTTCAGGCTGTTCTCAAACTCCCGACCTCATATGATCTGCCTGCCTGATGCTCCCAAAGTGTTGGGATAGCAGGCATGAGCCACCGCACCCAGCCTGGATGCCAGGTGGGGATCTGCCTGATTTGACTTCACCCAGGAAATGAGCTGGGCAGTCCACACCCAGCGTGAAACCAGTGCAGGTATCCGGGTGCCGGCTGCCAGGAGCTCCCAGTTCACAAAAGGCTACAGGGATGGTGCCCGCAGCAAGGCTTCCCAGCCAGGCCCAGGAGGCCAGGTGTAGAGGGAAGGAGTGACGCTGAGTCTCCAGGCTGCTGTGGGCACTGCGCCTGTTGGGAGGGTGCAGCAGCCACAGCCCTGGAGGCAAGGGTTTTGGTGAGTGCAGCCACCCCACCCCCCATGCCTGTCCAGCCTGAAAGTGCACCGGGAGCTGGTGCTGATCCAGAGCTCCACATTTGCAAGAGGATTTTTCTTTCCAGCAGGACCTGGAGGCTTAGGGATGGGATGATGCCCTTGGAAGCCATGAGTGTGCACCTCGGAGGATCTGGAAGATCTGGGAAGATCCCAGCTGAGCCCTCTGCAAGTGTTTGCTGGAGAAGGAGCCTGGATTTGCAGTCTGATGGCCCCAGCTGCTGCTGGTCTCACGCTGTGGCCTTGGGCAAAATGGCCATCATCTCCAACCTCAGCATCCTCTTCCGTGGAGGGACCAAAGACCACATCCAAAGGTGATTCTTTCTGTGTTGCTCTTTCTCGACTTTCAATGCCACTCCAATCTTAGCCGGAGGAAAGGCAGGGCCAACAAGAGCAGTGCCCATGTGGTCAGCAGGCTTTCTACGCACCCCGGCGGGCACCACAGTGCCTTGCTCACTCAGATGATTTAAAGACGAAGCCAGTTGGAAGTAATTGTTTAGATTAAACTCCATTACCCTTAATAGATAATTAACCTGTCAGATGTACAGCCTTTACCAAGGAGCCTGCTCTTCTCAGAATGAATGTGTTCGTAACCAAGGTTTACCATGTGGTTCCTGGCAGCTTCGCACCCCACCGATGACATTCAGACACAGGCTGCCTGGAGGCGGGCCGGGCGCTTGCAGGTGGAGCTCACCTCATCTGCTTGTTTCTGAGCAGGTTCCAGTGTTAGAAGGGAGAGGCTTCCCTGGGGGTTGTGGCCAAAATACCTTCCCAGGAACAGGGAGCCCCCTCTGCCTCATCATACAGGCTGCAGGAGCCCTCCGTCCAGCTGCCAGTTCAGTGGCCCAGAGGATGGAGGGTAGAAGGCAGAGGGCAGAGGTGAAGGCCTCGGCACCCCACCCCACCCTCTCCATGCCCGGTGAAGGCCTCGGCACCCCAGCCCAGCCTCTCCTTGCCCTGTGAGCTCTCCATGCTCTTATAACTCAGTGACGCTGGACATCTGCCCAGACATACTCAGATATTGAAACTGTCCCGTGGGCTTCCTTAGCAGAGGTGGAATTTGGTTTGTAGGTGATCTACACTGGGAGCGTGTCTTGAGAGTGAGGCAACCTGCCTAGAGTCACAGAGCCCACGGTGACCTTGGTGGCAGGCAGTGTCTCACACAATGCCACTGCTGGCCTGCTGCCTGCCTCACCAAGCCCAGGTCATCACTGGTGACTGGGCCTGGTGGCTGGGATGGTTCAGGGAGGGAAGTGCCACCATGTGTATGAGGCACAGATCAAAGGCTCAGGGAGAAAGTGGAGGCAGGCTGCCTCCCACCCATGGAGGTCCCAGGAGTGGCCAGGCCAGAGAAGCCAGCTGGCTGGACCCCAGCTTCTGCAGGTAACTCCCCTGGAGCCCTGGGGGAAATTGCTCCAGGTCCTGACCCAGAGTGTGGTGGAGCCAGTGGTCAGCCCTGCCCCCCACTGTGCACAAATGGCACCCGTGGCAGGTGTGGTCTGCACATGTGTCCCCCCAAAACTCATGGGTTGAAATCCTAACCCCCAGAGTGATGGGATTAGGAGGTGGGCCTTCGGGAGGTGATGAGGCTGTAGGGACGGAGTCTCATGAGTGGAATGACTGCCCTCAGAAGAAGAGGTCTCAGAGCACTGCGCGCCCCTTCCACCAGTGAGGACACAGTGAGGAGGCGCCATCCACGAATCAGGACGGGAGAGGCATGGCTCAGCTGTGTCCCCACCCGAATCTCATCTCTAACTGGCTTGGCTTTGTGCTCACCCAAATCTCGTCTCTAACTGTGATCCCTATGTGTCGAGCGAGGGGCCTGGTGGAGGGTGTTTGGATCCTGCGTGTGGTTCCCCCATGCTGTCCTCACGACAGTACACGAGTTCCCAGGAGATCTGATGGTTTAAAAGTGTGGCAGTTTCCCCGCCCCCATCCCTGCTGTCCTCTCCTGCTTCCCAATCCCCTCCTGCCATGACTGTAAGTCTCCTGAGGCCTCCCTAGCCATGTAGAACCTCGAGTCAATTAAACTTCTTTCCTTTATAAATTACCCAGTCTCAGGTAGTGTCTTTATAGCAGTGTGAGAACGGACTAATACAGGGGCCTCTAAGTAGGAACTGAATCTGCCAGCACCTTAATCTGGGACTCCAGACTGTGAGAAATAAATGTCCCCTGTTTACGAGCCTCCCCATCTGTGGTGTTCTGTCACCGCAGCTTGATTGGACTGACAGGGTAGGGATGGTGGACGCTCGTTTTACCCCAAGGGTCAGCACAGGCCAAGATTGTCCCATGGCCCTGCCAGGCAGGACGTCTCTCTCTTCCCTGGGTCCAGAGCCACAGGCCTGACAGCGCTGGTGCATGCGTTGGGGGCACAGAGATCTCTTCAGGAGGGGAGACCCCGCATTCCCAGGAAAGCGGAAGGGGACACCCGCATCTTGCCGGGTGAAGATCGTGCTCAGGGACTTGCTTGTCAGAAAGCCCTGTCAGTGCTTTAGGGGCTGCTGGTGATTTGCATATGTGGACGGGACAATGCCATATCAAGTAATTTCACATACGCTACTTCATTTGAATTTCACGACTCCTTGGCGTAAGAACAACAATGATTATTTAGAAATTAGAGTATTTAATAACAGCAGCAATAAGATGACAGTGACAGATGGCGATGATGTGTGTCGTAACGAGCTGCCTGGAAGCCCCGTGCCACACTGGAGGGGAAGTGACTGAGGCCGGGAGAGGTGAGGGGCTGCCCAGGGTATCAGGGCCCAGGGCTGCCACCCCACTGTCTTCGTGGTACAGGGGCAGCCATCGTCCATCCTCAACCTGACCAGTGCGTTGTAAAGTTAGGGCACCCATGGACCTGACAGCCCAGGCTTGCAGAGGCTGCCCTCGCTGTCTGCCCTCTGCCAGGACAGGCACACTGGGCAGGGAGGTGCTCATGCCCATCTTTCACCGCAGCAGAAACAAAGCAGGGGCAAATGCTGTGCATGAATCAGGCACAGAATGTAGCTGCCCGGGCTTCTACGTTGCAGCATTCGCAAGGCAATTAGCTTGAAAATTGAATGGATGTGCACTGATTTTTTTAAATAAAGTGATTGTAATATATTCACTCGTTAGGATCTGGAGCTGAAAATAGACATTTTGTTTCTGATGACAGCCCCATCCCTATAAATCACCGGGGACGGTAGAAACAACTCCTCATTCCACATCATCATTTCCTATTAGGAACGACAGGCCTGTCTCAGGCAATTTTTCATTCTCCTGTGTGAGGGATGGACACGTTCTAGGCCCCTTGAGGCTTTTCTGAGGAAGACGAGGCTGTGGCTGATTGGCCTGGGAGGTAGGGCCTGGAGATGGGGAAGCTGTCGGGTCACAGCCAGTCCCTC
This sequence comes from Saimiri boliviensis, assembly GCF_048565385.1. Lineage (NCBI taxonomy): Eukaryota > Metazoa > Chordata > Mammalia > Primates > Cebidae > Saimiri > Saimiri boliviensis. The sequence continues at coordinate 2,961,854 of NC_133459.1, forward strand.
GAGGCTCCTGGAGCGGAGCTGTTGGGTTCTACACCCAGGGGTATGTTGGAGCACAGTCAAGATGGGAAGAGAGAAGGCCCCCACGGCATGGGGCACCCAGACATGTGTCTCTATCCCAGAACCACAAAGTGCAGGAAAGATCAGAGAGCTCCCAAACCAGCTAGGCGCTGCAGCCTGGAGGCCCCGGCAGCCTCCCGGGAGACACGCTTGGGCAGCTGTCCCCTGTCCGCTGCCGCTCTGCTGTCAGGCAACCCTGCTGGGTGGAAATGCCTTCCGCACATCGAGCCATGGTTTGGGTGTCCCTTTCTGCTTTTTGGTGGGGATCTGGGGAGGCCAGAGACTCTTCTAGAATCACCCGCTTGGTGCCGAGCCCACGTGGGTGTCCTCCTGCTCCAGCCTGTTTTGTAGAGCCCCAGAGTCGGGGGAGATTTCTGCAGAAGCTCCGGCTTCTCCGGCAATTCTGAGGCTCCAGGCAGGTGACCGTTCTGTCCTGAGGTGGAACCGTCACTGCCGTCCTGGGCGGTGGAGGGACATGCCGAGAAGGCGCGGCTCTGGATTTGGGGGCACCCAGCAAGTTCCCGTGTGTCACATTCACGCGGCAGTAGAGCCTGACCTCTCTGAGGGAGCATGGGGGACAGTGGAGAGGAATGTTCTGGACTAAGGAACCCAACACCCACCAGGATCCACCCCTGGAAGCTGCAGAGATTCGGTGCTGCAGAACAGAGTACAGAGCCAGACGGCAGGCACTCATCTGCGGAGAGACACTCCCAGGTCATTGGACGTCCCCAAGGGCTTGGCGTCTGCAGCTAAGAACCCATTTGCCAGGTGTGTGGCCTGGCTCAGTTTCCCCACATGCTGTGCTCACTAGTGGTGAAGTTTGGTCAAAATTTGTTAAACTTCACTTTCAGGGTGTGCTGGGGGTGGGCATGGAGGGAGGAGGAGGAGGGCTGGTTATGGGTCCCCTATGTCTGTGCCGCCAGGGCTCACTGCTCCCCAATACTGACTGCCCCTCACCCCATTGTCAGATCTGCCCAGGGCTTCCGAGCCAGGGAGCACCCTCACCTTCACGCCAGGACTCAAGCCGCCCACCTGCTGACCGGTTTTGGCCTCCGGGCCCCTCCCACGTGTGGCCGTGGGTGGTGAGGAGGGGCCCCTTGCTGCACTCGTGGTTTGGGGCCTGTCTCCCTCTCTCCCCAGGATGGTGCTGTTCTGAGGCAGTCACCACCTTGCTCTGGTTGGAAGCTGGGTAGGAAGAAGGGCTGCTGGGGCTGAGGGGAGGCCGGCCCTGGCTTTTTGCCTTGAAGCTGGGCAGCAATGCCCATACAAGTATTTTGGGGAAATGCTGGTCCCTTGCAGAGAAGCACTCAGGGCCGGGTTCTGGACCCGTGGGCCCTGGGGAGGGGTCAGGGGCCGGGTGACAGAGCCGAGCAGCTCCTGGAGACCTGGAAATGTCCCCGGGGAAGTGCCAAATGGGCCAGGAGCTCAGGTGGTCTTGTGTCCAGGATAGAGACCTGCATCCCAGCTGTGTGGGTATGGGTTCAGGGCTCCCCACCCTCTAAACCTCCTGGGTTCAAGTGCATCATGGGGCATGTGGTAAAAGGTCCAGTGCTGAGCAGCTGCCCTTGCCAAGCCTCCCTGCCTGCACCTCATCCTCAGCACCAGGCCTGTCCATGTCTGGGGAACCTGGGGGCGCTGGCCAGGGTCTGCTAATGGGGCCACTAAAGCCCTGCCCTTGGGCAGACACCCTGGAGGAGCGTGACAGGTGCTAGTACCCAGGCAGCCCATGCCGCCTCCCGCTCAGCTCTGGAGCCTCTCACGTCACGGACTTGGCAGCTGAGAACAAGATGAAAATAAAAGCCAGCCGCCTGCCGGGAAGAGAAGGGAAGGGTGAAGCCAGAGGTGGGATGGGCGCTCCAGCACCCTCAGACCATGGCTGGGCCCTGCGGCCACCCCTTCCTCTCCTTCCTGTTTCCCTTTCAGATCAAAGCCCTTTCTGGGAGTCCGAATCAGCCAGAGAGGAAAGTCGAAAGGGAAAGTAGGAGGCAGAGAGGGGTGGAGGCTGTGCCTAGGTCCTTCCGAGCACGGAGGCTGGGGACAGGGCGGCCTTGAGAAGGGGCCAGAGGTGGGGCTGCCGTGGGGCAGGCTTCTCTCTCTCCCTCCAGGTCTCCATACCCTGTGGCAGGCCTGCGGGTCACAGTGATTTTAAGAGCAAAAGAACCTGTTGAGCCTCCTGGCTGGTACGGACAAAGGTTTGAAGGAAGGCGGAACTCTCAAACCTGACCATGCGGCTAACCGGCCTGAGAAGGCGCTAAGGCTTCCAGGAAAGGGAGGTGAGGTGGGTGGGGTCGGAGTGAGTCCAGTTAAGGAACCCAAAGGGGACTCTGTGCTTGCCCTGCAGAAGGATTGGCCGTAAGTGCAAGCAGGACTGGGGGCGTCGGGGCAGACCCCAAGGTTGCTGGTGGTCACGCACTCCCATCTGTTCCCACTAAGACCCTTGAGCTTGCTGGAAGAGTCCCAGGGAGCGTCAAACTCCCAGTGTTCAGGCCGGCCTGAAACAACGCCTACACCTAAACTCTGGATTTGGACTGAGGGCAGAGGAGCAGCTGGGCCCAGCAGGTGACAGCGTCCAGCCTTTGGGACATGCAGGCTTTGGCGATGTATTGGATTTTGTGTGCCTCCCCACGGTGGTAAGTGGAATCATGGATGCTCCCATCTAAGTCTCAGGACCTGGGCATCTGTGGCCTTCCGTGGCGAAGGGGCCATGCAGATGTGCTGGAGGACCATGAGACGGGAGTGTGCGGGGTCACCTGGTGGGCCTGGTGCAATCCCACGAGCCCCTAAAGGTAGAGAGCCTGCCCAGCGTGGTCAGCATAGGAGGCATGGGGGCATGGGGGGGAGGGGGCAGAGGCTGGGCATGAGTGTTGCAGGTGGAGGAAGGGCCAGCAGCTCAGGAACGCAGGCGGCCTCTAGAAGCTGGAAGAGGCGGGGATGTGGATTCTTGCCAGGTGCCAGGCTGGAGTGCAAAGGCGTGATCTCAGCTCGCTGCAGCCTCTGCCTACTGGGTTCAAGCGATTCTCCTGCCGCAGCCTCCTGAGTAGCTGGGACTATAGGCTCGAGCCACCACACCCAGCTGATCTTTGTATTTTAGTAGAGATGGGGTTCCACCATGTTGGCCAGGCTGGTCTTGATCTCTTGACCTTGTGATCTGCCCACTTCCGCCTTCTAAAGTGCTGGGATTCCAGGCATGAGCCGCCGCACGTGGCCCCTTAAGACTTCTCTCAAACTTCTGTCCTCTCTATAGACAGTAAATGTGTGTTGTTTGCAACCACTAAATTTGTGGTAATTTCCTACAGCAGCCACTGGAAGCTAGTGTTTCAGCATTGCTGATTCATTCTCTCACTTGCTCACACACCCATGCACCTGGACCCGCAGGCTGTGCCCTGCGCCATGCGGTGAGCATCCCGCCCCGCAGGACCCAGCCGGCACCGAGACGGGAGGCCGGGTGTGAGAGGAGCCAGCGAGGGAGACCTCTCCAGGGCTGGGCTGGAGCCTCGTCCGTCCTGGGTAAGACCAGGGCCTTGCAGGAGCTTCCCGTGCCAGCCCTGCCCCCAGGCCCTGCCTCTGTTTCTCACCTGTGTGGCCCGGTGCCCTGCCACCTGCCATTGTCTCAGGGAATAGGCTGGATGCTTTCTGGAGGTCGTGGTTACAGCTCACGGTGCGGGAGCAGCTTCCCAGTGCTGGTGCGTCACACCGGATGTGACACATGCCCCAAGGAACCCCTCATTAGCGGTGACAGCCGCGGAAACAAGGTGGATGGGACCCTGCAGCCACCCTCCTCTTACCCCTCACGCGGGCCAACAAATTACGGGTTGTGCTGCCCCTGCGCCGGGTGACATGGAGGAGCGAGCCCCGCGTTGGCTCCGGGAAGGCTGAGGTGGGGACTCAGGCTGGAGGCTGGCACCTGTGTTTTCATTACAGCAAAATCAGCATCCGGTGGTGGGAACCGGGGCTGGAGGGATGGGCTCAGGGATAGTGGCCCATCCTGAGCTCCCGGACCTGGCACGGAAGCTGACTGGGAAGAGAACCCGGGGCCAGTAGCACGGGCACCGGGTCAGCCTCAGATCGGATCTGAGCTGGTTTCCACAGACGCCACTGCGGAGGGCGGGCCCAAGGGGCAGGCGGCGGGAGAGACGGCGGGGTCCGAGGGAACGCTCGGCGGAGAGGGCCTGAGACCCTGGTTCTGGTGGGGGCACCGTGGACGTGCCTTCCTGGAGTGGCTCAAGCTGAGAGAGGCCAAGCTCTCTCTGTCCCTGGTCATCTCTTTCTCCCTCTCTGTCCCCTGCCCCTCCATCTGTCTCTGTCACTGTCTCTGTCCCTCTATCTCTGGTCATCTCTTTCTCCCCGTCTCTCTGTCTCTGTCCCCCTGTCTCTGTCCATCTCTTTCTCCCCGTCTCTGTCTCTCTCTCTGTCTCTGTCCCCCGTCTCCGTCCATCTCTTTCTCCCCGTCTCTGTCTCTCTCTGTCTCTGTCCCCCGTCTCCGTCCATCTCTTTCTCCCCGTCTCTGTCTCTCTCTATCTCTGTCCCCCGTCTCTGTCCATCTCTTTCTCCCCGTCTCTGTCGCTCTCTGTCTCTGTCCCCGTCTCCGTCCATCTCTTTCTCCCCGTCTCTGTTTCTTTCTGTCTCTGTCCCCCTGTCTCTGTCCATCTCTTTCTCCCCGTCTCTGTCTCTCTCTGTCTCTGTCCCCCGTCTCCGTCCATCTCTTTCTCCCCGTCTCTGTCTCTCTCTGTCTCTGTCCCCCGTCTCCGTCCATCTCTTTCTCCCCGTCTCTGTCTCTCTCTATCTCTGTCCCCCGTCTCTGTCCATCTCTTTCTCCCCGTCTCTGTCGCTCTCTGTCTCTGTCCCCTGTCTCCGTCCATCTCTTTCTCCCCGTCTCTGTCTCTCTGTCTCTGTCCCCCGTCTCCATCCATCTCTTTCTCCCCGTCTCTGTCTCTCTGTCTCTGCCCCTGTCTCCGTCCATCTCTTTCTCCCCGTCTCTGTCTCTCTGTCTCTGTCCCCCGTCTCCATCCATCTCTTTCTCCCCGTCTCTGTCTCTCTGTCTCTGCCCCTGTCTCCGTCCATCTCTTTCTCCCCGTCTCTGTCTCTCTGTCTCTGTCCCCCGTCTCCGTCCATCTCTTTCTCCCCGTCTCTGTCTCTCTGTCTCTGCCCCTGTCTCCGTCCATCTCTTTCTCCCCGTCTCTGTCTCTCTCTGTCTCTGTCCCCAGTCTCCGTCCATCTCTTTCTCCCCGTCTCTGTCTCTCTCTGTCTCTTCCCCCGTCTCCGTCCATCTCTTTCTCCCCGTCTCTGTCTCTCTCTGTCTCTGTCCCCCGTCTCCGTCCATCTCTTTCTCCCCGTCTCTGTCTCTCTCTGTCTCTGTCCCCCTGTCTCCGTCCATCTCTTTCTCCCCGTCTCTGTCTCTCTCTGTCTCTGTCCCCCGTCTCCGTCCATCTCTTTCTCCCCGTCTCTGTCTCTGTCTCTGTCCCCCGTCTCCGTCCATCTCTTTCTCCTCATCTGTCCCCACGCCCGCACCCACCCGTGTCTCTCCTCCTCCCTCTTTGCATCCTTCCTCCACGTGCGGCTCTGCTCAGCACACGCTCTGCCTGCAGCGGCCGCTGACACAGCCTTTGGGGCTCCGGCTGGCGGAAGTCCGTGGCCTTGCTTTTTTCTGACTTTCCACCCGCACAGTTTTTCCCGTGGAGGCTGGAGGCTGACACGCCGTGGAGCCTGGCAGAGGCCCCACCACACACCGCCTGCCGGGAAGCCCAAGGAAGTGGGAACCTGGGGTGTTTCCCGGTGTCCTGGGGGGTGTGTGGGGTGAGGGCCATCCCCCTCTCTCCTGGCTTCACACCTGGGTGGGTCTTGGTCCCAATGCTTGTTCTGTGCCCTTTGTGAATCTCGCCGTGGCTTGGTGCCTGGTGGGGAAAGCTGGGGCCACCCCAGAGGTTTCGGTGGAGCCTGAACGAGACTTGAAAGCAGATAGGGGCTCGGCAAGGGCCTGGCCCACAGTGGCTGCGCCCCCAACTACGGGGCTGACTACCGTCACAGGGTGTGGCAGCTCTGGCCGTGGCTCGGCTGACCCTTGGTTCCTCCAGGCAGAGCTGGGCTCAGGCCTGGGCTTGCCTCCTCGGGCAGCCTCGGCCTCTGGGCTTCCTGTGGCCCGTCCATGGTCAGCCATGGCAGGGCCCACGTTCAGCCCGTGGAGGAGGAAAGGGCTCGGCTGTGGCTGTGCTTCAGGACCTGCTCCTTCAGCCCCATGCCCTGCTGAGCCCCTCCTTTGTCCCCAGAGGGCCCGGCCCACCCTGTACACAGCCAGTCCTGGCCACTGGTTGTTGAGGATGAACAGCCACAAGAACCCCTGCGTCTGGCAGGACTTTCACTTTCTCGAACAGACAAGATCAGGCACATTCAGGGTGGCCTGGCCGTAGACAGCACGTCCACTTTCTCAGAGCAACACCAGAATGACCCTCTGAGACACTGAGCAGCTGTCATTATTGTGCCCATTCATCAGATGGATAAACAGAGCTCCACGGCGGCCCAGGGTCACACAGACAGTGCCCGGGTCTCCCCATGCCTACATCAGGGTGCCCTAAGGAAAAGTGAAGAAGGCGTGAGAGGGAGGGGTCAGTGGGGGTCCCCGACCTGGGGAGGTGCCTCAAGGTTGGCTGGACTGGACCTCCGACTCAGAGTCCCCAAAAGCCACTCTCAGGGATCAGTATTCCCACAGGGACAACAGGGGCAGTGGCGCTTCCCTGGCTGAAGTGCAGAGACCAACCTTGGCTGAGAAAATGAAGAAAGGGGAGGGGGCAGAGCTTACCACTGCGCGACGCGAGGAAGCCTTGGGGTGGAAGAGACCGCCGGAAAACCGGGCCCCAGAGAGAACGGGGCCCAGAATTCTGCGGGCGCAGGCAGCAGCCTCCCCAGGGGCCCCAGCCCGAGGCAGCCTCTGCAGGAATCCCAAATCCTGGGCAGGAGTCAGGCTGGCGGGTCCCCCACTCCCAGACAACCTGGGTGCAGGTGGGCAGTTGGTGGGAAGGAGGGGTCGGTTCCCCAAGGGGAGGAGGGGGGATCACTGCCCGAGGGAGGACATGGGGCACAGATGCTCCCATAGCACTGGGCACACTCACTCACACACTCGCTCAGTCACACATTTACATACACAGTCACTCACTCATACATTCACACGCTCGGTCACTCACATTCACACACTCGGTCACTCACATTCACACACTCGGTCACTCACACACTCATTCACTCACTCATTCACTCACATATTCACCTACTCATTCACTCAGTCACTCACACACTCGCTCAGTTGCTCAGTCACACACAAACTTGCTCACTTACTCATTCACTCACACACACACTCACTTATTCACTCACACACTTGCTCAGTCACACACTCATTCACTCATCACACACACACACACATTCACTCATTCACTCTCACACACTCACATGCTCATTCACTCACACACTCATTCACACACACATTCACTCACACACACACTCATTCACACACACACACTCACTGAATCACTTGCTCACACACCTGTTCACTCACTTACTCAATTGTTCATTCATTTGTTCACCAAACTCCCGCTGGCGGCCAGGAGCAGAGGGGCCTGGAGGGCGCCCTGTCCAAGGGATATCAAACTGGCATGGGCAGGGGCTGCTGGGAGCCTGAGGAAGGGAGTGAGGGACGGTCACTCGTGGACACCTTTTTCTGAGGTGAAAATGTTGGCACCTAAGGAGCTGAGGGACGCGGGGCCCCACGTTCAGCGCCTCACCTTGTATCAGTTTGCGTGACAACAGGTGGCAGGGGCCGGTCTGGTGTCCTCATGGTGGCAAGGACCCAGGGATTCAGGAAGAGGACTCATTTTGCCCTAGACAAGACCTATGCATCAGTCACAGGAGCCTGGGGCACTGCCCGCCCAGCCCATGGTATCCCAGCACCCCATCCCAGCACACGGGATGCCAGACCAAGAAACACTAGAATCCCATACACAGCAAGAAACATGTAGAAGGACCCCAAGCAAGCTTCCTGGCTGTGAGAATGTTCTCTTGCAAGCTGTGTTACGAGGGAGAAGGAGGCAAATGCACTTTCTGAACCTTGAAGGAAATCGCGGGTCTGGAACAGGGCCGGAAGCCGGGCGTGGGCCTGGATGTGCTGCCTCCCACCCTACCTTGGAGCCTCGAGCGTCTGCCAGTGCTTCAGGCTGAGGGCTTGGCCAGGCCGTCAGGACCACAGAGTCTCCCTGGCAGGGGAGAGGCTGGGACAAGGCGCTTCTTGGCAAGGCCAGAGAGGATGCTTGACCTTCACTTGCTGCAAAGGGGGAACCTCTATTTACACTCTGTGTGTAATCCAAGCTCAGTGTGCCCTTCCCATGTGCCGGGGGGGCTGAGAAAGGTACAGAATGTTTACAGAAAAGAATGTGCCCAGATTCCATTTGTTTTATGACAAGTGTTCCTGTTCTTGACCTGCTGTGTAAGGACACGCTTTTAAATGAAAACGATTGGTTTTTTTCAGCAAAAACCAATTTGTTTAAAACAACCTGTGGAGTTATGAGAGATGTGCTTTTGACTAATGAGCGTAAACTTTATGCAAGCAGAAGTGCTCAATTATGGATGAGCTAATTACATGGGCACGTCATGTTTGCATTCCGGAGATGTCTCCACGTCTCCTCCTCAGATGGGGCTCAGGTCCCCTAGTGATGATGATTAGTGAAACGTTGGCCTCACAGCATTTTGCTAGGGACAAATGATCACTTAATTTTGTGACTCAATCTCCATCAATCATATGGATGTGCCTTGGGGTTTCCCATTAGCGCAGGACATAGGAACCCAGGGAGGATACCTAGGCCCGGGCAACCCCTGGCTGCGACGGGGCTCAGCCTGGAAGTGTGGTCTCCGGGTGTAGTGATTGCTCCTCTTGGGAGCAGGCTGTGCTGGCAGACGCTCCCTCCTTCCCATCTGCAGGGCGGCTCTCCCTGAGCTCTCAGAGGCACCCTGTGGACACCAGCTGAGAAGGGCAAACCAGCAGACACATTTTTAGGATCGAGATGGTTGAGTTCTTAGAGTCCTGAGCTTTTGTGCAGAGGTGGGGCTTCCTCAGATCCTGTCTCTTGAAGGTGGTAAAAGTTCAGGGTGGTTTTCCTTCGTTTTTGAGACGGAGTCTTGCTCTGTTGCCCAGACTGGAGTGCAAAGGCACAATCTTGGCTCACTGTGGCCTCTGCCTCCCAGGTTCAAGTGATTCTCCTGCCTCAGCCTCCCGAGTATCTGGGACTACAAGTGAGCCACCATGCCCGGCTAATTTTTGTATTTTTAATAGAGATGGGGTTTCACTACAATGGCCAGGATGGTCTCAATCTCCTGACCTCATGATCCACCCACTTCAGCCTCCCAAAGTGCTGGGATTATAGGCATGGGTCACTGTGCCTGGCCGAGTGTTGGTTTTAAACAAAATTATTTGAGGGCTTGGTCATTGAGTTGCACTTCCAGGAATATCTTTTCTTTCCTTTATTCTTCAGAAAAAGCAAAACCAGTTGTCTTCCTTTCTTTGCTTGCAAGGTAACAATAGCAACTAATTATGTGCTGTGTGGTTGGTGTGTGGGCATTGACTATAAGGATTAGACACATATAGTCTAATCCTTAGTACATTCATGCTGGGTGATAAGCAAATGAGCAACTTCAGGCAGGGAGAAGCTAACTTACTTGTTCAGTCCTCTAAAGCTACTGAGTATCAGAGTTCACAGTGGGACCTGACTGTCAAACTTCAAAGCCCACGCTCATAACCACTTCGTTACGCCACCTGCAGAGCAACTGAGCGCTCAGTTGCTGACCAAATGCAAAAATAAGGTCCTCCTTTTCTCCTCAAGCAACGCATACGCTGGGGGAAGAGGCTGCATGAATCCTAGCCGCTGTAACACAGCTGTGTTGAAACTGTAATGAAATCTTCAAGGTGTTGCCTGTAGCTTGATTCTACAATTTAAAAAATATTATCAGATCGTGTTTGCAGTTCTGTAGCTTTGTAGATACTGTTCACTGCATAGTCATATAGTGAACTATGATTCTTTCTTCTTGTACATTCCCCCCCCCCCCCAGAAGATTCTAGTTTCCTTTATTTTTTCTTGCATGGTCTATCATTAGCTTACCCTTAAATTTTTCTGGCTTCTCTGTAATAGTAACAAGTCTCTGAAATTTCATTAAAAAACAAACAAACAAAAAACCAAAAAACAAAAAAACAGGCAAATCCCTCTGGGAAATCGTTTGCAAGCTCCAAAAGAAGCAATTGCATCGTAGGATGGATGGTTCACTACCATCTTGGGGAAGCCTTCATCTCTCCCCTGAGTTGGATCCAACAATTTCTTACCTCTTTTTTTTATGGTGGGATGGGGAAACTACATCCTTAAGTAATTTTTCTTTTTTATTCATAAGTGTTTAATTTTAAATAGTTTTAGATTGACAGAAAAGTTATGAAGGCAGTATAGTGTCAACTTGAAATGATGAAAAGGATCAGAATCCAGTTTTAAAGAGTTTATTCAAGCAAAAAGCTGGGAATAGCCATCCTGGAGACACAGACCCTGGAGAAAAAGGGTCAGCGTTCTGAAATTAAAAATTAAATCATTGCTTATGTAGATAGAAGGCAATGAAATTTTACAGGATTACATTTCCTATGCAAATCTGGTTTACCAGCTACAATAATTTAAATAGTTACAGTTTGTTCTCTTGTAAGAGTTGTTTTCTTTTCTTTACATCTGATTTTCATTTACTTTTCAATTTAAAAGGGTATATTTAACATTTCATCTTAAGACAATGTGGTAGCCATGAATTCCGTGTGTGAGAAAGTTATTCTGTGTCAGAGAAAAGTTAATCTGTCTTGAAGATCAGCAGCCTTTAGTAATTTGCAACGTTTTGCAAAACAATGTAGGCGAGGAAGAAGTCTAATCCAGAATCAGAGAGGAAGGTTACAGCTGCCCGTCACATGACTCAAGTCCCATAATTACATTCTTCTGACGCTCAAAATAATTTTGAGTTCCAACAGCTTAGATTTTGAATTACTTATTTTCACAATGGGGAGTTCATATATTTGCTATACCCAGTTCCTTTTAGTAGCAACATTAATATGGTACATTTGTCACACCTGATAAACCAATATAGAGATGTCATTTTTAACCAAGGTGGGTACATTTTTCCCCAGATTTCCTTAGTTTTTACCTAATGCCCCAGGATCGATTGCTATTCCAGGATCTCTTCCAGAATCCTGCATTATATTCAGTCACCACATCTCCCTGGGCTCCTGTTGGCTGTGACGGTTTCTGGGACTTTTCTGGATTTTGATGACCTTGACAGTTTTTCGGCATACTGGCTGGATATTCTGTGGAATTTCCATCAATGAGGGTTTGTCTGACATTTTTCTCATGATTAGACTGGTGCTTTGTGTTTTTGGAAGGAAGACTGCAGGGGTGAAGGGCCCTTCTCATTGCGCTGCAGCCAGGGTCCCTGTTCTCAACACGCCTCATTACTACCGAAGTTGACCTTGATCACCTGGCGGAGGAGTGTGTGCCAGGTGTCACCACCGGGAAGAAAGGGGCTCTGCGGTGCTAATAGTCTGGCATTACTCATTCATTGATTCATGATGTCATCTATATCATGCTTTCAGTTGTCTTCTCTGGAAATTGCCCCATTTGGCAGTGTTGGCTGGGCCAGGGACAACCTGAAGGCAGCATGACATTAATTTGACTTTTCTGGCCCTTTGATGACCTTTGCTTTGTAACTGGTGAATTCAGTCTTATCTTCCTTGATTGACATTTGATTCCTTCTTTACCATTTCTTCTGGTTGCCATTAAAAGACTCTTGGACTCTCAGCGTTACTCGTGATAGGATGTGGTTGTGTCACTACAGCAGCCCAGCACAGGAAGTGCTGCTCCTGCGTACTGCAGGGTATTAAGTGGTTTTATTCCACCTGGCATTCATTTCTCACTGAACGCTGATGTTCCCACCATCTGGCCGCCATAAGGACAATCAGCTGAGCCAGCAAACACCATCATTGCAAGGAGGCCAGGAACAGTGGCGGGGCCTGTCCCCAGCTGGTTCTGCTGCTGGGCCACACGCAGGGCCCTCCTCACCAGCCCCTCCCTTGGGTCCTCCCCCTGGGCATCCTGTCGAGGCCCGTTTGCTTCCAGTGTGTGCTTTCCAGGCTGGACAAACGAACCTGTTCCCTGCAAAGACCCTGGGGGCTGGGTGTCCCCTTGGGAAAGGGAGACCATATGGGGAAGTCAGCATGTTTCCAGAAATATGATCTTGTTGGAATTTTCCCTACTTTAGAACACAGATGGGTGTTTCTTCTTGGTGCTGATCTAATTGATACTATTAGTAGCTAATGCTGCCTGAGCCCTCGAGGTGCCTGGCACTTCCCACGGCTAGCTCACCGTATCTTCCTCGCAGTCTTATGGGGCAGGAACTACTTCTTGGCCCCATTTTTAGGGGAGAGACTGAGTCTCAAAGAGGAAGGAGCAGCTGCTGTCTGGAGAGTGTGCGCGTGAAGAACTGCTCCACTCCAGGAGAGCTGGGAAGCACCTGCTCTGTGGAGCTCTGGCATCCTCCCATCCTGACTTTCTGTGAGGCTGCGCTGGTCCCCGCCTTTGAGAAACAGGGGATCTGGGACACAGATGGGACTGGCATGTCCTGTTGGTGTGTTCCCAGGAGTGCATTTGGTTGGAGGTGGGCATCTATTTCTGTGGTACGATGCAGGCAGGTGAGCAGGAAGGCGGCGTCAGGCCACGGAGCTGGCTGAGGTTGGCATGAGGTTCCCTTCAGAGCGGGGCAATTCTAGTGAGCCTGACTCTCTGTTGTGGAAAACAGCTGCTCTGAAGAAACGTGACAATGTCAGTGCACTCACCTTGCCGGGCTTCCACGTGATTTAAAGAGCCCTGCTGACTCCAACTAGTCAATGAAAGCCCACCTCTCCTTCGAAGGGAGAGAAATCCTAATGGATTTGTTCTCAAAGTGAGTAATATTGTTGAACATAGGGAAGCGTCAAAGTAATAAACACTTGAATAAATGTTGTGCTCTAGCCTGTTACTTTTGAGGCTGAAAACTAATTAGGACCCTGGGGCAGCAGAGGCATGCAGTGTGGTGATTTCCGGCGAAGCCTGGGTCCCGATGCACCTGGCGTTGTGCTGACCTAGGCGACGGTGGCAAGACTGCAGCTAGCGGTGACCCCACAAAGCAGAAGGAACTCGGAGGCGCAGAAGAAACGTCTCCAAGACTCATCAAACCAGAGGACGGCAGGATGGAGCAGGGTCCCTGCCACCCTTCCTGGTGAGAGAGCAGGTCTGCCTGCCATGCTCCGGAAGGAACCCTTCCACTGTTACTGGGGTTCAAACTGTGGGATGACTTTTCAGTGTCTCACACCAGATTTTTGTAGCATACGCTTCATAGATCCCTTTTAGGACAGGGGAGATGGTGGGAAGATGAGGAGAGAGGAATAAAGGAAGGAGGGGAGGGGGAGGGAAGGAGGAGGAGCAGGGAGAGGAGCAGAAGGCAAAGATAAGATGAAGATGGAGGGGAGAAAGGAGGGAAGAAAAAAGGAAGGGGAAGGAGGAGAAAGAAAGGGGGAGGTGGGGGGCAGGTTCAGAAGGAGGAGGAGGAGGAGGAGGTAGCAGGATGGGACAGATAGGGAGACACCGGGAGGGGAGAGAGGGGGACTCTCTCACTACTGTCTCGTAGCCTCAGGGTTTGGAGTAGCGTGGCTTTCGGACCTGGAGTTACAAGACCTAGAAAGTCTTCCTGGCTTTTGAGTGGCCTGATTTGCAGCTCTGAGTTCATGGTCACCCCTCACTGAAACCGATAAGGGGAGGCGGGTCCTGCCCGTCCTCCTGTGAGCCCCGAGGGAAGGGGGATTCTCTTTCTCCAGCTGTGGCAGGTCCTGGGAATACTCCGACCCCTCTCACTCTCTCGGCCCCACCCAGCACCTCCGTCTGCACCCGCTTGGCAGGTACCAGCTGGCTGGGGTCCCAAGCCCATGGGAGTGCATTTTCCCGACACCAGTGTTTTCATGGCCACTGCGCCCAGCAATAGGAGGCTGGCAATAAAAATAATTTATTGGGGGACTGTTGATAAAGCCCTGCTTATTACAAACAGTAAATTAAAAGTGAGCGCCTCCACCTTTATTTCCCACCCAGGGAACAATAACCACTCACAGTGAACTCGACGGAGAAGCAGAGCGAGATTTGGAGCAATCGTTCAACTTCTCCTGGTAACCGGCAACCTCATAAAAATTAAGGAATAATTTTTCAAAGAGATAAGGGCTTTAGGGACATGAAAATCAAAACAACCAAATTGTTCCTGCCCGGAGGAGGTACATGCAGGATGGGAAGGGATTTCTTTTCCCATTTTTAATTTACAAGAACCTTGTAAACTACGAATTAAAGGAGCAATAGCGATTCAAAAGGCTTGATTCATTAAGCCTTTATTTACCCTTAATGCCTCCAAAGAAAAATAATTTGCTTTCTGAACATGAGTTATGGGCTCAGAGCTGGCATTTTCCCACACAAATCCCCAGGCACCTTTCAGGGTGAAGCTACTGTGTGCCCAGCAAAGTCGGTGCTTCACAGACTCTCAGGGCTCCGCTGGGCCCTTGCTCTGAAGTGAGATGAGGTGCCTGGAACCCTGTGTGAGCTGCCTTGAGTTGGGGGATCACAGCTCCTGGCCCAAGTCAGCTGCCAGGCCTGGAGCTAGAACAGCAGAGAGGGCCACTTGGGTCTCCTGCTGATAAATTCTAGGATGGTTGCAAACTAACATCCCTTCCTCAACCAGTCTGATGTGATTCGCCATCAGCACGCATAGAAGGACGCGGTAGGGGCCTGACAGACAGGTTTCTACATGAATGAAAGAAGAAACGGGTGAATGACGGGGTGCAGCACCCCATCGCCCATTTGTACGAGGCTTTTGGGAAGGGTGGGGCGTTTCCATCAATATCTGGAATTATAGAGCCCGTGAACTCTTATTTTGTTATTTTTAATTTTGGTGAGTATATAATCGGTGTATTTATTTATTTATGGGCTACATGAGACGTTTGGATACAGGCATGCAATGGGAAATAAGCATATCAAGCCTATGAATTCTTACTGGTGAGGTCCCGGTGTGCAGCCCCTGGCGGGTCCGTGTCCATGGGCACGCGCTCAGATCATCTGCTGAGCACTTTCTGTGGGCCAGGCATGGGGCCAGGGAAGAATCTTAACCGGTGACTTCTGCCAAGGCCCTATTTCCAAACAAGGACACTGTGGGTTAGCACTGCCACTTATATTTGGGGGGCAAAAGTCAACCCACCATAGCCCAGAGTGGGCCAAGGCTTTGGTCTGGCCGTGACCCATACTTTACGGGAGGGAAACTGAGGCATAGAAGGGGGAGTTAAAGCAACTGTCAGGGTGAGGGGTGGCTTTTTGAGATTCTCCCTCTTCATGAGCAGGAACCAGCTTCAGAAGTGCCAGAGAATGAGCTGAGAGGGACTCTGTGTTTAATTCTCAGAGCACAAGCCAGCGTCACAGGCGGAGGCCTGGGTCCCAGAGACGTAGCCTCTTTCCGCTCCGTGCTCCTTTCAGAGGCACCTGGTGATGCTGCCAGGGGGGACTCAGAGGCTCCCCAGCTGCCAGCTGGTGAAAAGCTGCCTTCCTTGGGTGAGAGGATATTTAGCTTGAGCAGAGGCAGAAGGTGAGCTTTAGGGGAAGACATAAGAACTCGGTGCCTTAGTTAAGAAAGGCAAAGGGAGTGGGTGGTGCCACCTCTCTGGCCTCCGCCTGCCCCTAACGCTCCTCTGTGCCTCTTACCCGTGCCTCTCCTGGTGGGGCTGCACATGCCTGGGCTGCCTCTCCTGGGCCGGGGCCCCACGGGTGCCCAGCCTTTGGGTCTGAGCACCGTCTCTCTCCAGCCAGCTCATGAGTGTTGAGGGCAGAGGCACCTGTGTCCACCATGGCGCCCAGAAGCAGGGACAGCAGAGCAGCAAGCGAGTCCCACCCAGGTACGGACCATGCCAGCTTCTTTGCTGGGTCCCTGTTTTTCCATCATCTCTGAAATGGGCAGGGCAGTCGCTTTCCCTGGAAGAGTAAATTAGGAGTTGGAAAGGAGGGTGTGTTTTAAGCCATAAAATGCTGTGATCATCTAAGGAAACAGACGCCACCCCTGTGGGGACGGAGAGATGGGGTGGGTGGCCAGGACTGTGGGGCTGGGAGGGTGATCTGTCTCAGGAGGGCAGTGTCGAGAGTGAGCCCATGAGCTGGGACTGCAGGTGTGCAGCCACGGCCTTCACCCCTTAGGTGGGGCCCAAAGTCCCCACCCTAAAACACACTGTGAGATGATCCAGCCTGGCCCAAGGCCCCAGGTACACAGGGACCGTCCCCTCAGGCAGGACATTCTAGGGCCCAGAGACACCCCCTGGGCTCAGGGAAAAGGCTAGCCCTCTCTCTGAGAAGAACTGACTTCTCGGTGGCTGGTGGTGGCTTCTCCGTGGCCCACCCAGTGCTATAACTGCATCCCAGGATGCTGGAATTGTCTTTGGGAGCATGTGGCCAGGTGCAAGAGATGGCCCAGCCTGGATTCAGAAAGACTCAGAGCGGCAGTGCCCCGGCTGCGGCTGGCAACACACTGCATGTTCCCTGGAGCTTCGGTTGCCTCCTTTGGATGTCGCATCCCTTCAGGGTTGCCATGAGGGTCTAGTGAGGTGACGTATGTAAGTTCCCAGGCTGGGTGCACCCCATTTCTTTCTCGGGTGTGCAGAAACCTCCAAGTGGCGCCTTCAGGCCTCCCGGATGCCGGGGAGCGGCCTGTCTCGGTGGCTCTGTCCTCCTGCCTCTGCCTGACGTGTGATTAAGTTATTGCCCCATTTGTTTTAAAGACTTGTCTTATCACCTATTTACAAGACTTATGGATTTCTCATTACTTCCTCTGATGGAACTCAGGCCGAAGTGTTTTCTGCTAACTCCATCCAAGCGCTGCCTATAAAACACGACAGAATAACGGGCCGGGAGGAGCGGGGCCACGGGCGGATGGAGGCTGTTGGGCAGCATCTGCCCACAGGTCCTGGGGATTTTTCGCAGACGCTGCACAGATGGCAACACACCTCCCAACCGGCATCTGCAGACACAGTCGGTGCACCCCGCGCCCAGACTCAGGGAGACACGGATGGAAATCTGTCCCTATGGTTAGGGAAGTGTCCCTCAGACCACCCTTATTTCTGACAGCAGCTGTAGAATTTGGGGGTCCCTGGGATGACACCCAGGTTTGGAACTTCACTAGAAGGACTCACAGAACTCGCGGAAAGCTGTTATACTCTTGGTTAATGTTTATCACAGTGAAACGATGCAGATTAAAATCAGCCGGGGGCCCAGATATGGTGGCTCATGCCAGTAGTCCCAGCACTTTGGGAGGCAGAAGCAGGGAGGTCACTTGAACCCAGAAGTTCGAGACCAGCCTGGGCAACACAGCGACCCCTGTTTCTACAAAAAGCACAAAAATTAGCCAGGCATCATGGTTCATGCCCGTGTTCCCAGCTGCTCAGGAGGCTGAGGTGGGAAGATCACCTGAGCCCAGGAGATGGAGGCTGCCGTGAGCCACGATCATACCACTGTAGTCTAGCCTCGGCGACAGAGTGAAACCCTGTCTCCAAAACCCCTGCAAAACCCCCACTGAGGGGAGGAGAGGTGTGAGGCAGCCTAGGAAGGTTCCAATTGTCTGTGCTCTTGGAGTCATGACAGTAACACCTTGTGTTAGTCTGTTTGCACGCTGCTGATAAAGACATACCCAAGACTGGGTAATTTCTACAGGAAAAAAGTTTAATGGACTCACAGTTCCACGTGGCTGGGGAGGCCCCGCAATCATGGCGGAAGGCAAGGAAGAGCCAGTCCCATCGCACGTGGATGACAGCGTGGATGAGAGCCCGTGCGGGGGACTCCCCCTTATAAAACCATCTTATAAAACCGACTTGGTGAGACTCATTCACTATCGTGAGGACAGCGTGGGAGAGGTCTGCCCCCACGGCTTTTCTTCCCATGTCTTCGTTGCTCAGGAAATGATGGACACAGTCTTGTCCCCACAGGCTGGAAGCAGGGCTGGGCGGGGGCATGGTCTCTGTCCCTCCCTGGGGAAGTCTGTTCCTCCTGGAGGGAAAAGCTGCCCCTGCTTCTCACCTTGGCCCCATCAGAACTTGCTTCAAATGTTCCCTTTGTGGGGCTGGGGATGCCACATTGGCCTTGCAGTCCTGGCTGCGTGCCAGGGTCAACATCAGAGCTCCCAGAGGAGGAGGCACAGCCCCGGGGGAGGAGGAGGAGGAGGAGGAGGAGGAGGAGGAGGAGGAGGAGGAGGAGGAGGAGGAGGAGGAGAAGGCGCAGCCCCAGGGGAGGAGGAAGAGGAGGAGGTGCAGTCCCGGGGGAGGAGGAGGAGGAGGAGGAGGAGGAGGAGGAGGCGGTGGTGCAGGCCCGGGGTAGGGGGAGGCACCGGCTCGGAGGCTGCTGCTCCAGGACTGTCCTCTTGTCTGGCTTCCTCCAAAGTCAGAGCCCTGTCCTTCACTGCAGGAGGGAGGCTGGGGATGGCAACTGACAGAAAATGTCTAATCACCCTGCCCATCAGGCTCCTGCCTTTGTGCTGGGACTGCCGCTGGAGTGAGAGGCATCTCGACTTCTCAGGGAAGTCCTGGTGGAGCGAGAGGAGCCTGCGATCGCTGACCAATTACTCTTTATCAAGTGTATTTCCTGCCGTAGTCATTTCTTTGCTGCTTCATGAGCTCCTTCTCAGGTTTCAGTGGGTTTTGGGCATCACAGAGTACAAGGTAGTTTATTTTATTAGGCAGTTTATTTTCCGGGTTCATTTTTAAAGGGCAATTAATCCATTTAAATGGAGAGGTGAAGAACGGGGACCCAATTACTCCTGGGGCAAAAGTGACATCACCAACACCTTTGGGGGAGAGAGCTTTGCTTTGTGTTCTGACTTGGGAACAAATGGGGCAGGAGCAGGTGGAGCACCTCAGCACGGAGGACGGAGGCCCCGCTGTCTCTGGACTCCGAGGGCTGCGTCCTCACTGCCCTGGAAAGTGGCGGCTGTGGCAGGAAGCAGAAGAAGGGACCTCACGGGGAAGTGGGCGGGAGGGAGACCGGGGCCCGGAGTCTGGCTGTTTTGTCATTAGAGTCGGTGCCAGGAGCCGGCCTCCTGGAGAATAAGGGAAATTCATGCAGCTGATCCCATCTGTGAAACCGAAATCAGACTCGGACTCTCCCCTGTGCCTCGTAAATAATACATAAAAACACATAATGAATATTTAACTAGAGAGTAACATGCTCTAAGCCAAAAGTAAACTGTCAATGAATGTTTTCATCTGCTGCACCCAGCGGGTTGCCTTTGCGTCCAAATTTCTACGTGGACCAGGGAGATGAGGGCTGGTTGGAAGCTTGTGCGTTCGTCCCTGGGATGGATGCGATCCGGCTCCACTTTCTAACTTCCAGCTTCTTGATTTCTGGGAGACAGGGAGCGACCTGGCTAACGAGAGCAAAACAATGTGTGCTCTCCAAGAAAGCAGGATTGTGCTAGGCAGATATTTTCTTCTTGAGATGCGTTTCTGGGTGATTAATATTATTAACAACGGGCTATCGTATGATACTGACTGCTAACAGCAGTGAGGAGTGAATGCTCGCTCTGTGTGGGGAATTGTGAACGTGTGATCTCATTACATCCTTTAAGCACAAAGCACGTCTCATTCCTGTTTTGCAGGGCAGAAGATGGAAGCGGAGAGGGGCTGTCCCGCTGGCTGCCCAGGTCTCTGCCTACCCAGCTTGGCTGGTCCTAGGATGCTGTTCCCTTACGTGCACAATGCATTTGTTTCTAATGAAACAATGCATGCCCAGGGGCCATAAGCCGCCCGCAGCTTTGGGCTAGTTGGTCGATTCTCTGTGGGTGTCTGCTGATACCCTCGCGGACCCTGGCAACCACCCTGTCTGCTGGGTCATTGGTTGTTTCAGGAAAAAAAAAAGCCGTGAAACAACTTTGCTTACATGTTTCACATAAATCACATGATGTCTTTAATAATCATTAAAAGCTGGGCATGGACCACAAGTTTGGGCTGTCCTGCTCCCTTGAGCAAAGTCCAACAGGGTGCCTACTCGTGGGTTATCATATCTGAAAAGCATTGGCATGTTATTCTATGTTTGTAAACATTTGTGCTTTTTCTTGCTTTTGTTGGGTGATGTAATCTGCTCCCAGTTCACAAAGATGAACCCATGGTTCAAAAGTGGTTTGGTAAAGCATAAAATTAGTGATACAAATGGAAACAGAAATAGCGCAGCTTAGAATAACTGAAACAATGTAAATAGTGTGTGCCTGATTCCAGTACAAATATAGAAAGCCATCCTGCAATCTGCGCCCCTGCTGGGGCAAGTCTGGAAGGGTGAAGATTTTGCATATGCAGCAGAAAGGAAAAGTTTAGAAGATTACAGCAGACAATATCTGAAAGCCGAAACTTGCTGGCTAGTGACTCCCTTGCTCTTTGTCACCCAGCTGTGATCTCTTGCAAGACTTTCAAATAGTGACGCGACACTGTGGAAGTTTCAGAGCCTTTTCAGAAGAGCAGAGTGGAGGCTCTGGTCAGCCAAATGCTAAATTAGGTTTCCGGGCACAAAATTGATGAGTGATACATTTTGTCAGCTGTGAACAGAGAAGAGATCAGAACTAAGGTGTTGTTCAGGACGGCGCCGCACATGGCAATGAGAGGCGTACATTAGGCTGAGAAGTCTGGAAAAGCCGACTGCAAAGCTACGTCGCCTGTCACGCTCGGAGGGGGTGGGAGGATGATGGCAGCATTCTCTTATCCTAGCATGCTGTTGGACATGGCACGTGTGTAAATTTCATTCCCAGTGTGTGTGCACATCAGCACGCCTCTCGCTGCATGGCTGGCTGAAGTCCCCCATGTTGGGGAAGAACTGAAGACACCGGGGTCCATGTTATAGGTAACGAGTTTCATGGCCGGTGACGCTTCTGGGATTGCCACTTAAGACTCGAAAAGCCACATGTGGTCAGTCCCAATGGCGTGCCTGCCTAGCATGTGCAGTCGATGGGGCTCTGGTGCCCCAGGGACCCGAATGGCCCCCAGGGACCCGAGTGTGACAGGCTCTGTTCACAGGGGCAGGGAGTAGTTCTTACCACAGATAGTGAGGTCGAGACCAGGAGCTTCATCTTTCCAGGGTGCTGAGCGGAGCAAGGAAGAGAGCAGAGGAAGCCATGTTCCACTTTCCACGTGGAAGCCGGGGGAACCGTGCTCAGACAAGCATTTGAAGTGAGAGATGGATTGAAACTAGCTCTTCACCTTCCTCACAGACCAGGAAAGGCCTGATGGCCAAGAGCATGGTCGGGAAGTCAAGAATAAGACACTGGAAATGGCCCCATGTTCCAGATTTCATTGTTTCTCTACTTGAGATACTTTTTTTCTTTACTGATTGGAGGAGGAAATCAATAATGCGTATTCAAAATATTTAGGAACTCCATCTAAAGTTGCGTTGGCATGTAAAGGACCCCCAGAGTCCAGTGCGCCAGGCAGCTCCCTCCATCTTTCCCCACAAGTTGAGACACTTGAGTCCCCAGCCTTGAAAAACCTGCTGTCCCGCAGAGCTCCAGAAGTGGCTTCAGCGAGAAAC
This sequence comes from Saimiri boliviensis, assembly GCF_048565385.1. Taxonomy (NCBI): domain Eukaryota; kingdom Metazoa; phylum Chordata; class Mammalia; order Primates; family Cebidae; genus Saimiri; species Saimiri boliviensis. Next base: position 2,983,561 of record NC_133459.1, read on the forward strand.
TCTCCAGTGCTGGTCTTCGCTGCCTGGGACCCCTGCGGCCGGGCTGGTGGGAGGGAAGAGCAAGCCGAGAACAGCTGGGGGGTTGTCTAGGGTTCAAGTCGTCTTCCTCAAGGCCGCGCTAGGGGCCTGTGAGGGTTCGTAGACACCAGCTATCTCTCAGCGTTTTCCTCAATGTCTTTAATCTTTAAATACGGTTTTATTGTCCTTTAAGGAGCTCTCCCGAGAGCTGCTGATCGGTGTGCAGGCCTGTGCTTGTTAACTCATCTGTATACTGTGGCCCAAAGCTTCAGCTCTGATGGCTTGTGGCTGGCATTTGACGTCACAATGGACAGAAAGAACATTTGTTTGGTACCTACTGGGTGCCAGAAGTCAGTCCTGGGCTCCTGTCCTCAAGGAGGCGCGCCCAGCCCTCTGCTCAGATGCCAGTTCACTTTAGCTGGAAGGATCTGGGGAACAAGGGCTTCCCCCCGTGTCTCTGCACCGAATGTTCTCCCTGGAGTCACATCTCACTGCAAACCTGAGCTGATAACTATGTGACCATGGAAGTTTGCAGAGAGGGAGGCTCTGAGGGGAAAGTGGGTTCTGCAAAGCTGCAGCTGCAAAGGGTTGGCAGGCAGGGTGCCCAGGAGGGGGGGCCCTGGTGCTCCGTGTTCCTGTCCTGTGGCCATTCTGCCCCGCCGAAGCAAAAACTCTGTATCAAAGACGAGGAACAGACTTGTATCAAACTCTGTGTGGAAGATGAGGAAGAGAAACCTGGATCTAACTCTGGTGCTCTGTGCAGCCAGAGGAACAGAAGCCCTCCCAGCGCCTTGTTCCAGAGACACCCGTGGGCTGCAGGCGCTGGGCACTGCTGAGCTTTCTGCAGGGAGCCTCTGCCCCTTCTGGTGGAGGCGTCTTTCTGTTTTCCAGAAGGCCTCTGTCGCCGGAGCTCGGCAAGGGATTTCGGAAGGGAACTGAGTAATTAGCCCCAATTTATATTAATGACATTTTAGATTAGCTGCAGCTGAGCCTGGCCTCTGTCCTGCACACTGGGGACCCAGATGTGAAGGGGAAATGTGAAAATGTAAATAAAAAAGGAAAAAAGACAAAATAATGGCACCAGTTGTGTAAAAGGGAAAATGTGGGGGGAGGTGGGAGGGTAAGGGGAGAAGGCTGGGAGCACCTGTCCCCAGCAGGAGTGGGCGCCTTGGGCCACCCTCAAACCCACGAGGGCCCCTCCCTCCTGGTCATCATGATGCCCCCACCCACATCACCCACGTGGGGCCCTGCAGCTGCCTTCCCTGACCTTGACCCCATCCCCTAGGTCAAAGGCGGTTGGTCCACGCTAGAGGATGGACAGGTCACCTCTGGCAGGTGGCCGCCTCCAGGTGGTGGCACTGGGTACATGCTCTGAGCCGTCTGCTGATATTTAAACCCAAACTCCGTGGGCAGGATCCTGGACCACCGTGTACTTGGGGTCCCTCTCCCTGTGAAATGTGGTCGATGACACTGAGCTGGGTGGCGCCTGTGGGAGGACGAACCGGCAGGTGCTCAGCGCTGTGCCGGGCCCCGGGGCTCACTGCTGCACTGATGGAGCATCTCTCTGGTCCAGCGCCCTGTGTTACTTCACTGTCTGTTGCCTGTAACAGAATACCTGAAAGTGGGTCATTCATAAAGAAAAGAAATTTATTTCTTACAGTCCGGGAAGCTGGGAAGTCCCAGGCTGAGGCGATGGCATCTGGTGAGGACCTTCGGGCTAGTAGGGACCCTGCAGATCCCTGAGGTTGTGCAGGGCATGGCTGGCAAGCGCTGAGCATGCCAACAGGATCTCTCTCCCTCGTCTTTGCAAGGCCACCAGGCCCACTCCCCTGATAATCCATGAATCCACGAGTCCGTGCATGGATGAATCATGCTCATGGGGGCGGAGCCCTCAGGACTAAATCACCGACTAAAGGCTCCACCTCTCAACACTGCTGCGTTGGGGATTAAGTTTGAACACGGGTGCTGGAGAGGACAGATGTTGAGACGGTAGCACACCCACTCAGCCGGCCTTCTGGTTTCCTTTCCAGGCTTATCTGTGAAGTGAATGAATGAAAGATGAGTAAATTAAATGAATGAATAATTGAATGAATGAATCTGGGCGGTTTGCCTAAGGTCAACACCTATGAAGAAGGGCCAGGTGTGGTGGCTCACATGTCGTCCCAGCACTGTGGGAGGCCGAGGTGGGAGCATCTCTTGCGCCTAGGAGCTCAAGATGGCAGTAAGCCCTGGTCACACCACTGCACTCCAGCCTGCGGGACAGAGTGAGAGAGATCCTGGCTCTAAAGAAATGAAAATAGAAGGAAAAAATTTTCCTTTCTCCCTGCCAGGTTTCCGGAGTCAGCTGAGAACACCTGTCTTCACAGCCTGTCAATATCTGCAGCACGGGGCAGACTCGGAGACTGTCATGAATAGGGTGGGGGCGGTGTCTGGGACCCGCCTTGCTTCTCTCTGGAAGGCCGTGGGCATGGGTTGCCGTTGGCATGGATTTGCTGTCTGTTCCAAAGGAGCTGAGGTGGACTCTGGGGGGACCATGTGCCCGCTGAGAGCAGGGCAGGGCCAGGCCTTGGGCCAGGTCTCATGCCCAGGGCGATCACTGGAGCTGCCATCCGTGGCTGTCTGTGCCGTGCTGTGTCTGTCCTGGCACTGCAGTGGGTGCTGTTGTCACATGGCACGAAAGAGACAAAGACCTACATTTTGGGGGGGGGGTGAACAGACAGCAAGCAAGTGACCCAACCAATGCCTGTGTGACAGTCACTGGAGGTGAGGGCTGAAGACCCCCGGGCTGGGGTGGGGGCGCCTGGCTGTCCTGGAAGGGCAAGGAGACCAGCCTGGGGGAAGAGAGGGTCGGGGGTGGGAGATGGGGCTGGGGCTGCAGAGAGGCCCCAAAACGCGGGCTTCACAGAAAGGAAGCTGACATGACTGTGGATGACGTGGAGATGCGGAGACAGGGCCGCACGCTGGGTCCTCAGGCCGTTGGGGACTTTGCACTCAGTTTGAAGGACGGTGGGAGGCAGGGTCTTTGGGAGCCATGTCAGAGACTGGTGGCCTCCACAGGAGACACTGAGCCTCCTCTCCTCCCTGGGCCTGGGCCCAGGTGCCTGGGGGCTGATGAGCCCCTGAGGGACGCTGTTCCCGCCGATGCTCAGAGGAGGAGGCCTGTGGTGGTGGCAGCCCCGGCCCTTCCCGTATCTGGTCCCAATCTTGATACTGGGGAGACAGAGGCTGTTTTATTTTTATTCCGTTCTTGTGTTAGTTTTCTGTGGCTGCCACAATGACTCCCCACAAACAGGGTGGCTTAGCACAACCAAATCGTGTTTTCTCTCAGTCCTGGAGGCCACGTGTCTGAAACCAGCTGTGCGCAGGCTGGGCCCTCCAAGGGCCCTGGGGAGGGTCCCTGCTGCCCCTTCAGCCACTGGTGGCCCCCGGCGCTCCTTGGCTTATGGCCGCATCGCCCGATTTCCGTCTCCATCTCCACACGTCCTCTCTCCTCCTTCACTTCTCTTCTGTGTGCCTGAAACCACCCTCTGCTTTCTCCTAGGAGGACAGTTGTCACTGGACTAGAGCCTACAGGGATCATCCAAAATGATTGCATCTTGAGATCCTTAACCGAAGGACATCTGCAAACACCTGTGTTCCAAATAAGGTCACACCCACAAGCTCCGGGACATGGATCTGGCTTCAGAGGGGCTGCCCTGAAGCTCCAGTCTGTTGTACTCGGACCCCCCGGGCATCAGGCTGGTGTCGCCTCTGATGAGCGTGGCTCCTCTCAGTGGGGTCCAGGAGGCCCCGCTTCCCCTGCTTTTCCCAGAATGGGGACTCTCAGGGCGGCATGGAGCCGGAGCCACCCCTGGTCTCTCTGGATCCAGAACATTTGTGCCTCCCGCACCCCCACCTGGGGCAGCGTCCCTCTAACTCCCTCAGAGCCTGGGCAGGCAATTCCAACCTGACTCACTGTCCCATGTGAGCCTGGGAAATGGTAGAGACCGAATCTGGTCTGTATTCGAGGGCTAAGGGCAGAGGCCAGAAAGGATAAGAAGGGGAAACCTAAGAAAACCCCCAGAATGAACCCCCACCTCCACCTGAGGATCCGTGAGTCCCTCCCTCTGCACAGAGGACTCTCAGGCTCCCGTAACAGTCTCGGCCCAAGGTCCCCTGCAGCCACCCCGCCCTGCTGACTCCTTCTAAGCCCTGTCCTGAGGCTGTGCGCCCCATTAGAACAGACACGTGCTCTTGCTTGGGGCCAGAAAAGGCGGCAGTCCTGCGCTGGGTTTGCTCCCAAACAGGAAAGATGTTATGACCACGCTGCCCGCCCTGGCCCTCCGTGACTCGCAGAGGCCGCCATCAGCGACACCCAGGATGGTTTGTCTCTCGAATCCGTGCTGTGCTTCGGGGGCCTCACATGTTGTCTCTTGTCCTCGCCCCCATCCAGAATGGCAGATGTGACTGTCCCCATTTCACAGGTGGGCAGACTGAGTCCCGGAGGTCCAGCAGAGCACAGTCCACACAGCTGGTGAGTGGCCAGGTGTGCTCCTTCTCAGGTTTACCTGCTTCCACCCTGTGGGTGGTGGCGCCCCTTCTTCAAGTATAAGATGGAAGGTACATTATTTTGGGAAATGCCTCCATGGGAGGAAATCAGGATGGACCCCAGAGGCAGCCATGGGCCTCCACCAGTGGGTTTGCAGCAGCTGAGACCAGGAGGCCCAGCCCAGCGGATCAAGGGGCCAGCCTCCCTGGTGCCCTGGAAGCTGCGCTCCTGGTGAGCTGCTCGCCAGCTGCTGCTGCCCTGAGCCTGCCTCCTGGGTGGCCTTTCTGGGGCTCACTCGGCAGGTGGCTGCAGGGCACCCGCAGGCTTGGTGATCAAGGCCAAGTGGCTTCAGGGAGAAGGCAATGTCAGGAGGCTGGCAAAGACGATGGCCATGGAGTCCCATGAGGCTCACAGTGTTTCCCCAGCAGGGCTGTCGGGATTTGAGTTGTCTGGCACAGCACCCTCGACCCAGCTGTGCTGCGAGGGGTTCCGCGAGAGCTCTTCCTGGCTGCAGCTGCTCGCACCCCCGCATGTGGTGGGGGATTTGCACACAGCAGCATGGGAGGGGTATTTGGGAGTCTCTGGAGCAGGTGGGCAAGAGGCCGGGGGTGCTGCGTATCTCTGGGGGTGCACCTGCATCCTCACCTGCACCCATGGCCTGCCTCACCTGGTCCTGTCCTTCTATTTCTTCCTCTAGGGCCTGTCCCTGACCTAGAGGTGACTGGCAGATGGGGCAGGATGCCCGCCACCCATGGCCCACCCCACTGCGCTTCTCCTCCTGCAGTCAGTTGGGAGCCTGGCTGTGACTCTGAGTCCCCCATTAGCTTCCTGGGCGAGGACGGAGATGTTCAGCCCCTTCAGCTCTGGGCCTGGAACCAGGCAGGAGGAAAGCCCTTCCCATGCCCTGGCTGCGGAGGGACCCCCCAGCAAAGCCAACAAGGGTATGCAATGCAGTCAGCCCTGGGTGACCCTGCGGCTCCGCCCCATCGCTGCAGGGCTTTGGTGAGCTCCTCAGTTAGTTGGATCCTGCTTCCCCCTTTGTAAAGCAGAAGGTGACATCAGCATACACTTCTGAGAGTAGCATGAGGACCCCATGAGTCAGGAGGGCAGGGGCAACACCCAGGATATTTAACAACTGGCAGCATCCGCAGGCCGGGCGTCCACGGTCACCACTCTTCCTCTGCAGAGGCAGGGAGTGTGCAGAGTGTTCGTGGGGCTTTGGGACATGATATCCCCACCCACATGCAAGAGTATGTCAATCTTTTAGTGGCCTTGACAGCAGCACCAGCTCTCTCCATTGTGTGTGGGGACACCTAGCTCAGTGCCGGAACATGTTAAGAGCTCAGCAAATGAGGGCTGCTGTCTGCCTGGGTTCCTGAGTGACCGCGTGGAGCAGAGCTCTCTGCTGGTCGGGAACACCCCTGTGTGCTGTTGCCCAGGACGTTTTGTTTTAGCCGTTCCACTTTGCAGCTGAACTTGCACAAGGCATTTGCAGAGAGCCTTATCCTCTCACCTGAGAGTCACGGCCACCTTGTAGGCCGAGGAAATGCATGGCATCACTCCAGTGTCGTGGGGAAAACAAGACTGGAATCTGGATTTGGGCATGCTCGGGGGTAGAGAATGGGCTTCATGGTCAGAAAGACCAAGAAAATATGCAGTTCATCTCATTGCTGGCTTTGAATCCAGTCCCAGAGCCCGTTGGAGCCTCAAGTTCCTCATCGGTAGAATAGGGTGGGTGATGACGTCTCTCTGGCTGTGGGGAGGGCAATGTGACAAGGCCATGTAGGCAGCCCTAGCAAACAGCAGCTGTTCTTCCCAGCCGGGGAGTTGTGTGATGATCGGCTCAGCCCTGCACACACCACCAGGGCTGTGGATCGGCCCTCAGGGAAAGGCAAGCCTTCAGAAGCAAATTAACAGCCACGTGCAGAACAGGCTCCTCCCATCCCCTGGATTGCACGCAGGTGACAGCCTGAGCTGATTCACTCACCTTCACTTCCTGAGATGTAGACTCTTAAGCATTCTTTAAAAACTCCCTCGGCCAGATGCAGTGGCTCATGCCTGTAATCCTAGAACTTTGGGAGGCCAAGGTGGGCAGATCACTTAAAGTCAGGAGTTTAAGACCAGCCTGGCCAACATGGTAAAACCTTGTCTCTACTAAAGAGACCAGAATTAGCCAGGCATGGTAGTGCACACCTGTAATCCCAGCTACTTGGGAGGCTGAGGCAGGAGAATTGCTTGAACCTGGAAGGTGGAGGCTGTAGTGAGCCAAGATCATGCCACTGCACTCCAGCCCGGGTGACAGAGTGAGACTCCCTCTAAAAAAAACACCCCAAACTTGAAAGATTCTTTTCTTAGCATTGAAGACATATCCACGAATCTATATTAAGAAATAGAACACAATAGACTATTCTAGTTGAGAGAAGTCAACCAGGCATTCCAAACCTCAGAAGCAGATAACAGGAGCTCAAGGGTTATAATTTGCCACTAATTGACACCCTGTCACTTGCAGGGCCATCCTGCTGGTTCACTCCTGGAGAGAGGTCCAGAGGAAGCTTCTAATGACTGAGGAGGCAGATTGATCCCAAGGTGTGCTGTTGTCTACTGTCATGAAATTAACAAACAAAAGAAGACGACTCCATTTCTCCCTCTCCCTCCCTCCCTTCTCCCTCCGGCCTTCCCTCCTCTCTCTCCCTCCCCTTCCTTCCATCTCTCTCTCTCTCTCCTTGGCTGTTTCTGTGATTGGGCTCCCGCTTCCTGGGGTTGTACTGAGAAATAGATAAGAACCCGAGGAGTCCTCCAGGCGTGGGATTTGATCGGGACAGCGGTTCCATCCCCGCAGCCTCTCCTGTACCTTCCCTGTGCTTTGCCAGGGTGCAAAACAGAGACTTCACACTCCTGTGTCAATCATGAAACGTCTCTCCTCCCCTCCTTCCTGTTTCCAGCACCTGCTTGATCAGCGGTCCCGAGGGAGAGCCGGCAGGGCTTGGGGGATGGAAGGGTTTGGGTGTGGTCAGTGGGTGGGAACCCTAGGGCCTGGGGTGGGCTGGAGGTGGGGCACAGGCAGGTGGGGCCAAGGGGGGTCTGGCCTCTCACTGGGAAGGAGATCATCATGACGTATTATTTGTCCAGCAAGGTTTTTTTTTTTTTTTTTTTTTTTTTGAGGCAGTCTCACTCTGTAACCCAGGCTGGAGGGCTGTGGCGTGATCTTGGCTCACTGCAACCTCTGTCTCCTGGGTTCAAGCGATTCTCCTGTCTCTACCTCCTGGTGGCTGGGACTACAGGTGCGCACCACCATGTCAGGCTAATTTTTTTTTTTGTTGTTGGTAGAGATGGGGTTTCACCATATGGTTCAGGTTGGTCTTGAACTCCTGACCTCATGATCTGCCCACTTCGGCCTCCCAAAGTGCTGGGATTACAGGTGTAAGCCAACGTGTCCATGCTTTTTTTTTGGTTGGGGGTGGAGGTTTGCTCTTGTTAGCCAGGCTGGAGTGCAATGGTGTGATCTCTGCTCACCACAACCTCCACCTCCCAGGTTTAAGCAATTCTCCTGCCTCAGGCTTCTGAGTAGTTGGGATTACAGGCATGTGCCACCACATCTGGCTATTTTTTTTTTTTTTTTGTATTTTTAGTAAAGATGGGGTTTCTCCATGTTGGTCAGGCTGGTCTTGAACTCCCGACCTCAGGTCATCTGCCTGCCTTGGTCTCCCAAAGTGTTGGGATTACAGGTGTGAGCCACCACGCCTGGCCTGTTCAGCTAATATTTCTTGAGAACCTGCGAGGCACTGGACACTGGAAGTCAAGGGAAGATGAGGTGCAGGCAGCCCCAGAAATGAAGACGGAGCATTCTCACAGATTTCTCTACTGCGGTGAAGGCGTGGACTGCAGTGCAGCCAGTCCGGTGCACCAAGGCACCTGAACACATGCCTGGTGGGCTGTCAAGGAAAAAGCCCCCTGGCCAGGGTGGACACCAGTGTTTCTCAGCCACTGTAGGCTGTGGAGGTGAGGTGGAGGTGAGACCAGGGAACACTCTGGGCACAGATATGGAGCCCAGCCCAGCTTCACCTGTTCCTTCCCCAGACCCTCCGATCTTCACTGTATCCACCTGTTTGTTGTCAGGGTGACAGTGACTTTAGTGGGTCAAATAATGACCCCACAACATTCTCATCCACCTGGAACCATAGAATACGAGCCTTTGGGGACTGGGTGTTGGCAGATGTAACTGGTTAAGATACGGTCATACTGATTAGGGTGGGCGCTAATCCAGTGACTGGAGTCCTCATAAGAAGAAAAGATCTAGAAACACACAGGGAGAAGGCCACATGGCTATGGGGCAGAGACCAGGTGCTGTGGCCTGGAACCAGGAAACTCGGGAGATTTCAGGAAACTACCAGCAGCTGGATGAGGCCAGGAAGGATTCTCGCTCCAAGCCTCAGAAGGAACCAGCCCTGCACACACTTGGATTGTGGACTTCTGGCCTCCAGAACTGTAAGAGAGGAAGCTCCTGTTGTTTTAAGACACTCAGTGTCTGACACTTTGTAGAGAGCCACCGTCTCCCCGAGATCCTGCCTCTATGAGCTGAGCATGTGCAGAGGCCATCAGAGGAGCCCTGCCAGGGCGAAGTGGGAATCCAGCTTCACCCCTTCCAAGGGTGCTGGGAGTCCCAGGCACAGGAGGCCTCCCGCCTTTCCTGGGCCACTAAGGTGCAATTCCCATTCCCAGGTGTCCCCAGGGCATTTGATCTCATTCCTTCTCCCCAGCCCCTCGGCCCTCACTGCACCCATCCCGAGGGTGCTGGCAGGGAAAGGACCCACAGAGAAAAGAACTAGGAGAAGTGAAAACCTGGCAGCCTGTCACCCTACATTCCCCTCCGCTCACCTGCACACCCTGCCTGGGTGTGGTTGGCTGGAGGCAGGCTGGGCCCACCTCCACAGTCACCTTCTCTAACCATCGCACTTCTTCCCACAGCGGTCCCAGGCCCCCGCCTGGCACACAGACAGGCAGCCTCACCCCTGGCTACGGGCGGAGAAGAGGGTCTGCTGCCAGCCTGGCAATGGTCAGTGCCCTCAGCAGCCGTGGGGTGAGGGACGATCACTTCTGTGAAGCGCTTCCTGTCTGGCTCAGCAATGTCACCTGTCCTTACTGTGTTTAGACCTGAGCAGGTAGGGGCTCTGCCTCCCATTCTTGCCCCAGGTGGAGTCCACCTGACCTGATGCTGTAACCTGGAGAAGGGGCATCATCAGCAGCTGCTGCTGGACTCCCTCCTCCTGGGGCCCTGCAGGTCACCGAAGCACTAACGGCTGCTTGGACTTGACAGTTTGCAAGGTGCTCTCACAGGCTTCCCATTTGCTCCTCCTGGCAACCTGTTGGGTAGGTGTGGCCATCGTCCCATTTTACAGAGGAGGAGACCGAGGCTGCAGGGGTGAAGTGGCCTCCCTGGGTGGGGGTGGGGGGTTCACTGAAATAGCAGATGGCAGAGCAAAGTGTGCGCACGGCTCCTCTGCACCTGCAGCCATCTGCTTAGGGAACAGGAGCGCAGAGAGGGGTGTTTACAGAGACCAGTCGGGAACAGGAGGACAGGAGAGTGTCTACAGCGGCCAGTCAGGGCATCTCTGCCTTTGGCACCTGGGATTGCCCCACTCTGGGGTTTTCCGCTGGGGTTTGGCAAGGAGCTCCAGGGCTTCCAGCCGTAGGTGGCCTCAGACGTCCTCACTGACTGCTCCCAGGCCCCTCTCCCCACAGCCTCAGGCTCCTCTTGCCTGCTGGCTTTCTGGCTATATGAATCTCTCTCCCAAGGTCTCCGGGAGCCCTCCCTTGGACATCTGTGCCCCGGGCCCTGCCTGGCCCCCAGTGAGCACATCGAGAAGCACTCCTTCATCCTTCTAGATAATGAGAGCTGGGGCCCAGGACTCTTCCCCCTGTTAACGTCATGAATCCCACGGTGCTCCATAGTAGCTATAGGTTATGATGATGCCAGTCGGACTGCAGCCGCGTAAACACTGAATGTGCCTGCAAACGTCAGGAAAAGCGGACGCAGGGTGAGGCTTGAAACACCGCTGTCTTCACTGACGGCCACGGGCTGCGCAAACTCCCTTAACAATGAGCTGAATGGAGGCTTCTTCCTCCTCCTCTTCCTCTTTTTTCCCCTCCCCTTCTTGCTTTTCTTCTTCTCCTTCTCTCCTGTCCTTCTCTTGAAGTTTCTCCTTTTAACTGAGTGGCAGGGAGCACTCAAAGATGTCCTCGAGGATTCTCGCTCCCCAGTGTCCGTGCCCTGTGTGACCCCCAACCTGAGTGCGGGAGGGACAGCGAAGATGATGGGACTCACTCCCATGATTAGGTTGCATGATATTCCACAGTAGAGGGAATTTTGTGAATGCAACGAAGGCCCCTAATCAGCTGATTTTGAAATAATCCAACAGAAGATTCCCTCAGGTGAACCCGATCCAGTGAGCTGAGCCCTTCCAGGCGCTGGGGGAGGAGTTCCCGGAAGAGAGCGAGCACCCTGCTGCCCTCGAAGGAGTAGACTGCCTTGTTTTATGCCACATGGAAGGGAACTTCAGGTGGCACCTAGGAGCTGAGGGCACCCTTCAGCTGACAGCCAGCAAGAAACTGGGGACCTCATTCTGCCAACGCCCTGCATCAGCCTGGAGGCGTCTGCTTCAATCCACCCCCCAGCACGGCTGACACGTTGATTTCAGCCACGGTGCCCTGAGCAGAGGACCCTCTCAGAATGCCAACCTATGGAAACTGTGAGATGGTAAATGTGTGATGCTTTAAGCTGCTAAATTTCTGGTAATTTGTTAGACCACCTAGAGCAGTCAATACAGTGAGGCTCATAAGCATTTCTTTTTTTTTTTTTTTTTCTTGTCATTGTGGGGCTTGTTCGTAGCTGGGGTTTGGCGACTGTTTTTACACTAAATCATTCCTGTCACGGCCCTCAAGTGAAGCAGTCTTTTTTTTTTTTTTTTTTTTTTTTTTTTTAAAGAATAAAGAAGAGGAAGAAAGAGAAAGAGAAAGAGGAAGAAGGAGAGAGGATGGGGGTATTGCTTTATTGCCCGGGCTAGAATGCAGTCTAAATATGGGTATGCCTATAATTGTCCTTAATAATGGAGACATGAAAGAAAATGAGGGAAGAAAATAGCAAACAAGGAGCCAACCAAGATTTCTTTTAAACTTCTAAGTTGATATGATGTGGTACTGATAAGAGTGTATATTTTGTATATTTAAAGTGCAGAGTTCTATAAATGTTAATTACATTTACTTGTTCCAGATCTGAGTTCAAGTCCTGAATATCGTTGTTAATTTTCTGTCTCATTGATCTGTCTAATATTAATGTTGAAGTCTCCCACTATTATCATGTGGGAGTCTAAGTCTCTTTATAAGTCTTGTATGTCTGCGTATTCCTGTATTGGGTGCGTATATATTTAGGATCTTTAGCTCTTCTTGTTGTTGCATTGATCCTTTTATCATTATATAATGTCCTTCTTTGCTTCTTTTGATCTTTGTTGCTTAATTGTAACTTCTGCTTTTTATTTATTTATTTTAGCTCTCTGTTTGGTTGGTAAATCTTTCTCCATCCCTTGTTTGGAGTCTTTGTGTATCCTCGAATATGAGATGGATCTGGATGCAGCATACTGATGGGTTTTAGTTTTTTATTCAAGTTGCCTGTCTTTGGATTGGGGGATTTAGTCAATTTAAATTTAGAATTAATAATAATATATGTGAGTTTAATACTGCCATTAGCTGGCTATTTTGTCCATTAGTTGATGTAAATTCTTCATTATATTGATGCTCTTTTTGATAATTTTTTTAGAAGGGCTGATACTGTTTGTTCCTTTCATATGTGTAGTGGTTCTTTCAGAAGCTCTTGTAAAGCAGGCCTGGTGGTGATGAAATCTCTGAGTGCTTGCTTATTCACAAAAAACTTTATTTTTCCTTCACATGTGAAGCTTAGTTTGGCTGGATGTGAAATTCTGGGTTGAAAGTTCTTTTCTTTAAGGATGTTGAATATTGGCCCCCACTCTCTTCTGGCTTGTAGGGTTTCTGCTGAGAGATCTGCTGTGAGTCTGATAGGCTTCCCTTTGTGGGTAACCTGACCTTTCTCTCTGGCTGCCCTTAGTATTTTCTCCTTCATTTCAACCCTGGTGAATCTGACGATTATGTGCCTTGGAGTTGCTCTTCTTGAGGAATATCTCTGTGGTGTTCTCTGTATTACCTGGAGTTGAATATTATCCTGCCTTACTAGGCTGGGAAAATTTTCCTGAATAATGTCCTGAAGCGTATTTTCCAGCTTGGATTCATTCTCTTCGTCACATTCAGGTACACCTATCAAGCGTAGATTAGGTCTTTTCACATAGTCCCATATTTCTTGGAGACTTTGCTCGTTCCTTTGTATCCTTTTTTCTCTAATCTTGTCTTCTTGTTTTATTTCATTGAGTTGGTCTTCGACCTCTGATATCCTTTCTTCTGCTTGATCAATTCGGCTGTTAAAACTTGTGCATACTTCACGTAGTTCTCGTATTGTGTTTTTCAGCTCCATAAATTCACTTATATTCCTCTCTAAATTGTGTATTCTTGTTAACATTTCGTCAAATCTTTTTTCAAAGTTCTTAGTTGCTTTAGATTGGGTTAAAACAAGTTCTTTTAATTCACAGAAGTTTCTCATTATCCACATTTTGAACCCTGCTTCTGTAATTGGAACACACTCGTTCTCCATCAAGCCTTGTTCCGTTGCTGATGAGGAACTGGGATCCCCCGCTGAGGGAGAGGCGTTCTGATCTTGGGCATTCTCAGCCTTTTTTGGCCGCTTTCCTCCCTTCGTTATAAATTTATCCATCTGTGGTCTTTGTATTTACCGTCTTTGTAATTGGGTTTCTGAGTGGACGTCCAACTTACTGACTCTCAGCGCCGAAATCTGAGCAACCCACTGCACCGACCAAATCAGCGGCGTTAAGATTGATGGTGCTTTTCCGACTCTGCACCAAGAACCGTCGCTCCAAGGCGCCGGCAAAACCGCCTCGCCGGTCACAAGAGTCGCGCTGGCGACCCGTGGGGCTCCTCCGCTGGGAATCTCCTGGTGCGTGAGCAACAAGAATTCATGTGAAGGTGTGGCGTCCTCTCGTTCTTTGCGCTTTCACTGGGAGCTACAATCCTGAGCTGTTAGTGATCAGCCATCTTGGATCTCTCTCCGAAGCAGTCTTTCATAAGCATTTCTTTAAGAATACTTTTTCTGTCTCTGCAGCTGAAAAATTAATGCTACTATGCAGGAAGCTTTCTCCCGCCAGCCCCCTCCCTGCCCTGACTTGGAACACAGGGGCAGTGGTGCTGAGAGTGGGTGAAAGGCGTGTGTGTCATACTAGGCTTCTTGGGAGGCTCATTGGTGAGACAACTGGGGGTCAGCAGGGATGACGTCATCTTTTATTTATCAGAATTTCACACTTAGACATCTGTAGAGAAAACATTAGAGAAATAGTGTGGGTGTCATCACAGGCCAGAGGGGTCGATCTTCCTGGAGGAACCAATGAGCTCAGTGTCAGGCAAAGCTGCTGCTTCCCCAGGAAAGGACATTTCCCAGAGGTGGATGCTTCCTCGGATCCCAAGCCAGCAACCCTCCTTTCCCCATCTGCATCCTCAGAGGAATGGGACTGTGCAATCTTGGTACCAACTCCTGACACTCTCAAGTGGTCACCAAGGGCAACGCTTTTGTCCACTTGCCTTTATTAGGAGACCCCTGAGGAACCCGAGAGCAAATGCAAAATCAAGTCACCAGGCAAACAGAACCAAAGCAACGTTGTCCTGGGGCAGAATCCCCTGGGAGAAGACAGGGAGCTCAGGGTGACCAGGAGGTCAGCACCAAGAATGTGAGGCAGCAGCTCTGTCACGCCCTGGCATCCTGGGATCAGCTGGGGCCTTTCACACATTCCTCCAGCAGGCTGAGCCTTGTTGCCCACAGGCTGATGGGCCAGGTGCAGGGTGGGCAGGAGTGAGGGTGCATTGGACACCGTCCCTCATAAGTGGACTCTGATGTCCCTGAGAGAAGAGCCCACAGGCCAGCAGTAGCTGACATTGATGCAGCCCTCCGTAGATTCTGTCCTGGCGTCATCACTTTTATTGCTAATATTGGTAATTTGTGTCTTATCTATATTTTATGTGGCCAGTCTGACTAGAAGTTTCCAAATCTTGTTGATCTTCTTAAAGACCCTAGCATCTAATCTCATCAGTTTCTATTGTTTTTCTGCTTCCCATTTCACTGACCTCTACCATGGTCATTATTATTTTCTTTTAGTTACCTAGGGTCTAATTTGTGGTTCCTTCACTGATTTCTTAAGGGGGGGGGCTGAGGTCAAATATTAACGATCTTTCACCTTTACTAAAGTAGATCTTTTTTTAGTGCTATCAGTTTTCCTCTGATTACTGCTTTGGTTGCATCCCACAATTTAGGTAAGTTGTGTTTAATGTTTATTGCCAATTTCCAATTTTTCTTTTGATCTCTTTCTTCAACCCATGGGCTATTTTGAAGTATGTTATTTGATGTCCAAGTATTTGTGAGTTTTCTTGATATTTTTCCTTTACTGATTTCTAGCTAATTTCCAGTGTAGTCAGAAAATGAATGTGTGTAGGGAAAAACTCTCAAATTTTGTTTTTCCTCTTCTCTCACACCGTAATAACTATTAACACAGAAGAGATATCTGTGACCAAATGTGTGTGGGATTTCCTTGTGTACCAAGCAACAGACACCAGCTGGGTGTCCTTTGATTCAGTTCTGACACTGTCCACCCAGAGATAACACCAGATCCCATGGGGTGAGGGCTCAGTCCCAGAGGATGGTCCCCTCTTTCCCCACAGTCACAAGTCTGGAACTTCTGACCTCCTGGCTTCAAGCTGGGCTTCTCACAATTTCCTCTTTGCATTTGATTGGTTTGCTAGAGCTTCTCACAGAATGCAGAGAAACACTTGCATTTACTGATTTATTAGGAAGGATATTTTAAAGAGTATAAATTAACGGCCAGATAAAGAGATACATAGGGCAAGGTCTGGAAGGGTCCCAAGAGTGGGAGCTTCTGGCCCTGGAACTGGGGTGCCCCACCCTCCAGACACCTGAATGAGTTCTTCACTTTCTTATTGGCCTCCAAGTATTCAACTCTCCAGAAGCTCCCCCACCCCAGTCCTCTTGGGTATTTATGGAAGCTTCACAAAGTTAGCATTCTTTCCCCCAGGGATAAGGTGGGCCCCTCTTTAGGGAGAGTCTAGATACCCACAATAAGAAAGGTGGGGAAATATTAGAGTCGTGCCTTGGGGCAGGTGAAAGGAGGGCAGGAGAAGGTCAGAGATTTTCTTTTTCCTGAGTCCTGCCCCGGAGACCCTGGCACACCCAGCATTATGGTAAAAGACTGTAACAAGAGCTATGGGGCTGAGCATGGTGGCTTACACCTGTAATGCCAGCACCTTCAGAGGCCTAGTCAGACAGATTACCTGGGGTCACAAGTTCGAGACCAGCTGGCTAACATGGTGAAACCCTGTCTCTACTAAAAATACAAAAATTATGCAGGCATGGTGATACACATCTGTAATCCCATCTACTTAGGAGGCTGAGGTAGGAGAATCTCTTGAACCCAGAAGACAGAGTTTTGCAGTGAGCTGAGATCACAAAACTGCACTCCAACCTGTGCAACACAGCGAGGAGCTATGGGAGTTATGAGTCAGGAACAACCAGGCACAAAAACCAATACGTATCATAACACCATGTATGAGGCTTTTCTTGTGTTGCTGTAAAGAAGTGCATGAGACTGAATAATTCATCAAGAAAGGAGGTTTGATTGGCTAATGGCTTTGTGGGCTGTACAGGAAGCATGGTGCCAGCATCTGCTCAGCTGCTGGTGAGGCCTTGGGCTGCTTACGATCATAGCAAAGGGCGAAGGGGAGCTGTCGTCGCACACGGGCTGAGTGGGAGTAAGAGAGAGGGGGAGATGTCATGCCCTGAAACAACCAGACCTCAAGTGAAGTAATGGAGGGAGAACTCACTCAGCAAGGGGATGGCACCAGGCCATTCATGAGGGATCCACCCCATGATCCATTCACCTCCCACCGGGCCCCACCCCCAACATTGGGGATGACATTTCAGCATGAGATAGATGTAGAGGGGTCACATACAATCTCCATCTCACCACAACTTGTGTCTTTTGAAATTCATTGAAACTTGTTTTACAACCCAGAATATGGTCTGTGTTGGCAACTCTTCCATGCACACTTGAAAAGGGCGTGCATGGTGCTGTTGCTGGGTGGAGTGCCTTTTAAATGCTAAGTAGATCAACCCAGATGATGGCGTTGCTCTATATCCTCATTGACTTTCTGTCTGCTTCTTCCACCAGTTATCGAGAAAGCAGAGATGACTATAATTGCCGTCTGTCTTTCTCCTTGCAGCAACTTAACTTTTTGCTTCCGGCGTTCTGAGGCTTGTTAATTAGGTATATGGGTGCTTAGAGTAGTCATGTCACCTTGAGGAACTGACCTCTTGATTGTGATGCAGTGTCTTTCTTTATCCTTATTTTAGGATTCTTTGCTCTAAAATCTACTTGTCTCATATTTGTAGAGCCACCCCAGCCTTCTCATGGTTAGTATCTCCTTTTGCATCCATTTAGTTTGAATGTATTTATGTCTTTATGCTTGAAATGGGTTTCTTGTAGGTTTCGTATTGTTAGTGGAATCTTGCTTTTAAAATTTTAATTTGTACACAGCATGTACATCATGTGCACACAAGATTTGTATAAAAATTACACAAAGACTTTTTTTTGTGACTTCTGTACATCATTTGGCGTTTTCTCTGGTTGCAGTTTGGTTGTGACATCCCTTGGTGTTGTTTTTGTCATGGTGCTTGTTGATACGGTGTGGCTGTGTCCCCACTCAAATCTCAGTTTGAATTGTAATCTCATAATCCCCACGTGTCATGGGAGGGACCTGACGGGAGATCATTGAGTCATGGATGTGGGAAGCCTCAAAACTGATGGGCCATGGGGGAGAGCCCTGTTCTCCCATGATGTTCTGGTGATAGTGAGTGAGTTCTCATGAGAGCTGATGATTTTATAAGCACCTGGCATTTCCCCTGCTGGCACTCATTCTCTCTCCTGCCACCCCGTGAAGAGGTGACTTCCACCATGATTGTAAGTTTCCTGAGGCCTCCCAAGCCATGCAGAACTGTGAGTCAGTTAAACCTGTTTTCTTTATAAATTACCCAGTCTTGGGTATTTCTTCATAGCAGCATGAGAATGGACTAATACTCTTGTACCTGAGGTTCACTGAGCTTCCTGGTAGTTTTCGTCAAATTCGAATAATATTTAGACCAGTATTCCTTTACATGTTTTCTAGCCACCCTCCCTCTTTATGAAAATAAGGCCCGGAAGTGCATCCATATTAGGCTGTTAAAATTGTCTCACCACCCACTGATACTTTGTACGTTATCTTCAGCCCCCTTCCCATGTTATTATGGGCGGCTTACATTTCTATGCCCTCAAATTCATATATATATGGCAATAAATTTTCTATGCCCTCAAATTCATATATATATGGCAATAAATTTTCTATGCCCTCAAATTCATATATATATGGCAATAAATGTTCTGCTATTGATCTCTTCCCACGTATTTTTTCAGACCTGATGTCGTAGTTTTCATCTCTATCATCTCTGTAAGTCTCATTTGGTATTTTTCCTCATCTATCTGTGTACAGACTGTGTTCAGTCTCTTTCCTCTAGCTTCTTGAACACACGGGACAATGTTATAACAACTGTTTTAATGTTTTCATCTACTAATTCTATAATTTGTGTTATCTCTGGGTGATATTTTCCTGCTTCTTCGCATGTCTGATAATGTTTGATTGGATGCCACACGTTTGAATTTTGCCTTACTACGTGCTGTATATTTTTGTGTTCCTATAAATACTCTTGGGCTTTTTTTTTTCCAGGATGTGGTTGTGTTACTTGGAAACAATTTGATCCATTTGGTCTTTCTATCAGGATTTCGTCTGCAGGCACAGGTAGTGCTTCATCTAGGACTAATTTTTCCCAATACCAGGGCATAACCGTGGCATAGCCCCTCTGAGGGCTTTCCCCCATTGCCCATCAGTTATGAGGCTTCCCAGGCTGGCTTGTGGGAGTGGGTACAGTTCTTGATCTGGCTGGAACTCTAGAATTGTTCCACTCTAATTCTTTCAGGGCTTTTCCCCTGGCCTGAGGTCATTCTCTCACTGGCATCTGTTGGCGAGGATTCAACAGATGTTAGGGAGGCCTCAGCCGATCTGTGGGTCTCGCCTCCTCTCGTCTCTGGTGCTCTGGTGCGGCCACCTCTGCCTTCCTGTGCTTTTCAGCAGAGTCTCCTCAACTCAGAGGGGCTGCGAGGTCTGCCTGCACCTCCCCGTGCTGCTGCCTGGAAACTTGTCCAGCTGGTGAGCTTGGGCTGACTCCCTGTGTGTCTCATTTCTTGGGGAACTTCACTGACCTTCACTGCCTGATGTCCAATGTCCTGAAAACGGTTGCTTCGTGTATTTTGTCGGTTGTTTCAGCTGGGGTGTAACCTGTCCCCTGTCACTCCATCTTGGCTGCCTCTCAGACAGCACAGCATCTAATCTCTGCTAGAAAATATGCTCCACTAGGAACCCTGTCCTGTGGCTCTGTACCTCCCCCGACCCCCCACGCACTTTACGGAGCTGATTCCTCAGGCATTTTTTTCCTGAAAGGCTCAAGGCATCTCAGAATTTGTGGGGCTGATGCCAGTCTTTTCTAAGTGTGAGATTCATCTTCCCGTTTGTCCAACAGCCTGCAAGGGCCTCCTGCATTTTCCCTGTGGCGTGGAGTTCTGACTGCAGAGTCCGACAGCCACACAGTGGCTGGAGTGTCTTGTCTCTCCGCCAGCTTTGCAAATGATGCGAGGCTGTAGCCAGGAGGATTTTCCTATATGTTGAGTGCCCTGAACCCCCATCAGCCTGTCTGTGCTTTTGATGTACAGAGGAGAGGCAGGTTTCTGAAGATCTGATTGAAGTTCGGGCAGTGTCAAAGGTTAGAGACAGGAACGCGCTGATGAAAGGAGACAAAACTGTACTAGAATTACTGTCTTCACGAACCCAGTGCTGGGGCTGCGGAGGTCAGGAATGAATCATTCTCTCCCTTCAGACAGGCAGAGGGGTTGTGCTCACCGTGGTGATGCCAATATGTTAACCTCTGCTTCACTGCCAGTTCACAGGAGAGACGAGGGGAAGCTGCCCGCAGCACCAGAGCCCTGATTCCCGCTGCAGTGTCTATTCCAAAGGTGCACGCCAAAAGCCAATCTTGCCCCTGAACTCGAGGTGCAGGCAGCATGGACACGCCGGGATCTTGGAGGAGACTCAGAATGGACTTTCCAAAAGCTCCCGAGCCTGCGAACCTGGCAACAGACACACACGCAATTGCGTCCCCAAAAGTGATGGCTTTCAGGCCCTCGGCTTCCAGGTTTTGTGGAAGCACAGAAGCTGCCCAGCAATGGCAGAGCACCTGGCAGGGCCGGCAGCTGTGGGTTGGGTCCTTTCTGTGCACCCAGCACTGGCCCAGAGGCTTTCCTTTCCAGGGTAGAAGGAGTGTGGCCCCTTGAAACTTTAAAAGGGATGTCACTCATCTCCTTACACTCACCGCCTTTCCTTGCCCACACTCCCCTTAGAAAGAGCCGGCCTGGCTGGGGTAGTTCCTTCAAATGCATCCTGGCCTTCCCACGGCTTTTCTAGCAGATGCTTTTCCTGCCAGACCCTCAAGGGGCTGACTGTGAGCGGCAGAGGATCCACACCGTCAGCCTTCCTTGGGCAGCTTGACTCCCACGAGCGGCCTTAAGAGTGCGGGGTGGGGCAGGCAGTTCACTGGTGGACAAGGCAGAGAAACCCACCAGGGCGTGGGAGTCGTGGAGTGGAAATAAGCCCAGATGCCGAGGCTGTGGATGTTTGGTGCAGTCGAGCATTTTAAATAGCTGCAGACCCAAGCAGGGCGATTGCTGCTTCCCGAGAGAGTGCGTGCTGGTGCCCAGAGGGTCCCGCTGTCCTCTCCCAGCCCAAGGCCATGTCGTCCTCCGGGCAGCTCTGAGACACTCTTGTCCTTCCTGTCCTGTTTGCCTGGATGGCTCCCTGAGTCCCTGATGCTCCCTGGCACTGACTCTGCTTGCCTACATCGAGTGTTTGACGTTTACAATACTCCCTGAGGACAGGACTCCATGGCAGGTGCTGCACAGAAGGCCTGGCAATGGAGTCGGAGCACGGAGGCCCAGACTTGCCATGGGCGGGCTTGTCTGGGACGGGGTGGCCTTGGATTAGTAGATTGACCCCTCAGGGCCTCCGTTTCTTCAGCTGGAGAGTGGGGCTGCACCCTCGTGAGAGCTGTGTGGTTGCTAGTTAAGAATCAAATGACGTGGTTTGTAAACTGTGAAAGGAAGTTTATAGCAGATGCTAGGGTGGGGCGAGACTCACGACACAAGGAAAGCCTCATATATTCATTTAGCAGCAGCTAATTTTGAGAAACTGATGGGAAAGTGTGCAGGACTTATGGGAATGACTAAATTTCTAAACCAGAGGCAGGATGGAGCCATGGGTTCAACCTACACACGGTCACTTTCATTTAATCAGTGCATACTATGTCCTAGGCACTGTGCACGTGGCTTTATCGATCACAAAAGTTAGGATAAAGGTTGGTTGCATGTGTCAGAAATCCCCAAACAGCACTAACTTAAGTACATAGGAGCTTAAGGGGTGGTGACAGAGGGCCGCCTCGGGGCTTTTGGTGTTTTAGGGACCCGGTATCTTTCTGTGCATCTGCCATGTCATGCAAGACTTCCATTCTTAATATTGCCTCATGGGCCCGGAAAGATGCTGGAGCTCCAGCCATCACATTCTTATTCTAGCCAAAGAGAAAAAGGAAGGGGTGGAGGGAGGAGGACAAAATAAGTGCACCTTCCGCCTGACTTAGTTTCTTCTCTCGGGAAGCAGCAATCGCCCTGCTTGGGTCTGCAGCTATTTAAAATCCTCGACTGCACCAAACATCCACAGCCTCGGCATCCGGGCTAATTTCCTCTCCACGGCTCCCACGCCCTGGTGGATTTCTCTGATGACGGTCGGTCTGGGGTGGGGAGGGCCCCGGCAGCCGACACACAGAGGTAGGGGTGCCTTTAACGGACATTCCTGAAAGTCCCACCAATACTTCCAGCATTACAGCTGAAAAACGGCCAGGAGGAGGGCGCGCCCGGATTCTGCACCCAGGAGTGGCTCAATCACTCGGGCTCACGTCCCATCGGTCAGAATTCACACAGCTGGGAAATACAAGGTGTGCCTGAGGGAGTCCACTGGTGCCCCACATACAGCTGGGATGAAGTTTCTAAGGCAGAAGTGAGAACAAACATTGAGCTGTGCCCTGGGAGCAGCTGCCACCTACGGGAGCTCATTAGACAGTTTCACTCTTGTGGCCCAGGCTGGAGCGCAATGGCATGATCTCGGCTCACTGCAACCTCCATCTCCTGGGTTCAAGTGATTCTCCTGCCTCAGCCTCCTCGTAGCTGAGATTACAGGCATGTGCCACCACACCTGGCTGATTTTCTATTTTTTTAAAGTAGAGATGGGGTTTCTCCATGTTGGCTAGGCTGGTCTGGTGATCCACTCACCCTGGCCTCCCGAAGTGCTGGGATTACAGCCGTGAGCCACCGCGCCGGGACACACTGAAGCTTTTTTATAGCAAGGAAGCCAGTGCTCAGAGAGGTGAAGTATTTCATCCTAGACCACAAAGCTGGATGAGGCTGGGCCCAATACTGAGCCACCATCTGCTGTTGGTGCAGGCTGGGCACACCGGGCAGGGCCCATTGGAGGATCGCGGGATGCCACTCACCTCCCTTTCTCCTTGGAGTGCCTACAAAGAAGCCATGCCCTCCCTCTACCGGTGCTGTGGTCAGGAGCAAAGGCTCAGGTGTTCCCTGAGATGGGCCCATTCTGGAGCAAGGCAGGACAGGCCTGCGTGGCTGGAGGAACATTATTCTCAGAAAGGGCATGAGGGAGGAGGGTTCTTGGTACCCATAGATGGCCTCCATCAGGCAGCTGTGAGCGGTGATTTCGATTTTGCCAGCAGAGCTTGATCCCTCCAGCTGTATCAGGATCTGGGCGGGAGCTCGGCCTTCTCCCTGCGTGGCCTCTGGAGTGGCCAGTGCCCAGCCCAGTTGTTTCCCTGCATAGCAGCGTAGGTTCCAGGCTCGGGCAGTGTGTCCCCTCCCTGGGAGGCAGCTGCGGGTCTCTGGTTCTGAGCCACATAAGCATGGATCACGTCTCCTGTGGCCCGGAAAAGGACGCCTTTGCAAAACCACCCAAAGGAGCGGGCACTGGGGAACGAGGAGGCACCCACGGCCCGGAAAGTGTTCCAGTGTCAGCCCCGTCCACTCAGGCTCAGGGCCGGACACCACCTGCCGAAATGAACATCGTAGCTTGGCTCTGGAAACTGGTGCAGGGGTGCCACAGTCTCCGACACCTTATGAAGTGTTCCCTGGAGGCCAGTGGGATGGTGAGGTGTAAACGACCAGGACAGGAAGGGAACAGGGGCTCGTGACCATTAGGGTATCTGGGTCTATGGAGACAGAGGCCTCAGTGGGCGAGATCTCGGAGAGGCAGGTGGAGAGGGAGGGGGCGTTTACAAGTAGAGCGGTTCTGGCATCAGTGGTCGGGCCAGGAGGACAGTTGGGTCACCAGCCTCGCCTGTAGCAGGTATAGCTGTTCAGGTCTGACCTTCCTGGCCTCTTCCCCTCCTCCTGGGCTTAGGAGCCTTCTGCATGGCCAGGAGGGCAGCTGTCAGGGCACAGCATGGTCCTTGGCACCACTTCTGTGCCCATGCCCTTGGTCCGGCACCCAAGCCGTGAGTTTGCTCTTTCAGGGGGCTTGGGGGCTCCCATTTGCTTCTGTGCTAGTGTCCTGGGGCAGGTGGAACAGACGCCACACACACGGGGTGGCTTCAACAGCTGGAATGTGTTGTCTTGGGGTTCTGGAGCCTGGGGGTCAAGATCAAGTGTGAGCATGGCTGGTTTCTTCTGAGGCTGGAGGGAGACTCCGCCCCACATTTCTCCCGTGGCTTGCAGGCACCGCCTTCTCCCTGCGTCTTCTCGTGATCTTCCCCTGTGCGTGTCTGAATCCAAATTTCCCCTTTTTAACAGGCACGGGTCATGCTGTGTCGAAGTTCACTTCACTACTCACGTCTGCAGTGACCGTATTTCCAAAGAGGGCCTTGAGCCGAGGAACCGGGGTTTAGAATTTCAATGTATGAGTTTGGCAGGGACACAGTTTAGCCTGGGGCAGCCCCTGAGTGGATCCCATGTGCTCCGGGGCGGGGGCGGAGTCTCACACGTCATCTGTGGCAGGCACGTTATGGACGCTCAGGAATTTGGAGCACAAGTCCCTCGGGATAAAGGTCATGGGAAGAGCTGGCCTGGTCCCCTCTGGATCACACAGGCACAGTGCCAGGACACGCGTCTGATTTGTGCGTGGAACCATTCCTGCCCTGCGGCTTCCTCTCCCCCTGGTAAGTGGGGCCCCGGCAAATGTTGGTGACTCCTACTTCCGTGAGGTCACTTCCCTTCTGCCCTCATTCTTCCTCCCAGTTCCCCGTGAAGCAGCCATAAGTGTGGACCACGTGGCTGAGGAGGCTGGAGTGGGCCTGGCTTGCCTCATCTCACGGGTCTGCTGGATTCCAGCACCCACATCCACCGGGCTGGGCACCTGCTCCCATAGCATCAGCGGGCAGAGCCAGGGTGCAGACAACGGGCCTCAGCTCACACCGCTGCCGGCCAGCCCTGCCTGGACTTTTAAAACAAGGGAGTCCACGTGGGTGGCTGGCGGGAGGCCACAGAGGCTGGGCCCGGGGGGTTGGACATCTCCCGTCACCGGGAGCCTCTCTCAGCAAGTGGGTGGGAAGACAGGGGAGGAGGAGGGGAGGACGCGTCCCGGTGTCAGTGACAAGGAAGCAGGTGCCAGCTGCTCTGGGGCTCCACCCAGTCAGATGGCTTCGCTGATCATCACGGGGCAGCAGCGGCTCAGCCTCAGCCTCCGCCTGCCTGGGGCGGCTTCCTTGGGACCAGAAGAGGCTGCTCAGGGAATTAAATTCTGCAGAGCGGGACAGTGAGTCTGTAAGAGTCTGAGCACATTTTAAACTGACTAAATAAACATTAATAAGCCGTAAAGAGCATGGGCTTCATGAGAAAACAGGGGCCAGCCGACGACTGGAATTAAACATAAGGTGGCCTCGGCCGAGGACCCGGTGATGAAGCAGGTGCCGAGGGGGAGGACTGAGCTCCCAGGTGACCAGCCAGGTCTCAGGAGCAGGGACCTGCCAGACCCAGCCCACCACTGGCCCGGGGCTCCTGGCGGTGGGAAACTGGAAGCCCTTTCAGACTCCAAGGTGAGCACAGCCCTGTGGGGTTGGTGGGGAGAGTGGGGGAGCGCCCTGGGGAGTGACCAGCTGGGAGACCCGGGACACGGACTCCTTGCAGGGAAGCGGCATTTGGTGATGTCCGGGGGACCTTGCCTTTGCTCCCCGCCCTCTACTCGCTCTGGCGACAGGATGCTCAGGTCCCTCGGGCTGTCACCCCTCTCCCATTCTCAGTGTCGATGCTGTCGGGGGGTTGCCGCTCTTTCCGGCCCCAGGACTGGACATGGGACTCCGTTCTGGCCCATCACACTCAGGGCCACAGTGAAGTGCTTGGCGTGCGTGTGTGCCCCGGTCAGAGTCCGCCAGACGCAGTGAGGCTCAGCCTCGGCCTCTTGGGAAGGGATATGCTTTTTTTTTTTTTTTTTTTTTTTTTTGTCCTGGTTGAGTTGGGTTTTCTATCACTTGCCTTTGGAAAGGCGCTGACTGATACGAGGTCAGGCTACGGCCCATGTGTGTAGATGTGAGCTCATGCCCACATGTCTGTGTTAAAAAGGAATCGGACCCAGGCCTTGTCACAAAACATATAATCTGGCCAGGGAGGCTGAATGTAGCCACGGCAGACACGTAGTTACCATTCCCAGTACGAACTTCCAGAACCTCAGTGGGGACCCTCCCGAGTTCCAAGAAGGGAGTGACAGAGGGAGTTCAGAGAATTCAAGAAAGACTGTCTGGGTGAGATGGAGTCTTGTTGCTGGATGGCATCAAAACCCTGTATTTCTGTTGACACTCCTGAGAAACTTCACAAGGAGCAGGCCTGAGCCTTTCTTGTTCTCAGCATGCTTATGGAATCCTGTTTCATTCCCGGCTCCAGCATTTTCCCCAGGAAGACTCACCAAGCGGAGCACCAGGAGAAAAGTCTTCCTGAATCATCTTAAGAGAAACAATCTTTTCTCTCTTTCTGTGCCTTTTCAGGCCTTTGCATCAAGACCGATTTAAACATGAATGCCTAGTGAAGCCTTCCTCGACCTCTTAGAAGAAAGGAAGAAGAGGAAGGTGAGTCTTCCTCTTTTGAGTTCCTGCCAAGCAAGAGGTTGAACCACGTGAAATATCTGCACCTCCTGGCGTGGGAACCTGTAGAGGGCAGGCCCTGCCATGTATCAGCTTAAACGCAAAGCAGCAGAGACTCACTGATGGCTTCATAGGCAAAGGCAGGTCCTGCAGGAAATAGGTGTCACAAAGCAGGTGACCAAGAGGGTGGGGCCTTTCATGGGCTGATGGTGTCTACACAGTTGATACGTCTGCGTTCTTCAGAGACCAGACCGCCTCCCAGGCATCTAGCAATGCAGGTTAAACCCTCAGATACAGAGCAGGTGCCTCTTTAGCAAGCCTTTCAGCATACCTTTGGGCTGGAGGGGCTGTTTGAGGAAAACACTGGAGACACATCAAATATCTGTCCCAGAGACCTTTTGGAAACAATTCATCTTCCTCCAGGACTAATTGAGCAGCAGATGAGTCACCTAGCTAGCATGACTTTGGTGTTTAAAAAGGAAAAACCCTGTCATTAACATATGGAAACTTCTAGGGCCAGGAAGACAATGTAGGCAGAAACACAAATACAAGATCCTCTGTTTTCCCAAGACTCCGTCCTGTGAATGGGGAACTCCTTTGGCACGTGGCATGTTTGTGGTCTTCAGGGATATGGCGGGTGGGTCAGGCAGGCTGAGGACCTCACAGCAGAAATGTCAGGACATGTTCAGGTAAAGGTCCAGCAGAAGGGAAGATAAAGCTCTTTGGAAAGTAAGTCAGCCCAGGGGGAAACGGAATTCAACACAAACGAGAAAGAAGCTGATGAATAAGTATGTCAGTCAGTGGGGCTGTTCCCTAAATCGAGATCCAAATGCAGCAGAAAAAGGCTCTTGGGGGAGTCTTGGCAAATCCCTCGTGGAGGAAGGGATGCCTAAAAATGAAATCTCCTTGGCATGGGAAGGTAAGGGGTGAGGAGGGCATCTCATGAGGATGACTGGCTGGCAAGGAGGGTGAAAAATGAGTTCCGGCTCAGCCTGCAGCTCGGGGCCTGCGTCCGGAGCCGGAGGATGAAGAGGCTGCAGGAATGCACCGGCAGAGTGAGGGAAGGAGAGTGGAGAGCGTCTCCAGCCTCCTGTGTGAGTGCAATCCAACCTGCTTCAGGTTGTGGGTGATTCCCGGTGTGCAAGAGGCACGAGGAAGCCGTGGAGGGCAGAGAGGCGGACTGCTGCTGTCAGGAGGGACTCGTCGGCTTCGGGAATTTCTGAAGTAGATTGGTGATCACCAGTGCCCACCTTAGAGACTGTTCACACAGTCGGGGACAAGGAAGGGTGTGTGCCGCGTTGCTGAGAAGCGCCTGTGTGTACCAGCTCTTCCGTCTCTGCCCCTCTTGCTCCTATCCCAACCCTGGCCTGCCCTTCAGTGGCACACGGGGGACTCCAAGAACAATACTACCGCCTTGGCAATAGTTGATTGGCCCAGCAGTGAGTGCCTGGCCCAGGCTAGGCCATCACATCCCTTCCATGGCAGCTTTGGAGTTGGGACAGACAACAGTCTCTCTTTGTGTGGCTGAAGCAGGAACACATCGGATACCTAAACTGTTAGAGTCCAGTTTCTTCCATGAGGTCTGGGAAGCAAAAAAAAAAAAAAAAAAAAAGTGTGGCGGGGGGTCCAATCTGCAACAAGAGAGGAGACTGAACCAGATGTGCACAGAGAAGCATGAGGTATTTCAAGAGGTGACCCAAGCACACTGACTCCTGGATCAAGCCATTCCTGAAGGCCATCACAATCCCTGTTCTTCCCATTTTCTCTTCCTTGAATTTGGCCAGATCCCTCAAGATCCTTCAGAAAACTCTCTTTTAGCTTCAGTAGGCTGAAGTTGGGTTTCTTTCAGGCATCACTTCAGAAGGGAAGGAATAAGAGGGGAGATGAAAACCTCTGGGGCACGTGGCTCCCTAGCTGACTCGCAACACCCATTTCCCACTCTCCTGCCTAAGATGATGCTTTCTTCATTCATATCTAATTCCTCTTTGGTTCTGCGACTGAGTCCAGTCACCCAGCTTAGGGATCTCAGAAAGCCTGTGCTTTGGGAACCCAGGTGTTGCCCACTTGCAGTTAAAGCTGGGTCTGTACTGTCCCTGACCTTTTCCCCTGATCCAGGGCCCAGAAAACCTTTCAAAGAAAGATGCCAGAGCGTGGGTAGGTTCCTTCTGTCACAGACAAACCTCAGGGTCCCTCAGACTGGCAGACTTGGCAGACTATAGCCCCATAGGTAAACATTCCAGGGGTGTATGACCGGTGGAGGAAAGACTTAGAGAACTGTAGCTGGGCGAGGGCAGGGAGGAATATGCTGGAAAGCACAAATAGCCTGGGCTGTTTCAAGGCTGGGCAGAGAAGTCTTCGGCACACTTGCAAGAGGCAGAAAGAGAGAGAGAAAATGGATTAACCTGAACAACCCCCTCCAGCATGAAATGTGCTCATAAACAGAGTCAGCTTTCCGTGGAGCTCAAGCGGAAAGGTTGGAGGAAGCCCCGGGGTAAGGCACTGCTCAGAAAACTGCCGGCTACCAGGGCTGGCGGACGTGTCTCCTTCAGCACTCAGGACAGCGCCCTCCCCTTTGTGACTGGCGCATGAACCCACGCTACACTCGGGAAATAGATGGCGGGCCCTGGAGGAAGATGACTGGAATCCTTAACTGCCAGAGTTGGCAATGACCTTCAGGATAATAGAATCCAGTGCTTCAATTTTCTAGATGAGGAAGCTTAGCTGAGATGGGGGAGGTAACTTGCTCTGAGTCATGCCGTTGGCTTGTGTCAAAGCAAGGGCTAGAATTCAGGCACCTAAGGTTTCCACACATCTCCTGTCTCAATAGGCCAAATGGAATGCCCACCCGTCATCCATCATCCCGCAGGAAGCAGCATGGGTGTTTGTGGAAGGAAGCAGGATGGCCATTAAGAGTAGCAATGTGGGTTCTGTGGCTGGTCCGTCAGTGACACTGAGTTGGGTAAAGATTTTCAACCACTTCAGCCTCAGTTTCCTTATTTGTAAAATGAAGATACTATCTCCTATACCTATGTACGTTGGCTGTTACGAGGATGTAATGAGATGATGCCCACTGGAACGAAAAGTTACCCCCTACTTTAGAGCGAAGGAGACTGAGGTTCAGAGAAGTTTGGGAACGTTTCCACTGACGTGAAGGCAGCGAAGGGTCAGAGGTCAGTTTGCTGCTGCTCCACAGGTCCCTGAGCATGATATATATTTATCATGTCTTTACTGAAATTTTCTTTCTTTCTATTAGTTTCAAGAGTGTTCCCTCTTCCTTGTGGGATAATTTTTTGAGCAGATGCTTTAAAGTCTGTATGAAAATTCCAACGTCTGTGCCACCCGGGTATCCATGTCTGTTAAGTTGTCTTTCTCGTGGGTGTCGAGGTGTTTCTGGGTTTGGGATGCTGAGCGATTTGGGATGCATCCTGAATATTCTGAACATTGCATTCTGGGTCTCTGGGTTAACAGTGAAATCTCACTGAGAACGTCGATATCTTTGTTAATTTGGCCGGCTCGCGTCTGGTTACGTGTAAGCCGCTGGTTACGCCCAGCCTGCTGAGGGTCATGGTTTTGGCACCGGTTCTGTTTTTGGTCTTTGTATTTGGATCTGTCCTGCCTGGGTGCCACTCAGAGGCCAGCTCGGGACCCAGGAGCTAGTCCGTCTCTTAGTTCAGATCTCGAAGTCATTTTTCACAGTGTATGGGACGAGATCCACGCATGTGCAGCTTAGGAATACGCCTAGAAGTTTCTCAAGCTTCTAGATTCCCTCTCTGCAATCTCCCTGGAATTTCTGATCCCTTCGAACTCCCCTTTCAGCTTTATGTAAACCCTGCTCTGCCATGCGCTTCCCGCAGCTAATCCTGCCTGGGGGTAAACGGTGGGAGGACAAAGACAGAATAAAAGCAATGGGCTTTATCCCACGCTGAGGACCACAGCCCCCACCTCCAATCAGAGAGGAAGCTTCTCCTGTCTTCAGGTTTTAGGCTCCTACGGGCCCTTGCCCTCGCTCTTCCTGTTACTGCCCCGGTGGGATTGCCCGGGGATTGGGGCAGGAAAGAACAGAGGAGAGAAAAGAAAGGAAGATTTCCCCTGCCTGCCCTGAGTGTTAGGGACGCCCTCTGCAAACCGGAGCTAGAGGGCTTTCCTGTAACGCATCTGTCCACACGATGTCGACTGTGGGTTATGGGTCTGCACTGAGTCTAGACTGGGGGATGCCTGAAGGAAATAAAATGGTAACCTCACTGTTGGGCCGGTGAGGTGCTGACTCCTGGCCTTCGTCCTCAGGCGGCCTGCTGTCTGCCTGCATTCCGCCACGGCTCACAGCTGCCTTCAGCGGAGGAGACGGGGGAAGGCTGTTTTCTCCGTTTACCCTCAGAGCTCGGTCTGGGTGCAGATCTGCGTGACTTTAGCATCCACTTGCTCTCTGGAACCCTGGCCTTTTGTGTGTTCCCAGTGAGTCCCTGCACTTCTCCGTAAAAGAGGTAGGGACATCCACAGTGGGACTGTCTTAGAGGGCCCAGGGCAGCCGTCAGAACCTCTGCAACGTCAAAAGACCGCAGCCACTGCCTGCCGGTCACGGCACGAGACTGAAACCGCTGCGCCTGCCCCCAGGCTCCCCGGGAGGAGGCGAGAAGCCGCCGGGTAGGGCTGCGCGCTCTCACACTCACAGGCAGCAGAAGCCGGAGGACAGTCAAGCCCCGAGCACGCGCAGCGGGGATGAGCCCAGGGCTGGTGACGCCGAAGCCCTCAGCCTGCCTGGGACTCTCCTGGCCACTCGGCAGTGGCCTCTGGTATAATTTTCTCCCAGTGACTTATTTTCTCTGTTAGTGGTTTCCTGGGGCTGCCATCACAAAGTCCCACAAACTGGGTGGCTCAGACCGGCAGTCCACCACCTTTTTAGCACCAGGGAGCAGTTTCATGGAAGACAATTTTTCCACAGACTGCGGGTAGGGAGGTGGTTTCGGGATGATTCAGGTGCCTTACATGTATTGCGCATTTTATTTCTATTATGATTCCATAACATATATTAGAGAATTATATTTCATATATCACATACATAATTATATTATGATCATATAACAAAATAATTACATGACTCAGCATAATGCAGAATCGGTGGAAGCCCTGAGCCTGTTTTCCCAGAACTAGGCGATCCCATCTGGGGGTGGTGGGAGGCAGGGACAGATCATCGGGCATTAGACTCTCAGGAGGGTGTGCAGCCTAGATCCCTCGCATGCACAGTTCACAGTAGGGCCCGGCTCCCGGGAGAGTCTCCTGCCACCGCTGATCTGACAGGAGGCAGAGCTCGGGCCGCGACGCGCATAACGACGAGGAGAGGCCGTGAACACGGGGGAAGCTTTGCCGCCCACCCGCCACTCACTTGCGGCTGTGCGGCCTGCTTCCTAATGAGCCACAGCCTGGTACGGTCCGTGCCCCGGGGGCTGCGGACCCCTGGCTTAGGTAACAGACACTGATTGTCTCCCAGGCATCCAGGATCAAGGTGTGGAAGGGTTGGTTCTTTCGAGGCTGTGAGGAAGCCTCTGTTCTGGGCCTCTCCCCAGCTGCCGGAGGCTGCAGGCATTTCCTGGTGCTCCCTGGCTCCTGGAAGCAGCATCCCCACGTCTGCCTTCATCTTTGCCCGGCATTCTCCTGGTGTGCACATGTGTGTCCACATTTCCCTTTCTGTAAGGGCAGCAGTCACGTTGGATGGGGGCTGTGGGCAATGGTCCTGTCTCCGTCTCAGACCACATGCTGAGGTCTTGGGAGTGAAATCTGCATTGTATCTTGTGAGGGACGTAATGAACCCATCACACCTCCCTCTTCGTGCCCTGCTCATCGGAAGGGGACTTGCTTTGGCCAAGGAATCTGAACGGCTGTGACAAGCCCTCTCCCAGCAGAAACTTCAACGTGCACCGATGGTTTGGCACCCCCTGTCTTGCACCCGAGAACAGCCGGCCCCAGGTTTGGGGTACTCCTTCAGTCTTAGTTTTAGGCAAAGAAAGATGTGCAGATGGCAGCAGAGCCCAGCAGAGGAGAGCAGGGCCGCGGCCAGCCTCAGCCCCGGCGCGCACGAGGAAGAAACAGCGCCCGTGGTCAGCTCCTGAGATGCTGGGATTCTCTGTCCCTGCAGCTGAATTTGACTGTTACTCCAGTTATCTGCATAACTAATGGCCAAGAGAACTACAGATGCTAGCTGAAAGCTGACATGACAAAAATACTTAAAAACTCCATCACACACCTCGAAAATATTCTATTATTTTAAAATACCGTCACTGCTAGTAAGAGCTTAATGGCATCCACTTCCCATAATTTGATTAGAAATCTGCATGGATTTAGGTAGGGGAGATCTGACTTGATAACACCTGTGAGTTATTCAGAGACGGTTCGGCTGCAAAATGCAGGCAGCAGGGGTGGCGGGTCCTGCGCTGGGCCTCGCCAGGGCCTTGGGACTGCCTGGGATTCCTAATGAGTGGGAGGTCCTGGCTGGGGTCTTGAAAGGCACCGGGACATACTGCAGACCAAAGCCCTTTGTCTTGCCCTTGTCTTGAGCCATGACTCTGTTCTAGGAAACCTCTTGTCACTGCCACGTCTTTGGAACTCATTTTTTCCCAGTTGCCAGGGCGGTTTTGCTCTGGGACTCTTCAGATCTGATGAGGGTTCATCTTCTAGCTCTTTGTCTCCAGGCTAGCACTGGAAAGCCAGGCCCTTGATCTCACTGCAGAGATCCATTCTGAGGGCCTTTGTTTGAATGTATGGGAGAGTTATGACCGCTGGGTCTAAAGCATGCCCGGCATACAGCATGGGCTCTCAGGAAAAGCTTGGCAGTAACTGAAAAGGCCCTTCACATCTGGGTGTGCTCCTAGGTCCAGCACAGGAGGCAGCTCTTGGAAGTGTATAAAATTCTGCCTGTGTGAGATGCCAGGATGCACCCCTCGCCATGGAGGTGGCCTGGAAGGTGAATGAGGTCCCAGGGCCTTTGAGCTGGGATGCCAGGATTTGAACTCAGGGCCCTCTCACTCTGAGGTCCTTCTGACAGTAGTTGTGATGAGGAGATGCTGAGATTTTTAGGATCCCACAAGACCCCCCTCCTGCTGGTAGACGCTCCCTGCCAGCCCCTGTGGCCCCTCGAATTCACACAGGTCGCCTCTTGGTTCATGCCCTGTATCCACATTCTTACTCTACCTTTGCCATCCGCGGATATTTTAGGAGGGTGGATCTGGTTAGATGTTCACCACCCCGACAGGTTGGGAGGAGGATGGGGAGTCCCATCTGGGGAAGGAGGGAGGGTTGGAAGGTGGGAGTTTCTCTTCCAGGTTGCAGAACTCTTTTCTGTAGCTCTGTGGAAACGGGGGACAGCAGAACCCGAAGACTCCTCGTGGGACTGAAAGAGGAAGAAGACACTGGCTACAGAATGGATAAAGGGGGCTGAGGGGCCACAGACGGTGCAAAGCTCTGGGGCTGTGAAGAGCAGAACTTCTGTGCCAGGGAAGGAGACAAGGCAGGTTCACGGTTCGCTGGATCCCTGGAGTGGTGCTGGAGGCGTCGGAATGCTCTGCTTCTGAGGAAGGTGGTTGAGGGAGCTGGACAGCCACAGGGGGGGTCTGAGCACTGACCCCTTCCTCAGGAGTCCTGGCTGCTTCCCAGCCTGGCTCTGAGGGCCCCGCAGCTTCATCCCATGTCCCCACCCGGCGTCCTGACCCAAAACTGCGGGGCAGCTGTGCTTGCCTGTGAATGGAGCCAGGCTGAGTTATTTCAAGAGCTGGCAAGCGTCTCCAGCACCCTGGCATCCAGATGGTCCTGAAATCACGGATCAAAGCTGTCAGATGATGCAGCAGTCTCAGAGGGGAGGGTTTGTTAAGTGGAAGGACCCAGCCTTTGGGGCTTCAGCTGACCAGGAATGAAGGGGTTAAGAGAAATCACACCTCCCGCTGGGAGGGTCCCCTGGGGTGACTTGCAAATTAGGACCAGTTCTCTTCCGTGTCTGTCCTTGATGTCAGGGTGACTTGTGGGAAGTGTTTTCTTGGCTTTGATTCCAGCGCGGTGTCAGTTCAGTTGAGGACTCCTGTGCCTTGTGCGTCCCCCGGGTCCAGCCTCACGCCCTGTCCTGGGCAGCTCTCCATCCACCGGAAGGACGGGCAAGGGGAGAAGGACTGACAGTGTAAGCAGGGCGACAGGCAGGACGAGGACCCGCCCGGGCACCGGTCGCCTCCACAGACCCGTTACAAGGAGCTGTCACGCAAGGTCCCACTGCTCCCTGGAGAAAAGCAGGGAGGGGAGGTGCAGAGGTCACACCAGCCACTGCAAGGAGGAAAAAGTCAGGAACTCAGCATTGTGATGTCCACAGAGGCCACTTGCCTCCTGGGTTTCAGCTCCCCAAGGAGCCTCAATGAGGACGAGGCTCGGTGGAGACAGATGACTTGTCTCATTCATAGTTGCTTCCCTGGCACTGTACACCCAGGAGGTGCAGAGGGAACACTGCCGGGGCATCGCCATGGGTCTGTAAAATGCAGTCCCAGCTACTCGGGAGGCTGACGCAGGAGAATTGCTTGAACCCAGGAGGCAGAGGTAGCTGTGAGTCGAGATTGCGTCATTGCACTCCAGCCTGGGTAACAAGAGCAAAACTCCATCTCAAAAAAAAAAAAAAAAAAAATGCTGTGTCTCTGGGGTTACAGGGCTGATGAGGTAGGAACCTTGAGGTGGGACCCCAGAGCCCAGGCTGTGGACCCGGGAGGAAGCCCCAGCTGAGGGCCGTGGAAGATGGCTCGTTCAGCTCTGCCTTGCGGGTTTGTGGCTATGCTGGAAGTTTGGCTGGCTCCTGGCCTCGACCCGCTCCTGGTCTCTGCCTCTGTCCCCACGTGGCTTCCCTGTGTGTCCTCCAATGCCTGTTTTCTTATCAGGACACTGGTCACGTTGGGTTAGGGTCCACCTACATTCAGTGTGGCTTCATCTTATGGCTGCAAAGACCTCATTCCCAAATACGATCACATGATGGAGTTCCAGGTGGATGTGAATCTCTGGGGGGCAGTGTTAACGCAGCGCTGGTGTGGAAGGAGACCTAAGCATCTAAGACCCCCTCCCCCTTGACTTCCACATTTCATTTCAATGGGAGAAGTAAAGCCTGGCAGAGCCGGTACCACCTTAATCGCACTCCCATAGATCACAGCCATGGTGTGGAGGAATCTTCTCAGAAGGCATTGCTTTTACTTAAACAAGGTCAAACCCCCACCTAAGCCACATACCCCAGACCTACTCCATGGACCATTACCTTTCACATGTAATGAGTTGTAAGCCTTTAAAAGGGCAGGGACTTTCTTTTTATTTTATTTTATTTTATTATTATTTTTTAATTGCATTTTAGGTTTTGGGGTACATGTGAAGAACATGTAAGTTAGTTGCACAGGTACACACATGGCAGTGTGACTTGCTGCCTTCCTCCCCATCACCTCTATCTGGCATTTCTCCCCATGTTATCCCTCCCCAACTCCCCACCCCCCACTGTCCCTCCCCCATTTCCCCCCAACAGACCCCAGTGTGTAGTGCACCCCTCCCTGTGTCCATGTGTTCTCATTGTTCAACACCCGCCTATGAGTGAGAACATGCGGTGTTGGATTTTCTGCTCTTGTGTCGGTTTGCTGAGAATGATGGTTTCCAGGTTCATCCATGTCCCTACAAAGGACACGAACTCATCGTTTTTGATGGCTGTATAATATTCCATGGTGTATACGTACCACATTTTCCCTGTCCAGTCTATCATCGATGGGCATTTGGGTTGGTTCCAGGTCTTTGCTGTTGTAAACAGTGCTGCAATGAACGTTCGTATGCATGTCTCCAGCATCTGTCTCCAGATTTTTTAGTGAGTGCCATTCTGACTGGTGTGAGATGGTATCTCAATGTAGTTTTGATTTGCATTTCTCTGATGACCAGCGATGATGAGCATGTTTTCATATGTTTGTTGGCCTCGGGTGTGTCTTCTTTTGTAAAGTGTCTGTTCGTATCCTTCACCCACTTTCGAATGGGCTTGTTTGTTTGTTTCTTGTAAATCTGTTTTAGTTCTTTGTAAATTCTGGATATCAGCCCTTTGTCGGATGGGTAGACTGCAAAAATTTTTTCCTATTCTGTTGGGAATGGGACTTTCTTTGTGAGCTCAGGCTTGGCTGCTAGGCGGCTGTGCCTCCTTGCTCCCGGCCGAATAAATCGCCCCTTCCTTCCCAGTTTGGTGTTCAAGAAGGTTGTTTCTTGAGGCCATTCCCGCTTTACTGGGAGCAGGAAACGCGGGTTCAGACAAGCAGTCTCTGATGCGGTCTCTTGTGACTTGACTTGTTCCTGGGCTTGTATTTGGGTACTGGAATCAGAAAGTTCATTTTGGGTCTTCTCCCCCATCTCTCTCTGATGGGGTCCATCCCTTGAGCCTCAGCTACACCTGCAGGTGGCTCAGGCAGGAGGAGCCTGGGATTCTCCTCTGTGCACGGAGCTGGCACTGGCCACCGGGCTGAGCTTTCTGCCACATCGGAACAAATTTGGATCATGTCATTGAAGGCTCCTCTTTGAATCAACTCGGGAAAGATCAATGACTAATTCTAACACGAGACAGGCCCTCACTCAAAAACCACCCTTTGAGCTGGATAGTTCTCCACTCTGGCTTTTATGATCCAGATTAGTTTTCTTGAACTGTGGAACACAAATGGATACATTTCAGAGAAGCGTGGCACTGGCGGACCCTTGATCAAGCAGTCTTTCAAGCTAGACTCACCATTTTAGACACTTGGCGAAGCATTCGTGGCAGGAGGGCCCCACGAGGGACTGACGGGGGCCTGCTGGCAGGCTTGGTGGGAGAAGAGCTGACTTCAGCTTTTAATTGAGCAAGTGTCCAGGCCTGCTGGCCTTGCAGGTGGCCGCCTTTCCATTTAGCAGGAGAAGCCGGAGGCTCAGGCCCGCGGTCCTGGGAGGCTAACTTGTTTGGACAGAATGGAGAGGTCTGAATTCAAATGCAATATCTTTGAGATTCAAACCTCATGATGCCCCTTGGCGAACCCCAAGGAAGCCCCCGAGCTTGCTCTGAGCGTTGGATGGGAAAGGGAGGTCCCCCAGAGCTGTGGGCTTGGGGATACCTTTGCAAGGCCTCTGTCGGACTCGCAGCAGGTGAGCTGAACCCCAGTGCTGCATCTCGTCTCAGGGCTGTGGAGTGAGCTGGAAAAGTAAGAATGAGTGGCTGTGAGCCAGGCACAGCGGCTGCCCTCACTCCCTGATTCGCAGAAACACGGGAGATGGGAGCATCCATGGGCTCTCTTGGGAGATGTGTACTTGGCCCCTACATACCGTTTCGAATCTGATGTGGTGAATTATATTCTCGGAGCAGGTGGCTGGCTCCCCTGGGAGCGTTTTAGAAGATGACTCTTGCTTCTTACACTGAGAATGACTCTGAGAACTAGGAGCCAATCTCCTGCAGGGAAGAGGCTCTTAGGAGCTAGATGGATGGATGGAAAGAAACCAGGGAAGGGACCCAGCTCCAGGACCCCGCTCTGCTCTCCCGAATTAGCTGGGTGACCTTGGGCAAGCCGCTTGACCTTTTCACAGCCTGGCTCTGTCATCTGTAGCAGGATGTCAGCTCTCCCTTCCTGGGGCTGTGGGCCCCCATGATTGGCAGTGGGGCCAAAGCCGCCAGAGTGTCCCCAGGCACCTGGCACATACCCTGTGGCTTCTGCATCTCCTTTGTGACAGTCAGCGCAGACCCTGGAGGAAACATCGGTTCTTCTGTGATGATGGGTGAGAAAGAAGACAAGTCCCTGCTGCAGGCCGGGCCAGAGAAAAGCGGGACCCCCAGAGGAAGGTGACGGTGGCCATGGCTGGGGCCTTGGTTTGTTTAGAATGTCTGCGGGGACAGGGCACAGTGGCTCAGGCTTGTAATCATAGCAGTTTGGGAGGCCAAGGCAGGCAGATCATGAGGACAAGAGATAGAGACCATCCTGGTCAACATGATGAAACTCCGTCACTACTAAAAATACAAAAATCAGCCAGGTGTGGTGGTGTACACCTGTAGTCTCAGCTACTCGGGAGGCTGAGGCAGGAAAATCATAGAGGTTGCAGTGAGCCGAGGTCGCGTCACTGCACTTCAGCCTGATGACAGAGCGAGACTCCATCTCAAAACAACAACAACAACAACAACAACAACAACAACAACAACAACAAAACCCCAAAAAAACCCAAAACACGGTCAGAGGGATGGGTCCTTGCGTCTCACTTGGCAGCATTCATTTGCAGAAGGCCGTCTCTGTGCCAGACTTGGGGCATCAGGAAAGGGCAGGACAGACGCACAGTGTGACCTCAGGGACTTGACAATAGGCAGAAGAAGGGGCCTCTGCTGTGTGGCCAGCGTAGTGACCTCCTCCAGGCTTTGGAGCTGAAGCAGGAACAAAGCTGCTGAAGAATCAGAGGTGCCCTTCCCGAAGGGCCCGGGAGGAAGCTGCGCTCTGAGACACGGGAGGAGGGTGGCACATGTGTGTGCCTGGAGCAGCGCTGGCCCACAGCCGTCTATGACCCAAGAGGCTTCCGGGCTGGTGTAGAGTGTGGCGTTCCTTCAGATTCTCTGTTTGGGAAGACTGAAGTCAGAGGCTTCTAGGGGCACCCTCTGAGCCATGGGCGTGATACCAGCTGCTGTGTGGGCTGGAGCAGCAACTCCAGGAGCTGCCAGAGCCCCGGGCCAGCTACGGAGGCGGGAGGAGGGCAGCTGCCATTGAGGCCCTTTGCCCCCACCGTCCAAGCAGACTCTGAGGCGTCACTGTCCAGCTAGTTCCCAAGGCCTCACCTGTTATGGACTCAGCTGGGGCTAGCAGGGCTGACACCTGCTAATGGGAGCAGGTCTTTAAGGTGCCGGCTGGGTGGCTGCTGCCTGGGCTGTGAAGAGTCTTGCAAAGATAATTTTGGAGGAAGACGCAGAGACCACTTCTACCTGTCCTGGTTTGCCTCTATGTAGTGACCGTGCCCGCAGCTCCAGGTGCAGACTTTGTGTGAGGCTGAGGCGCACACTCCATGGGCAGGGAATGGTGGGGTGGCAAGGACGGGTCACACCACCCTCTCCAAGCCTGCCTAAAAAGGAAGGACTCTGCCCCCTGCCAGGAAAGGACAGGATTCCTGGTTCAGAGTGTGCTCCCCCGCCTGGACCTCCACCGGAGGTAGGGCCGGGCTGTGGTGCTCAGTGATTTCACACCTGGGGTTCT
Source organism: Saimiri boliviensis (assembly GCF_048565385.1). Taxonomy (NCBI): domain Eukaryota; kingdom Metazoa; phylum Chordata; class Mammalia; order Primates; family Cebidae; genus Saimiri; species Saimiri boliviensis. Next base: position 3,022,781 of record NC_133459.1, read on the forward strand.
GTTTTAAAGGGAGTTCAGGTGCAGGAATCACCCTTAGCAAGGGCCGTCAGGGTCATGACCCATTCTCAGCGACACTTTGGCCGTCAGGAAATACCTTTCACTGTGGTGAGTGTCAGGCGTTCTGGTGCTGTTTGTTCCAGCATCTAGTGAGTGTTTCTCTGACGAATACGTCTCCCCATATCCTGCCTTTCAGAGATAGCAAGAGGGAGTCAAGGAAGAGGGCGTGTCCAGTCTCAACCCCCCTGAAGGACCAGCAGCAAGGCCTGGTCTCACGATCTTCCCCAGTCTGGAGGGAACTTGGGGTCAGCTTTGGCCTGTCCACACTTTAAACAAGCTGTAGCCTCCCTGAGCCTCAGTTTCCTCAGTGAATGGAAGAGAATGTATCGATCTTACTATGTACTTTGAGTTAAAATGCAAAGAGAAAAATTAAAAGGGCCTCCAAGTTGTTCTTGGAAAATAGCAGGTTAGGGATAGAGGGCTGGCAGTGCCCCAGTCAGAATCCTCCTTCCACCGGAGCTCTGGGTGCAGGCGGGAGATGCCCTTGCAGTGCCCAGCCCCAGAGGGGCAGCTAAGGCCAGGGCTTCTTTAATCTCTACTCACTGTTCTGCCAGTCACAAGTCGCTGATGGTTCCGGAGCAGTTAAACACCTCTTGTATTTTAATGTGGCCTTGGAGTCCAACACTAGTTATTTTTCAAAAATTTAAAAGGCACACTGATAATGATTTCTGACTGGTTTATATGAAATCTCAGGGAGCTGCTCGGGTTTTGAGAGGCAGCACTGGGTCATCTGGGAAGCCCCTGGGGAATCCTGGAGAATAATGACTTCAGGAGTGGGGTGGGCTTCTGCTCCCAGCTTCGTGCAGAAGGAAATCCAGGGAGCTCCCACTAGCTCTTTTGTTTTGTTTTGTTCTGTTTTGAGACAGGGTCTCTCTCTGTCTCTGAGGCTGGAGTGCAATGGCACGATCTTGGCTCACTGTAACCTCTGTGGCTCCTGGGTTCAAGTGATGCTCCCGCCTCAGCCTCCCGAGCAGCTGGGATTACAGGTGCCAGCCACAACACGCAGCTAATTTTTATATTTTTAGTGGAGACAGGGTTTGACCATGTTGGTCAGGATGGGCTCAAAATCCTGACCACAAGTGATCTGCCCACCTTGGCCTCCCAGAGTGTTGGGATTACAGGCGTGAGCCACCATGCCTGGCCCCATTGAGCGCTTGGGGTTCCGGTACCGTTCACTCGGAGGAAGACCTGTAGGAGAGGAAGACCTCCATTTTCTTGCACATTTGTTTACTCGTGTGGCATCCACCAGGGTCTTGACCCTAGACTGGGCCCTGTGCAGACAGACCCAGGCTATCCCCTCTCTTGTGGTGACGTCAGGCTGGTCGGGGCAGATGCAGCACCTTGTGTGGGGCGAATCGCAGTGCCTTCCCCCGTGTCTCCTGCTGTCATTTTTGTCTAGGACAAGGCAAAAGCTCAGGTGGCTGCAGGTGTTCTGGGGACGAAGAGCGCTGTAGTGTGGGGCGCTTGGGGGCTGCGCTGGGGGCAGGAGTCTGAGCTGGGCTCCTGGGATGGTTGAAGCTTACACGGAGGTGGGGAAGGCTTTCCATCCGGCTGCACTGTGAGGAAGGTGAAACAGGTGTGGTGATCTGGAAGGAGGGCGCAGGAACACATGTGCCAGCTTAGGCAGGGGTGTGCGGGGAGGTCAGCTGGGTGGCACTGTGGATGACCATGAACTCCAGGCTCAGGAATTTGGACCCCTGTGTTCTAGTCTCAGAAACCCTTTGTACTTTGAAAAGTTACTGAGGTCCCCATAGAGCAGGCGTCCCCAAACTACGGCCCTCGGGCTGCATGAGGCCCCCTGAGGCCATTTATCCGACCCCCCGGCTGCACTTCAGGAAGGGGCACCTCTTTCATTGGTGGTCAGTGAGAGGAGCACAGTAGGTGGCGGCCCTCCAACGGTCTGAGGGACAGTGAACTGGCCCCCTGTGTACAAAGTTTGGGGACGCCTGCCATAGAGCTTTGGTGGACGTGGATGCCCTCTATTGATAATTTCTTCTTTACTGACAAAAACGGAGAAACTTTCATGTACTTAATTCATTAAAAATAATGATGATAATAATAAACCTAATTACAGGTTAACATAAAGAACAGATTTCAAGAAAAATAATTATAAACGTCCCCGTCCCCCAACCAAATACTGAGAAGTGGGCCTTTGTCTTACCTCTCATCACAGCTCTGCAATGTTTGGTAGCTGGATTTGCAGAGCTCCTTCTGTATTCAGTCTGTGGCAAGATGTTGTTTTGTTTAAAATACATGAAGAAAATGTGGCCTCACGCAGGTATGTGGTTGGAAAACAGAGGGGCATTTTAAACGCTTTGTTGGATAACTGCAGATGCTCTTATTCATGCTCAACTGGAAGTCCATAAGCAGCAGTTTTCTAAAGGGTGGTTGCAGTGGGAAATTGGAAGCCTGTCAGTAACCCTTCCTTGTCCATTCAAAGAACAGACTTTTAACCCATGTGTAATTCTGAAACATCACACCATGGTCATTTGGAAAATAATGCTTCACTGCATTTTGCAGATCTTCCAAACGCTAACACATTCCTTTATTCAATATCAAGACTCATGTTCGATAATGTCACCACGTTCTTCACCACAGAAGGCTTTAAGTATCAGGAAGCGGTCAGGCTCATGGCAGTGGGTGCGAGTCTTCCAAAATTCTAATTTTTGCTTCAAAGTCAGAACTCTATTATTTATTGGCAACAAATATTGTCAGTTGTTTTCCTCCAAGTGACAGGCTCACTTTACATGTTTTGAGAAAATGTCTGCCAAACACCCATGTCTGAGTAACGTAGTTTGTCTCTTGGTGATTCTCTCAAGCACAAATGCTATTTCCTAGAAAAGCGGCTAGCTCAGCTCACAGCTGTTCCACAGGACTCAAGCGTTTTCTCTGAGACAAGCATTCCACTTTGGTTTGCACCAGGAGTGCCTCGTGCATAGTTTCCGTTTCACATAAAAGGTTAAGAAAGACGTCAACTCAGGGTTGAGATTTAATAAAAATAACATTTTTTTAGGGCTCCCGTGAGGCTGGAGCTGTGGTGGGCTCAGCCTGCCTGGCACACGGAACGGCACGTTTATTGCTCACAGTACACAAGTGTGACAGGCTGGCAGGGTCTCTGCTCCACAGGCCACTCAGGGATCCAGGCTGGTGGCAGCTCTTCCAGCTGTGGCTTCACCCCCTGGGACAAGTGACCTTCTTGGTTGTTGATATGATTTGGATATTTGTCCCCACCCAGATCTCATGGGGAAATGGCATCCTGAGTATGAAGATGGGGCCTGGTGGGAGGTGACAGGATCGTGGGGGTGGGTTTCTCAGGAAGCGTTTAGCACCCCACCTTGCTCAAGATAATGGGTGGGTTCTCGTAACATCCGGTCATTTGAAGGTGTGTGGCACCTCCCCCATCTCTCCCTCTTGCTCCTGCTTTTACCGTGAGACGTGCCTGCTTCCCCTTTGCCTTCTACCATGATTGGAAGCTTCCAGAGGCTTCCCCAGAAGCTGATGCCAGGGCTATGCTTCCTGTACAGCTTGTAGAACTACGAGCCAATTAAACCTCCTTTCCTATAAATTGCCCAGTCGGAGACATTTCTCTATAGCCATGCAGGAACGGCCTAATGCCGTTGCACCCTGGGGAAGAGTGCGCACGGGCTCTGCACACGGGAATGAGACACCCTGCCAGAGGCGGCCAGCGCCACACCGGCTCGCAGCCCAGTGGCCAGAGCAAGCCCTTGGCCCGCCTAATTGCGAGGGGGTCTGGGCTCCCGGGGGGAGAAGCGCTGGGGGTGAGACAGGACACCCGGCTCCGGATCCCGCTGGCCTCCCGCCCACCGGCCTGCTGGTCCTCTCCCCGGGAAGCCTGCTCCGAGCTGTCCCTCCCCACGCTGGCTCGTCTCTCTGAGTCCTGCTGACCCCAACAGCCTTTCACCGCTGGTCTCTACCATTCACCTTCGGGTGGAGCGTGGCTCACTTCTCTGTGCCTCCGGCTGAACGAGGGAATGGCCCGGGAGACCCGGGTGCTTGGCGGCTGGAACCTCCGGTTTAGATCCGGCCTTGTTTCTGCCATGCAGCCCTTCAGCATGGGTTTTCACAGCGGCCTGGGGGTCTTCTCCAGGCAGGGCCCACTGGCCGCGTGGCTCCAGGCCCACGGGGACCAAAATCGGGTGTGGGCGAGAAAAACAGGTGACGGGAATTGCAGCTCGGCCCCAGCCCACCCCCGAGTGCGGCTGTCAGGCCCCTGCTCCCCTGGCCTCTGTTTACCTCTCTCTGTGAGGGAGGAGCCGCTGGAGGGTCTCCCGAGCCCCTCCCGTCCCTGCCATACCATGGGTCCGCCGGGTCAGCCTCAGCAGGGGCTGTGTTTTCAGTGTGGCAGGTGAGTTTCCATCAAAACAGGCACACTCTCTCACCAGCTCCCTCACGGCCTGGGCTATGGAGCCGTCTGTGTCTCCGCACTGGGGAGCGCTCTCAGCCCGTCTGCCCCCCAACCCCCGTGACCCCCGTTCATCTCTGTCTGTCTGTCGCTCTCTCTGCGTCTTTCTTGCCCTGTCTCTGACTCTGTCTATCTCTGTGTCTCTGTGTGCGTGTGTGTAGACACGTTTCTTTATGATGACATGCCATGGGCCTCCTCCCCTGGACCGTTTGAGGCTCGGGGTACCTAGGACCTTGTGTTAGAACAGGGTCCCTGTGCTGCTCAGGCAAAAACCTCCGCAGGAGCAGATGCTTCCGGGAAGGCCCCGTGAGAAGCTGGGGAGTGCGTGGGTTCTCCACGGCTGCCACAGAGACTCCCGTGGAGGCGTCTGTGTGACGCTGTAAACCCAGGGCCTGCCCCTTCCCTCCTGTGCCCCCGAGGGCAGTGCCCCAGGGATGATGCTTACAGGCTAACCCCCGGGCGTCCTCCCTGCCAGGACACGCTGGACCCGTCCCACACCAAGGCCAGAAGCCCCCTGTGCCATGCCGTCCTGGGGAACCCATGGGAAGCGCCTGCTGTGTGCTGTCCTTCGGGATTGCTGGCATGCCCTCACCCTGCCCGGAGGTCTGGGTCTCCCGAGAGGGGGCAGGGTCAGTCCGGACCAGTGTTCGTCTCTCTGAGCTGCAGGAGCCCCTCAGAGCCCCTCCTTCTGTGTTCTTTCCCGCCCCTGCCCTGAGGCTGTGATGGGGTTTCTTTGTTGCTTGGCTCAGAATAGGGGTCTGGAGGGTCTGGGGACCTGGAGGATTGAGCCCCACACCTTGAGAGGGGCACAGCCTTCTGGTGTCCTGAAGACGGTTCCTGTGTTCCTGTGGGGCTTCCACAGGAGACACGCTGTGTTCTGCTGAGGATGCGTGTCCACTGCCGAGCTGGGTCCCTTGAGCTCTTGTTTTTTCTTTTGAGATGGAGTCTCGCTCTGTTGTCCAGGCTGGAGTGCAGTGGCACGATCTCGGCTCACTGCAACCTCCGCCTCCTGGGTTCAAGCGATTCTCCTGCCTCAGCCTCCCGAGTCGCTGGGATCACAGGTGTGCACCACCACGCCCGGCTAATTTTTGTGTTTTTAGTAGAGACAGGGTTTCTCCATGTTGGTCTCGAGTTTTCGGGCCTGCTCCAGCCTCCCCAGCCCGCAGCCACTCCTTCCCCAGCACTTTCTCCTCGAGCCACGTTCCCTGTGTTGGGGGCAGGTCCGGTTTGGGTGGGGAAGGGCATAGGCTGGCTCAGGAGAGTCACGGCCAGGAACTCAGACCCCCAGTCACCAAGACCCTCGGCCCGCAAGACCCCCATCAGGGCTAAACCCTTAACCTTAGAAACGTCTCACAGAAACTGATGTCCGGAGTCGGTCCCACACGGCACGGCTGTCACCAGCAGGAGGTGAGGACCGGGAGCCTGGTGACCACTCTGCCAGCCCAGGTGCATGCGCACAGTGAGTTGTCCTGAGGTCTCAGGGACTCTGACACTGAAGTGACTGCAGCGCCACAGGGCTGAAGTCACCAGAGGACTTTGTCACCCGTGAAGCCTGTTCAGATGTGGGACACACGTATCATCATGAGCAGAAGGCTGGGGCAGAGAGTGGTGACCTGCGGGGGAGTGGGGCTGCCATCTTCTGTTCCTCCAGATGATTTTCTTCTTGGGTGCCAGACACCCTCGGGTGCTGGCCTTACAGCTGTGAATGAGCCAGGCCTGGACCCTGCCTGTAGAGCTGTCCATCAGACAGGTGACAGCCTGACACGTGTCATGACATGGTGATGGATGCCAGGAGAGGAGGCTGGAGTGCTGGGGTGGGGGCATCTCCTGGGAGGTGCCAATACCAAGAGCAACAGGGAGGCCTAGAGCCAGAGCCCATCTCCTTGCTCCAGTCCCAGAATCTGGGTTTCGAGGCTGCTAGGACATGGCAGAGGAGAGAGGCTCTGAAGGTGTGGAGTCCCATGTGCCGGGCATGTCCCTCTGCAAACATGGACTCTCCAAGGAGGCCGCAGGAAGGAAAGACTGGGTTTCTCAAACTTGAGCTTGCTGAAGATTCATTCGGAATCTCGATTGGCACGTTCCCAGGACTCAGCCCCAGCGACCCTGATTCCGAAGGGCCGGCTGGGGCCCATGGAAGTTTGGCTTTTCACAGGTGGCCCAGGTGGCCCGGGTGCAGGCGAGGTCATCTGAGGACAAGGCTGGTCTGGGGCTGCGGTGTCGTGGGTGAGCACCCGACCATCCAGGCCCATGGAGGACTCTCCTAGCTTCTGGGACCCTCTGTCTTCACGTGGCCTGTTTTGCCGTACGGGAGCTGAGACTACACCGTGGACTCTTGTTGAGGTTTTGGGTAAAATTTATTTCTGTTTTTGTTTTTGTTTGGTGCAGAGCTGGTGCAAGGCAGAACTGGGGTGGAGGTACTGCCTCAAACATGAGTCTGTTTATTTATCTCAAGTTTCTACCATTCAGCCAAGGGGACCCCTCAAAACAGGCGCACACACAGCCACTGGATTCGCCGGGGGTCTCTGAAGTCCAGCTGTCAGTCAGTGACTCGCTGCTCTTCTGTTTCTCCCTGATGTACGTGAGGAGCACATCCTAACCGTGCAATAAATGTCTATCAGGGATGAAGAACCCGAAGCTTCCCGTGTGCCCACTGCCACACGAGGCGTGATGTCAGTAAGGCCGGCGGTAGCGGCTGAGCCAGAGGCTCGGTTCCCAGCAAGAACAGGGTGTGTCCTGGCTCCTCATTCTCCACTTCTGTGTAATCTCAGCGTCACCCACATTTATCAGCCATTGCTTTTGTTTGCTTCCAAGCAGTGTCAAGCTGAGTACAAGGTTTTTCTGGCATCGAGGAAGAGAGACCGGACTGACAGGCACCTCAGCTTCTCTCCTTCCCCGAGTTCTGAAGGGATCGTTCCATTTCAGCCCCGAGAAAGCATGGAGCCTCCCCGACTCCCAGCTAGAGGATAAACTGTTAACTTGGGGAGTGAGGGAGGAGAACACTTTTTAAGGCTTTCCGAAAACTCAATGGAGGTTAAGTCTTTTGGGTGGTATCAAGGAAGAGAGGCTCAGACCAGGAATGAGTTTCAAGGAATGAACTCCAAGCTCTGAGTTCATTTCCAAAAAGGTGGGTTTGTTTTTGTTTCTGAGCCTCAGGGATGGTCTGTTGCTGCTGGCACCCCCATTTATTGCATCTGTTTTTGGAATATACTGTGGGCTGACCCAGATGCTGGAAAGCCTGTGTGTGAGGTGTCCTGGGATGGCCCGGCCTGGGGAAGGCCCCCTGCCCCCGAGAGCTGAGCACTGGGCCTCACCGGCTCCTCCAGGCATTTACCTGTCAGCTCTCCCTACACACAGCCCACAGTGGGCCTTGTCCCTGATGACAGGGGCCTTGCCCAGGGCCTAGATGGACGTGGAACGTTATCAGCAAAGACAAGCGTTCCAGTGAAATAGCTGAGTGTTCTTTAGGATTGCATAGCCAAGGAGGTGTTTTTTCCAGATATGTTTAGGGGGAAAGGTGAAGATGAAGATGAGTGAGAGGAGACGTCCGACTTCATTCACCGTTCTGCATGGCAGTGAAAGGCGGATCCCACGCGGTGCTTGGAACCAGGTGGGAACTATTTTTACGTCGTGGGGAGAGTCCTGGGATGGGGAATGTTTTCTCTCCTCTCCGTTTCAGCAAAGTAACTGTTTCCCACGTTCTCCATCCTTAACGTCTCGTCCATGAGACTTCACTTTCATTGAGTTTTCGTAAAGCTTTAAATAGTGTTCTCCTCCCTCACTCCCCAAGTTAACAGTTTATCCTCTAGCTGGGAGTGGGGAAGCCTTCGTGCTTTCTCAGGGCTGAAATGGAACGATCCTTCAGAACTCGGGGAAGGAGAGAAGCTGAGGTGCCTGTCATTTTTTGAGGCGTCTCTAGAATGGGGCTTCCTCTTGGTGTGAGAAAGACGGACTGTGGCAAGTCGGGGACCGAATCTCCTCGGTCTCCCTCCCGCTCCCCTCCCTCCCCTCCCTTCCCCTCCACTCCCTCCCCCAGTCCCGTCCTCTCTCTTCCCCTCCCCTCCCCTCTGCTCCCTCCCTGAGTTCCCTCTCCTCCCCTCCTCTCCTCTCTTTCCAGGAAAAGTCCTTTATAAAGCCCGGTGTCCCGCTGCTGCCCCCACCTGCCCTCCCTTTGAGAAGATATTCCCGTGGTCTAACAATGGGATCTTCTGAACACCACATTCCTGATGGAGCCTGAGCGAGAGGGAAGTCTGGTCCACAGAGCACGCGGTGCCCGCTTGGGGGGCGTCCATGGCTTCCAGGCACACTTCCTCTTTTGTTGTCGGGGTTCACTCATGAGTGGCCTACTTAGCCCATCTCTACCCAGATGTGGCCTTCGGGGCTCCCGAGATAGGGGCCAGGCCTCATGAATAACTCACAGCCACCGGGGTGCCCAGTCCATCACTTCGGCTTAGCAAGGCCTTGGAGCTGCTGAAGGGGCATCAATCCTCATTTTATGTGGGGAAAACAGCAAGGAGAAAAGGCACGCTTGCAATTTAATGTAACTAAATGTCACTCCACACCCCCCACCATCGAAGCTCAATTGAAAGCAACGGGGATTGGGGCTGAGGGGGAAGACGGTTGCATAACCTGATTCATAACCCTCAGCCCCGATTTATCATAAAATCATTTACGGCTCCATAAAACGTGTTAATTTGGGCGGCGGTGATGTATGACTTTGATTTAGGAGCTGACATTTCTGCCCCGTGGCTGCTCAGCATGGGCTCTGCAGCCCTGAGAAGTAATCACGCCGGGGCAGCGGGCGGCAGGCTGGTTTACGGTGACATGTTTGGGCTGGCTGGTCTCTCCTCGGGGAAGCGTGTGGCCAGGAGAGAGGGGAGAGGGGGTCTGGGGCAGGTCTGGGGGCGCGTGGAGCCTGGGGGAGGGGGTGGATTAGAGGCAACCCTATCTGAGAGGGCTGTCCCCGAAATCTGCTGTTTATTTAAAATTCTTTTTTTTTTTTTTTTTTTTTTTTTTTTGAGACGGAGTTTCGCTCTTGTTACCCAGGCTGGAGTGCAATGGCGCGATCTCGGCTCACCGCAACCTCCGCCTCCTGGGTTCAAGCAATTCTCCTGCCTCAGCCTCCTGAGTAGCTGGGATTACAGGCACGTGCCATGATGCCCAGCTAATTTTTTGTATTTTTATTAGAGACAGGGTTTCACCATGTTGACCAGGATGGTCTCGATCTCTCGACCTCGTGATCCACCCGCCTCGGCCTCCCAAAGTGCTGGGATTACAGGCTTGAGCCACCGCGCCCGGCCTATTTAAAATTCTTAGTGTGATTTCCCTCAAAGGAAATTGGCTGCTTCATGGGGTCTGTCACCTTGAATGCAATATTTATTGAGCACCTCTTGTGTCCAGGACCGTGTGACGGACTGAGGGAGGAAGTTGTGTGCAAGGCAGAAATAGATGAGGGTCCTTTCTGCAGAACCCTCCCCCAGCCTTGGGCTCCGGCCTTTTGATTCCTGGACGTGCCAAGGGCAGGTTCGAGGAGAAGGAGCGCAGGAGGCATCTGCAGCCTCTGATCCCACCCTCAGCCTCTCTCTCTCTCTCTCTCTCTTTTTTTCTTTTCTAAGACAGAGTCCTGCTCTGTTACCCAGAGCTGAAGTGCAATGGCAGGATCTTTGCTCACTGCAACCTCTACTTCCTGGGTTCAAGCTATTCTCCCACCTCAGCTTCCTGAGTAGCTGGGGTTACAGGCACACGCCACCACACCAGGCTAATTTTTGTATTTTTGGTAGAGACGCAGTTTCACCATGTTGGCCAGGCTGGTCTTGAACTCCTGACCTCCTGATCCACCGGCCTCAGCCTCCCGAAGTGCTGGGATTATAGGCGTGAGCCACCGCGCCCAGCCCAGCCTCCTCACTCGTAAACAGGGAAGGCACCTGGCTGACAGCCACAGGACAGGCTTATGCAGGACCAGTCGCTTGGAAGGATGGATGTGGAAGCAGAAGCTTGGTCATCCCGGGTGGATGGTGCTGCTGGAGCATCCCAGCAGGGCAGAAAAACACTCTCAGAAGTGAGCTCTGCTCCCCATGCCCAGAGGATCCTCCTGTCCCACTCCTTCCCTGGCTCTCCTTCCTTATCTGGGCTTGTTTTTACCAATTTTAAAGGTAAAAAGCCAAAGCTCCATGGAACTTCATGTTTTCTCCACCCCCGTAGTTTATTAAAAAAACGAAACCCCCAGCAAATCATTTTTATGAGCAATTAAGTACCCTCTAGTGCATACATGGTGGGCTCAGCTGACAAACGGATTGATGACCCAGGCTGGGGGCTGAGCTGGTCTCCCACCACCCCCACCTGATCCCGGTGACTGGTCCCCTTGGCGGCCGAGGTAAGTGTTTGCATTCGTCAGCCTCAGGAGGAATGATGGTTTATGTTCTGGGCATGAGAGCTTTTATTTGCCATTATTTTCTCCTCTCCATGAGAACTGTTGGTTCATAACTTTTGTTATTGCAGAATATTATTTACAGATCCCGACGTAAGGGAAACCAGCTGGGAGAATATTTGTTTGCACAGCTCCCCTTCCCCCAGACTCCCTCCCAAATCTCTAAATAAACTTTTCCATTGATTCTGGAGGGAAACATCCATCAGGCGTTGTCATGAGAACGAGATGGAGAAGCTGATTTCATTCCTGTTTTTGGAACATTTACTCTTCATTTCATTGCCCAGAGGGTGAAGCACTCTCATGGAGGGCCCCAAACACTTCCAAGGAAGACCCACTTGAGATGACCAAGGAGCTTTCTCTCCAGACAGGTGACTCTAGAGCCTAATTCTTTGCTACCCCAGTGGGTTTCCAGATATGTCCAGAGATTCCAACATTATCCAAATGAGGTTTATTTGATGGACTCCTTTGCAAAGTGCTGTCTGTCAAGGTAATGCAGAGATTAGCCTTTGAAACCCAATATCAAAGCCAGTGTTCTGACAGCATTTTCCCTGATGTTTAAATGTATTTATACAAAGAGTCTTGCAAGGGCCCAAATTTAAGTCATCCCTGTGATAAATCAACTTTGCTTAAAAGAATAAAGATGAGCGACGGGGACTTACCCCTGAAAATCCGAGATCTGTGGTCACAGCAGTGCTGTGACACTTGGGCTGCATGAAATCAGTCACCAACAGGGAACTGTTGCTCCAAAGCCTGTTCACAAATGTTTTCTTTTAAATCTAAAGTGCTCCTCTGTACCCACCACAAATAGTAACTGGAACCGCAGACTGTGTCCTCAATGTGGAAAAGGGACGGAGTGGCCACCGTCCAGTTGGGCCCAACCAGTCAGTTCCTTTCTTGACTTCTGTTTTGGGAAGTGAGATGAGGACATAGAACGGGTCACATCATGTTGTGACCAGCTGACCTCCTGCTGAGGACGGCAGCGTGTCCTGATCCACACCAAGTGATGCTCACGGAGAGTGTTCTCTGAGTCTTAGCATCCCCCAGGCGTCAAGCATGGTCCCTGCCTTGCAGTCCCCGAGGACGCACTGGTCATTCCTTAAATGCTCATGGAAAGGATAGAAAATGGATAAATAGCTTCTTCATCCCCAAAGCATCGAGGTGGCTGCTCCCCTCCGGCATCTCCCTGCTCAGTGTCCTCCGTGGGATGTTTCATGTGGGTCAATGGACATTTATCTGCAACCAGTTCATACAAACATCAAAGTGGGTGGGTGCTGTAGTTTCAAGGTGTCCCTCAAAGTTCCTGTGTTTGAAACTTGATCCTTAATGCAATAGCATTGAGAGGTGTGACCTTTAAGAGATGATTAGGCCATGAAGCCTCTACCTTCATGAATGTGTGAATGCCCTTATCTTGAGAGGGCATTAGTTAGAGTGCATTAAAGAGTGGGTTAGTTACCATGGGAGTGGGTTAGTTACCATGGGAGTGGGTTAGTTACCATGGGAGTGGGTTAGTTATCATAGGAGTGGGTTAGTTATCATGGGAGTGGGTTAGTTATCATGAGAGTGGGTTAATTATCATGAGAGTGGGTTAGTTATCAAGGAAGTGGGTTAGTTATCATGAGAGTGGGTTAGTTATCAAGGGAGTGTTATCATGGGAGTGGGTTAATTATCACGGGAGTGGGCTAGTTATCACAGTAGTGTGTTAGTTGTCGCAGGAGTGTGTTAATTATCACGGGAGTTGGTTAGTTATCACAGGAATGTGTTGATTATCACGGGAGTGTGTTAATTATCACAAGAGTGGGGTAGTTATGGGATTCAGTTACTTATCATGGGACTGGGTTAGTTATTACAGGAGTGGAGTGTGTTATCATGGAAGTGGATTAGTTATCACAGGAGTGGGTTAGTTATCACGGGAGTGGTTTAGTTATCACAGGAGTGGGTTAGATATCACAGGAGTGCGTTAGTTATCACAGGAATGTGTTAATTATCATGGGAGTTGGTTAGTTATCACAGGAGTGTGTTGGTTATCACGGTAGTATGTTAATTATCACGAGAGTGGGGTAGTTATCATGGGATTCGGTTACTTATCATGGGACTGGGTTAGTTATTACTGGAGTGGAGTGTGTTATCACAGAAGTGGGTTCATTATCACAGGAGTGGGTTAGTTATCATGGGAGTGGGTTAGATATCACGGGAGTGGGTTAGTTATCACGGGAGTGTGTTAGTGATCATGGGAGTGGGTTACTTATCATGGGAGTGTGTTAGTTATCATGGGAGTGTATTATCACAGAAGTGGGTTAGTTGTCACGGGAGTGGGGTAGTTATCACGGGAGTGCGTTACTTATCACGGGAGTGGGTTAGTTATCACGGGAGTGGGTTAGTTATCACGAGAGTGGGTTAGTTATGGGAATGAACTCCTGATGAAAGGATGAGCCAGGAGTTCCCTCCTCTCCCCTTCTTGCCCTCCCACCTTCCTCCATGGGACAGCACAGCAAGAGGGCCCTCATCAGATGGGGCACATTGGCCTTGGACTTTTCAGCCTCAAGAACTGCAAGAAATAAATCTCTGTTCTTTACAAACACCCAGTCTCCACAGCAGTGCCACATGGACTAAGCCGGGGGAGATGATAACGTACTCTGGTTGAAGAGCTCCTTGGAGCATGCGCCTTGCAGGGGCCTGTGGCTGCCGCGGCACCTGGGTTGCCTGTGCAACGTAGCAGCGTGTTCTGGTTGGGTGGCTGCTGTGCGCTGTCTCCTCGGCTTGGGGCTAATCATAGTTTGAATTCAAGGCTTTCTTTCCACCTTCTCACCTTCAACATTTTTCACTGCTTGGATTTTGGGTCCCAGGAAGCAACCTAAATAATTTGTATATGTGCTGCCAAAGGCAGCGCGATGACCTAAATAATTTGGGTTCCAGGAAGTCCCCAGCAACGCTTATTGGGGTTATTGCTGTGATTATAAGCAGATCCCGGCTACTGAATGAACAATGCCCCAGTTTGTGTCTCAAAGTTCAAGGCACGTGCCCAGCTAAGCGGGCTGCAGTTGAGGGTTGCTGTGACACCCCCGTGGGTCTGATGGTAGCTGAGAAGAGGTCATGAAGGAGACAGCGTTCTATCTTGCAGGAACCCAGAACCAGAGGAGCCCCAGCTCCCAGAGACCCCTCCCTCTCCTCCGCCTGACTTCCTTGCCTCCTTGCCTGGGCCCAGGCTCCCTCTTCCATCCCCTCCCTTGCAGGGCTCTGCTCCCACTTCCTCCAGAAGACCTGCCTGCATCTGCCAGGCCTGGGTGGGGTCTGCCCTTTGACCTCTCCCATGTTACTGCGGACCCTGGCTCCTCTGCCCAGGCCCTGTGACCTACCATAACCTGCCTCCTCCTGTTCCTCATTATTACCTGCCTGCCGGCCCTTCCACACCCTTCGCTGCCCCACTGTTCCCACTGGCTGCACACCCGGCTGCCCTTCCACCGGCACTTCCCGGAGCTCTTGACCAGGATCTCCTGGGCCCTGCCCGACCCCTGACTCAGCCTCTGGGGCTGGCCCAGGACCGGCTCCCCTGACTCTGCCCATTCCCGCCCTGTTCCCTGAGTCCCAGGGAGCTGTTTCTGGTTCTGACTTCCAAGCCACACCCTCACCTTTGTCCTGAACTAGAATCAGGGAACATTCCCAGAATCTCGGACGGCCCCGCTCCCCTTGCCCTGGAGAACTGTCGGGTGGATAGTGGGACTGCCTTGTTTTCCGTGCTGAGCCTTTTCTCTCATCACGGAGCTCTCAGAATTTTCTGGACTCTTGAGAGTCCCACAAGAACTGACTCTGGACAGCGATGTCGGAGTGTGGGAGTCCTGCCCGCAAGAAGCTCTGCAGAGAGATACTAAACCAAACTGTGGTTTGAATAATAAGCTGCCGAAATGCCAGTGAATATGTACCTAGGCAAGTTTAGTACAAATGCTGAGAAATGCCCTCTTCTCCCCATTCGAGCTGGCACGAGCCCTTAAGGAGACGCTGAATCCAGTCCCTCGCTGCCCTGCAGGAGCCCCTGGGGAAGCAAAGCGTTTTTCTTCCCAGCTTCCTACCCCGTGACCTGTCGCTCGGGTTCTCAGCCTGGGCTTCTCAGCACATTCACCGGGTACAGCTGTGCAGGACCTCAGAGGGGAAGCTCAGGAGCCCGCCAGGAGCTCCGGGACCTGTTCCAGAAGGTTCTCCCTGGGCCCTTCCTGCTCCCACCGGCGTCTCTGCTATGCTGAAGCACCGAGGGTCGGGCTGCTGCTGCACTCAGCCGCTGTGCTCAGCGTGTGGAAATGAGGGAAGACCCTGCCCCATGAGGACAGCAGAGGCCGATTCTTCGGAGCGAGGGAGGCGGCTGCCATCCTTGCCTCCACAGAGCCTCAAAGGCAGGCAGGGGAGTGGGAGGCTTCAGGGTGGGGACGGGGAGGCTCCGGGTAAGCGCTGACCAGAAACAGGCATCCTGCGGGGTTGGGGAGGGGGCCTGTTTGGAGTTGGAGTAGGAGTGGAAGTGGGGACAAAAATTAGGGTAGTGATCAGTTGCTGATCAAGGCCTGGCCACTCAGGGCTGGCTGGGCTGTTCTAGGGATGGTGGTCTGACTTTTGCAAGTCTGACTCATGGCAGCAGGCTGGCTCCTGGGCTGGGTCTCTAGAGACAGGGTGGGGTCCTGGGCTGGGTCTGTAGGGAAGGGGTGGCGTCCTGGGCTGGTGCTGCAGGTTGTGGGTCCAAGCTCTCTTTCCATGTATAGTTTGCCCACTGTCTGTCTGCATATTCAGCCTCTGGTTTCTGAAGCCCCGAGCCCGAGTTTTACCCACTAGCTGAGAGGACAGAGGGTGTCAGTGCTCTTCAGACTTCAACACCTGCACGTCTGGCCCCCTAGGCTGTCCCTGACTGAAAGCCCAGCCCGAGACTTCCACTCTCAGATGTGGGCGCTGTGCACAGAGTGGACGCCTTGACCTCAACCTCTCTCCTGCAAAGGCTGGCAAACCCCACACTATGGTGCCCCAAGAATGCAGCAGACACATCCTTCTCCCATTCACGAGGCTCCATTGAGACACTGGGCTCAGACTCACAGGAAAGAAACAGACTTTGTGGAAATCAGGACATTGAAGCCACTCCTGGGAGCTGGGAGGGTAGGGCCCAACCCCACCTGACAGGATGGGTCACCCACTTATTGAATCTCTGGTTCATACAGGAAAGGCAGGTGGGACTCTCCTCCCCACTTTTCCTCTCTCTGCCTGCCTTTCCCTCAAGTTCTCTGTGTTCCTCGGCCAGGGTGCAGCTTTAGCCCAAAGTGTCCACTTAATTTCCTTTCCACCGCCTACTTTCCCAGGCCTGGCTGCTAGCCTGTTGGCCCAAATCTGGTTTTGGGGCTGGTTTCAAGCTCAGAAAAACACTGTTTAGAGGTGGGCATCAGGTTGCCCTGGACCCGTGTAGTGACTCACCGGGCACCCTTTACACCCGCCTCTGGGGCTGAGTTGGGAAGTTTGGAGAAGGAGACTTAACATCTGCTGGGGTCCCCCCCGACCAGGCCTGACCTCCATCTGCGAGGCTGGGCCTCACCCTCCTCACCCGGGAAGTCTTCATCCATCAGGGGCCCCCTCCACTCCCAACTCCCTCCTGACCTCAGGCCTGCCCCAGGGATACTCTTCAGGTCAGGGTGGCTGGCAGAATAAAAGACGTCAAAGATGTCTACGTCCTAATCCCTGGACCCTGTAAAGATGTCACTGACATGGCAAAAGAGATTCTGCAGATGAGATTGAATTAAGGGTTTGAGACGGGGGATCGTCCTGTTCTAGTTGGCCGGCCCAGTGGAATGAGGAGTGCTTTAGGAGGGGGGCAGGAGGG
Source organism: Saimiri boliviensis (assembly GCF_048565385.1). NCBI lineage: Eukaryota > Metazoa > Chordata > Mammalia > Primates > Cebidae > Saimiri > Saimiri boliviensis. The sequence goes on from NC_133459.1 coordinate 3,039,527, forward strand.
ATGGAGTCAGGAAAAGGAGCAGGGACGATGGAGCAGAGGTGGACCAATGCACCCTGGAGATGGAGGAGGGGCCGCCAGCCACAGAACGGGGAAGTCTGGAGGAAATGGTGACACCCTGGAGCTCCACACAGGACGGCAGCCCTGTGACTCCTTGGTTTTATCCTTGCATAACACTTTTCACACTCCCAGAGCTGTAAGAGAATACATTGTGGTGTTTTAAGCCACTAATTTTGCAGCCATTTGTGACAGCAGCCACAGGAAGGGAACATGACCAGGATCAGAAATTCTAGAGGAAGCTGAGCTTCCTGCTGCTGCGCAACTGTGTCTTCTGCCTGAGCTCCGATTCCGGGCCCTGGCTAAGGTGTGTGATGGGGATGCTGCCGCTGTGTCCCTGCTGCACCCAGTGACCTGCGACAGAAGCTTCCTCCAGAGGAAGCAGACTTTAGCAGCACCTGGTTTACCCTGGAGCCTCCAGGTCCCCTCTCGGGGTACAACGGGCATCTTGCCACCCTCCAGGTAGCACCACAGTCCTGCCCTTCCCATTTCCACCCTGGCTGCCCATCAGGAGACGGGATTTCTTGACCATTGCTCCTCTGATTTTCCCAACACATTATTGAGATGTTCCAGTGCTGCTCCAAGCCGAAGTCACCACAAATATCCTTTCCCCTCCCCCTGTCACTTTTCCAGCTCACTCTGGTTCCCCAGGACTTGGTGCCATTGGGCCCGGGGAGAATGAAGCAGCTGAGGAGCCCCTTAAACGAGCGTAGGGAAAGGCAACCACAGCCCCCTTAGCTGACGGCGGGGGCAGACAGAACACGGCGTGAGAGCCTGCACGTGTGTGTATGTGTGTGTGTACACATGAATGCTGACATACGTGTACATACATGTGCACGTGAGAGTGTGTGTGCGTGTGTATGTGCATACCTGGAGTTTTCACTGGGAAATGATGGGAAAGCTTCTCTCCTTGGTTTCTGGCCCCCTCCAGTCACAGACCTAGCTCTCAGGTGGAATTCTGCCCTGGATGTGGTGACCTCCTGGGCCTATCATCTGGGCCCGCCTTCTGTTGTCTGTGGCATGGGGTGAAAGCTGTCATCGTCACTCTATTCCACAGAGTCCTTATCCCCAGCTACACAGTCGGTAGGGTCAGATACTTAACGTGATTATTCTGAAACACCGAGTCCATGACTTATCTTATGAAAACCTCTGCTGCCCATGGGTTACTGGAAAAACAAGCAAAATCCATCTCTGGCTCTGTGTTAGACTTAAGATGCATTGGTGCCGTTTTCACAGTTCATGGTTACGGGAAATTTACATTTGATTCCTTTTAGAGACTATAAAGGTAACTATGACCTAAGAGGGAATAGGGCTAAGACAGATGTGGGTATAATTTAAACATTTAAAACTGCAATTTAAAGACTTTAAATACTTTGGGCTTATGACATCTAACTGCTAACTCACAGGTCAGTGAAAGGGGTTGGGCAGGAAGGCTGGGAGTGAGGTAGCAGAATTCACCAACAGAAGGGCCCACTGGCAAACGGGCATGTCACACTTCACAAACAAATGACCGTATGAGCCATTTCTCAAGCGCCTGCGGGTTACACAAGAGGCACCATCCACTCAGGATTTGGTATCAACAGTATAAAAACCCTCATCTTCTGTGTAGGCATTTCCCACATAAAATCAACCTCTTTCTACTGAACGTGGTCGCTGGCTTTGTCATCTTTTCTGTGTAACTCACTGTGTGGAGAGAGAAGCACTGGCAGTCAGGCTGTCCTTGGAACCGAGTTTACTTTGCATGAGCCACCTCAAAGGAGGAGAGGTCTCCTCTCTGGATGCCAAGAGGAGACTTCAGCTTAGCACTCTGGCCTCTGCCCTTGGGCACAGGAGAAGAGGGGGCCTGTTGGTCTGCACAATGAAGAGAAGGTGTGCAGGCCTGATCGATGAAGTGGCTTCCGAGGTCTGGATCCCAGTCAGACCCTTGCCAGGTAGGCCGTGAATCCAGTCAGACCATCTCCAGGTAGGCAGCCTTGAGCAAGCATAAGCCCCAGTGTTCTCGTTTGCAATAAGTGTTCCTATGTCATAGGATTGCTATTGGGATAAAATGAACGGATACAGACAGAGCACTGAAAGCAGTGTGAACACAGTAAATTCCTCATGAATGTTGGCTTGCTGTTGGCATTACATCATCACCATGATCATCATCACCACCACTGCCATCACCATTATCATCAACACTGGCCCTACTTTTATCACTGGGATCGCCATCATCATTACCACCATCGCCACCATCATTATCATCATCATCATCACCATCACCACCATATCACCACCACCACCACCACCATCATCACCACCATCCTTACTGTCATCACTATGATCACTATCATCACCAGTACCATCATTACCATTACCATCATCCATCATCACCATCATTACCATCTCCATCATCACCACCACTACCACTATCACACCACCACCACCATCACCACCATCCTTACTGTCATCACTGTGATCACTATCATCACTAATACCATCATCACCATTACCATCATCACCATCATTACCATCATCAACATCACCATCAACACCATCAGCATCACCACCATCACCACCACCACCATCATCACCACCATCCTAACTATCATCACTGTGATCATCATCATAACCAATACCATCATTACCATTACCATCATCACCACCATCCTTACCGTCATCACTGTGATCACCGTCATCACCAATACCATCATCATCATCACCATCATCATCATCACCATCAACACCATCACCATCACCACCACATCACCACCACCATCATCATCACCACCATCCTTACCATCATCACTGTGATCACCATCATCACCAATACCATCATTACCATTATCATCATCACCATCATTACCATCTCCATCATCACCATCACCACCACCACCACCACCACCACCACCACCATCATCATCGTCACCATCACCACCATGACTCTCATGGTACATTCCTTGGCTCAGTAGTAGGCATAGAGAGGTTTAAGGAGTTATGACTAACATAAATGAAAGACAGAATGGTCGTGCTGTAAATAATAAAGGAAGTATTAGTGTTCTTATTGGGTGTTATTATCATCGCTATTGTATAGACAGGAAAGAGGCTGAGGTAGAGAGAGACTGTGAACCTGCCCAGCGTCATACAGAGGAGTCGGAATTTAAACTGGGACACCTTGATTAAGCTCTTAACCCCGGAAAAGTTTAAATCCTGGAAGGAGGATGGCTTTGTAGGGTGACTACAGAGTGCTCAAACACTAGTGAGATGCTTCGAATAAGTGACTTGAAGTCATTATTTCAGCACTGAAAGTCTATGATTTTATGAACACTATGGAATCGTAAGTCTATGATTTTATTCAGGGAAATGAAATAGAGTGATTGAGTCTCAATATTTTCAATATTTTGAAACAAAGGCTGGGATGCTCTAGGGGAGAGATTGAACTATTAAAAATAGTAAATGGGATTTAATTTTCAACATTGACATGCTATCTGAGGCTGGGCCAAGGCCCCGCCCACCTCAGAGGCCCCTAGAGCTATTCCCAGAGTGCACAGATGACTGCCTGCCTGCAGTCACATTTCTAATGCCTGTCTAACTGTTTCTCATTTGATTATTCTCAGTTTGGAGTGTTGAGAGATTATGACGAGCTGAAGCTCCCTTGAGGGCAGCAAACTCCAGGAAGAGATAAAGCAATTCTCAGCCTGGATTCAGGATGAATCCTCTGTCCCCCTCATTAGAAAATGCCTATGACGTCCCTTTATCTCCAAGTGAGCAGCGTTATTTCAATTTAACAGTGTGTGAGAAATGCACCACAATATAGTACAAGGTCCAAGCATGCACGACTGCATGTCAGAATGACAGATGCTTCAATTAGGCAGACAGGACTATTTCTCCCCAAAATAGATAAAGATGAAATTTTTATAAGATTGTGCTGTTTGTGTTTATGGTACAGTACTGTTACAAGCTTTCATTACAATATAAATTAAAATAACAACTCTTATTTCGGTGGAAACCAACCATCTTGCTAATAATTTTGCAGCTCAGAGCCGCTGTTTATCAAAGCCCCCGGTCCTCTCACCTGGGAAAAGTCTTCACAGACCTGAGACATCATCAGGTAACAAATCTCACTCCAACATTCAGAAATCCTTTTCCAAGAGAGACAGAAAGGCATGTTTTGAAGTTATTGTTTGGTTAAAGCTTGTGGATATATTTCTGACACGTGAACTTTTCTGCTTGATCTCAAGTCACTGGACATGGGATACCCAATGGGTGACGGCAAGCCTGGATTGGGGCTGGGGCACTGGTTAGGCTCTGTTGCTTGCCTGCCTCTCACCTCAGCAGGTGCAATTGCTGCAGCTCTGGTCACCACCAGGCCTGGGACTCTGGAGCCTCTTGGCCATTTGAGTCTGTAGCTTAAAGGTTACAATGTTTCTTTAGTATCCTCTCAGCCACTGCTGAGGATTTTCTCAATCAATCCTGATCACTGTGAAAGAGACATTGTTACCACTGACAGCCCGGGCATTTGGTTTCTGAAGCTTAATTTCCAGTCACTCCTCTGCTTTCCATTTTGGGGTTTTACATTCTCCAAACGCCATGAGAACACATTATTTTTTATAAGTGGAAAAATGCATCAGCTCTGTAAAAACATTTTGAGTTACATAACCAAATGTCTGGCTCCGGGAAAATGACGGACTGAGGTAGCATGGCATGTCCCCAGCTAAAAATAACAGGTGCACCATAACCCTTCAACAGACACACACATACACAGAGTATATGAATGCACACACACACACACACACACACACACACACACACACACACACACACAGAATGGCCCTGGGCTAGAAATCAACAAGGAACAGGAAAGGCTTGAGCTGTAGGTGCCTTAAGTGGAGTGGTGGGACTGGCCGAGAGAGCCTGGAAGCTGGGTTTCCGGGTTGTGGGGTTCATTAAGGGACTGGTATGAGGTCTTGGGTCCTGCTGAGGTGGGTGCTACAGGGTGACTGAAAAACGGAAACTCCAGTTTCCCCTGTGAATTTTAAGATAAATGTATACTGCCAACATGGTTCTTAATTAAAAACAAAATGACAGACTGGGCATGGTGGCTCACGCCTCTAATCCCAGCACTTTGGGAGGCTGAGGTAGGCGGATCACAAGGTCAGGAGTTTGAGACCAACCTGGCCAACACGGTGAAACTCTGTCTCTACTAAAAGTCCAAAAATTATCTGGGCGTGGTGGCACGTGCCTGTAACCCCAGCTACTCGGGAGGCTGAGGCAGGAGAATCACTTGAACCCAGGAAGTGGAGGTTGCAGTGAGCCAAGACTGAGATCGCACCACTGCACTCCAGCCTGGGCGGCAGAGCGAGACTCTGTCTTAACAAAATGCAAATGAATCTACCACAGAAATGGTATATTCCACGAGAATCTTACAAGCCTTGAATTCTATAAGTTTTCCTCTAGAATTCGTCTTTGTTTTAGTTTTAGTGTATCTTCTTCTGTCATTCTGTCATGACCGGGGCGTATCACCTGCTTGGGGCCAGTTTCCTAGCTTGGGATTTACTGGCTTCCCCCAATAGTCCTCCCTCGAACACCAGCATAAACTCAGTTTCCAGTGAGTGCAGAGGCCGTCTCTGATCTCTGCCCTGGGTCTCTGTGCCCAGCAGAGCGTCTGATGCCTGGCACCTGTCCCTGGCATTTGGTGCCAGCTGCTGAGTGAGGATGTGGAGGAATCACCGTGGTTCCCGGTGTGTGCCCCTCAGTTTCGCTTCTGGGACACTGTCTCCCAGTTTAAACAGAAACTCGGGTTTAATGAATTAAAACAACTTGAGGAGAGCTGTAATGCAGAACACCTTTTATCCAGCTAAAAATTTCACAAAGGTGAATGGCTGTTAGAAGACGTTTTTCCCTCTGTGCCGTGAGCCTGCTCCTTTCTCCTCCATGAACAGTCTGTGTCCTGACGTGGAGGGCGGGGCTGATGCTTTCCAACAAAGGACTTTTAATAAGGCAGATTCATCATTCCAGGGGCTTCTGTTCCAACTGTCAGGCCTACTGCCGAGAGAGGGAGAGGGGGTGTGGGGCTTCTAAAGCGCTGGTTTCATAGGAGATGCAAAGAGATCATCAGAACCAGGGTAAGAGATAATAGAGCCGGACACCCGGAGGAGCCGGGGGAGAGAGCGGCGGTGAGAGGTGGGTGGATTAGCCTCAAAGTCACCAGGCGGTGGAGGAGAACAGAAGCGGTGGGTCCCCACCTGTCCCCGCCTTGCCGCCTGCGCCCCGCTTTGCTGGATCTCTAGCCAGGGAAGACAGGGTGGGCAGGAGCCACTGTGGAATCTCTATCCTCACCCCATTTTTTTTCCTAAAAAGTGGTTTATTTGGTGGGATGCAGTGGCTCACACCAGCAATCCCAGCACTTTGGGAGACTGAGGCAGGAGAATCGCTGGAACCCGGGAGGCGGAGGTTGCAGTGCGCAGAGATCATGCTACTGTACTCCAGCCTGGGTGACGGAGCGAGACTGCATCTCAAAAAAACACAGTGTTTGATTTACTGGGTAGCTTCCCCTTCCCTCTGCTTGATGTTGGGCGTCAGACACAGTGGCACGTTCCTCATTCAACACAAACCTCTCCCGTGTAGAGAAGAAGAAAACACAGGTGCCCACAGAGGTCCAGCACCTGCCCCAGACCTCACAGCTACCACATGGGGGTGGGACCGGGGCTGGCTCCAGGCCGCGAGAGGACAGTCACTGGTCAGGGCCGTTAAACGTACGTAAAGGTCCCTTGTCTTGTCCACCTTGTTTTCTATTTCCAAGGAGTTGCTCGGCTGGGTACCAACTCCAAATGGAGGCTGAGGCAGAGAAAAGCAGGAGCCCACCTGCAAGGTGGCAAGTTCGCCTTCCTCAGAAGGAGCGAGCATCTGTGCTTAGCTGTCATCTGCCCGCAGGGTGGGTGTTTCAGGCAGAACATGCTCTGAGACCCAGCTGGGCGTGGCGGGGCGGCTCTGCCCTCTGCCCTGGTACTGCCCTGTCACCCATGAAAGTATCCCAGCCTTGACCTGGGACAGTTCTGTAGCATCCACCAAGGCGTCACATAGGGCCCCAAACCATCTTGCTTTACCTGGTACTGAGGGGGTTCCTGGGATGCAGGAATTTTTGTGTTAAAACTGGGGTTGGGCACAGTGGCTCACACCTGTAATCCCAGCGCTATGGGAGGCCGAGGTGGCTGGATCTCCTGAGGTCAACAGTTTAAGACCACCCTGGCCAACATAGTGAAACCCATCTCCACCAAAAAGACAAAAAATTAACTGGGCCTGGTGGGAGGTGCCTGTAGTCCCAGCTACTCTGAGGCTGAGGCAGGAGAATCTCTTGAACCTGGGAAGCTAGGAAAATGCCTAGGAGTGATGGCTTCTGTCTATAATTCTAGCGTTCTGGGAGGCTGAGGTAGGAGGATTGCTTGAGCTTAGGAGTTTGGAACCAGCCAGGGCAACCTAGTGGATCCCATCTCTATTAAAATTTTAAAAATCAGCCACACATTGTGGTGTGCACCTGTGGTCCCAGCTACTCAGGAGACTGAGATGGAAGGACTGCTTGAGCCCAGGAGGTCAGGGCTGCGGTGAACCATGATTGTGCCAGTCTACTCTCTGGGTGACAGAGCAAGACCCTGTCTCAATCAATCAATAAATAAAACTGGGAGAACTGGCTGGGCATGGTGGTCCCAGCACTTTGGGAGGCCAAGGCGGAAGGATCATGAGGTCAGGAGATCCAGATCATCCTGGGCACGGTGAAATCCCGTCTCTACCAAAATACAAAAAATTAGCCAGGCATGGTGGTGGGCACCTGGAGTCCCAGATTCTCAGGAGGCTGAGGCAGGGGAATCCCTTGAGCCTGGGAGACGGAGGTTGCAGTGAGCCGAGATTGTACCACTGCACTGCAGCCTGTCAAAAGAGCAAGACTCCATCTCAAAACAAAAATCAAAACAAAACAAAAGTGGGAGACTCCTGGGCACGTTGGGATGAGCTGGTCACAGTAGCGGTGACTGCGGAGGGCCGGGGGTGCAGCGCTCAGCTGGAGCGCCCTCAGTGAGTGAGGAGGACAAACAGCCGGAGGAAGAGGGATCCCAGCGCTTGACCTTCTGTGACCCATATGAAGCTGACAGCCTTGTCCCACCTTAGAGCTGACTTGCACCCAAAGACGTATCACAACACCCCTGAAGCGTTTGAAAGGATACACCCGCCCCTCCTCCCCCCCCTCTCCCCCCTCCTCCCCGCCCTCCCCCCTTCCCCTCCTCCCCTCTCTCCCCCCTCCTCCCCTCCTCCCCTCCTCCCCCTCCTCAACTCCTCCCCTCCTTTCCCTCCTCCCCCTCCCCTCCTCCCCTCCTCCCCTCGTCCCCCTGCGTCCCCTCCTCCCCCTGCCTTCCCCTCCTCCCCCTCCTCCCCTCCCCCCCCTCCCTCCCCACCTCCCCCTCCCCTCCTCCCCTCCTCCCCCTCCTCCCCCTCCTCCCCCTCCTTCCCCTCCTTCCCTCCTCCCTCCTCCCCCTCCTTCCCCCTCTGCCCTCCTCCCCTCCTCCCCCCCTCCTCCCCTCCTCCCCCCCTCTTTCCCCTCCCCCCTCCTCCCCCTTCTCCCCTCCTTTCCTCTTCCCTCCTCCCCCTCCCTCCCCTCCCTCCCCTCCTCCCTACCTCCCCTCCTCCCCCTCCTCCCCCTTCTCCCCTCTTCCCCCTCCTTTCCCCCCTCCCCCTCCCTCCCCCTCCCCTCCTCCCCCTCCTCCCCCCCTCCTCCCCCTCCTCCCCCTCCTCCCCTCCTCCCCCTCCTCTCCTCCTCCCCTCCTCCCCTCCTTCCCTCCTCCCCTCCTCCCCCTCCTCCCCTCCTCCCCCTCCTCCCCCTCCTCCCCCTCCTCCCCTCCTTCCCTCCTCCCCTCCTCCCCCTCCTTCCCCTTCTCCCCCTCCTTTCCCTCTTCCCCCTCCTCCCCTCCTCCCCTCCTCCCCTCCTCCCCTCCTCCCCACCTCCCCTCCTCCCCCTCCTCCCCCTCCTCCCCTCCTCCCCCTCCTCCCCTCCTCCCCTCCTCCCCCTTCTCCCCCTCCCTTTCCCTCTTCCCCCTCCTCCCCTCATTCCCCTGCTGCCAGAGCTCATGGTCCTCATGAACCTCAACAGTCAGGTGCTGATAGAGCCTCAGCCAGCTAAGCAGGTCCCAAATTAAACACCTGCTCACAGAATCGACCTCTCCCATGGGGACTTCTGCCAACCACAGATGTGGTTTGACGTTTTCTCCTCGAACCCCATTAGGCCCCAATTTTCACATGAAGCTGGAGCACAGAGCCGAGGGGGAGGGATGCCACATGCACCAAGGACTTGGTCAGGGACTTGGTCCCGGATGGCAGAGGCTGCAGGATCCTGGGAGAGGGTGGGCTGGAGTCCTTGCCAGGTCTTCACAGCTCCCCAGGGTGCTCCGGAGCCGGTGCCCGAACGGACACCTGTGGCAGAGGGGTGGAGGGCTCTGAAGGTTACACCTGTCACCCTCAGCACCACGGGCAAGCCACAGTCCTGAACCACTGGCCCAGTGAGCTGAGCCTGCAGCCTGGTGAGGGTGGTAGTGGCAGAGCTGACCTTTCAGAAGCTGGAACCTTTGTTAGTGCCCCCCGACCCCGCGCACCGGGTGGGCCTTCTGAGCCATCTGAATCCTCACAGGACTGTCCAGAGTGTCTGAAGCTTCTCCGGAACCTGGAATCCCCGTGGCCACCCTCCCATCCAGACGCACACGGTGGAATAGCTTTTGTTCCGGCAGTTACTGAAACTGCAATTTGCCCTGCAAAGATGGTTGTTCAGGCTCGTTTTATTTAGCGATGTTTGCCTACGAATCAGCTCGAACGGTATTCTATTTAATTTCCCTCTTCCAAATAGCATGATGCTTAATGTAAACCAATTACTACAATTTTGCTTTCTAAGAAATCAGGAAATGTAATCAGGGAGATGCCGCTTGTTTGCTTTTCATGAAATACTGGGTGTCGGAGCGAGCACAGTGGCAGGAGGTGGCCTTGGAGGGTCAGAACACACGTGTCCGCGCGTGTGCGCACGTGTGAGTGCAGCCGTGCGTGTGCATGTGTCCGCGTGCACCTCTCCGTGTCTGCGTGAGATGCATGCATTTATCCTGAAAGCTGCGCATGGCTTGAGCCACAAGGAAACCCCGTCCGCTTAATCAAACCCTGGAGTATGGAGAGTTTCTCAGAAGGCTGGTGGGACAGGCAGGGCTGACCGGGGCAAGGGAAGATTTGCTTCTGGGCAATTGACTGCCCATAAAGGTTGATTGGGCATGATAAGAGGCATTTTATTTGGAATCTCCTTTTCATTGCAAATGATAATTAGGCTCCTGGGGAGAGGGGTGAGTGCTGTAACTGAACAGTGGCCAGGGGGCAGCACGATCGCCCAGAAGAGCCTGGAGAACTGGGGAGGAGGCTCCCTCCACAGGGACCACCGGATCGGAGCTGCCCGAACACCCTCTGCTCCCAGCGTTAGGGCTGGGTGACATCCGGCTGAGTGAGACAGGCTCTTTCCCGGAGATAGTTCCCTCCGCGCCCCCAGACTCCTGGCTCTGACTGCCCGTTTGCTGGTCTCTCTCCAGGATGGGCAGGAATAAGACCTGGGAGGGCTTTGGGGATTGTGTTCAGCTGGAATCCCTGCTCTCAGGGCCCTGGGGTGGGGGGGTTGTGGCTGGCCAGAAGCTCTGATTTCTTTCCTTTCCTTGGAAATCTCCTATAACCTACAGAGCAAAGAAGTCTCCTTCTTCCAGGCTACAGAAATAGGAGCTCAGAAACTGGCCCGGAGGAAGTGACAAGAGGCTACCGGCCTCACTTGGGGCTCTCCAGGGTCCACACCACACCACGGGGCCAGTGCTCTGGAAGCACAAGTTCTTCTGGGAAAGTCCCCAGGAGCTGGGGGTGGGTCTTCAACCTTTTTTTTTTGTTTTTTTAGACGGAGTTTCGCTCTTGTTACCCAGGCTGGAGTGCAATGGCGCGATCTCGGCTCACCGCAACCTCCGCCTCCTGGGCTCAGGCAATTCTCCTGCCTCAGCCGCCTAAGTAGCTGGGATTACAGGCACGCACCACCATGCCCAGCTAGTTTTTTGTATTTTTAGTAGAGACGGGGTTTCACCATGTTGACCAGGATGGTCTTGATCTCTTGACCGCGTGATCCACCCGCCTCGGCCTCCCAAAGTGCTGGGATTACAGGCTTGAGCCACCGCGCCCGGCTGGGTCTTCAACTTTTTAAAAAATTTTAATTATACTTTAAGTTCGGGTTACATGTGCAGAATGTGCCCGTTTGTTACATAGGTACACACGATCGTGGTTTGCTGCATCCATCCCCCTGTACTTCTGCTAATGTTATCCCTTCCCAATCCCTCCACCCCCTGCTATCCCTCCCCTAGCCCCCCAGCCCCTGACAGGCCCCATGTGTGATGTTCCCCTCCCTGTGTTCATGTGTTCTCATTTTTCAACACCCACCTATGAGTGAGAACATGTGGTATTTGGTTTTCTGTTCTTGTGTCAGTTTGCTGAGAATGATGGTTTCCAGTTTCATCTATGTCCCTGCAAAGGACACGAACTCATCGTTTTTTTTATGGCTGCATAGTATTCCATGGTGTATATGTGCCACATTTTCTTTATCCAGTCTATCATTGATGGGCATTTGGGTTGGTTCCAAGTCTTTGCTATTGTGAACAGTGCCACAGTAAACATATGTGTGCATGTGTCTTTATAATAGAATGATTTACAATCCCTTGGATATATACCCAGTAATGGAATTGCTGGGTCAAATGGTATTTCTAGCTCTAGATCCTTGAGGAATTGCCACAGTGCACACTGTCTTCCACAGTGGTTGAACTAATTTACACTCCCACCAACAGTGTAAAAGTGTTCCCATTTCTCCACATCCTCTCCAGCATCTGCTGTCTCCTGATTTTTTAATGATTGCTATTCTAACTGGTGTTAGTGGGTATCTCAATGTAGTTTTGATTTGCATTTCTCTAATGACCAGTGATGATGAGTTTTTTTTCCTATGTTTGTTGGCTGCATAAATGTCTTCTTCTGAAAAGTGTCTGTTCATACCTTTTGCCCACTTTTTGATGGGGTTATTTGTTTTTTTTTTTCTTGTAACTCTAAGTTCTTTGTAGATTCTGGATATTAGCCCTTTGTCAGATGGGTAGATTGTAAAATTTTTTTCCCATTCTGTTGGTTGCTGGTTCACTCTAATGATTGTTTCTTTTGCTGTGCAGAAGCTCTTAAGTTTGATTAGATCCCGTTTGTCTATTTTGGCTTCTGTTGCCATTGCTGCGGGTGTTTTGGAGCAGAAGGTGCATGTCCCAGCTCCAGAGGAGAGAGAATGGAATTGCCCTTCCTCCACCTTGGGGTGCTGTCAGCATCCTCCGTGGACTGGATAACACTGATCCACAGTGGTGGGAACGGATCTGAGTTCAGTCTGCTGACTCTAACGCTTTCGGAAACACAGTCACAGGCACACCCAGAAGTCATGCTCTACCAGCTACCCAGACACCTGTCAGCCCAGTCAAGTTGACACAGAAAATTCACCATCACATCATTCATGAGGGCTGCAGCTTCATGACCTATAACCTCACTTCCCAAAGGCCTCAGCTCACCATCACCATGGGGATGAGGGACCAACATGTGGATTTTGGAGGGACACAAAGGTGCAGTTCCTAGGAGTCAACCAGACACCAGGGTCAGGGGTGAACATTTCCTTTCCCATATAGGAGGTGCTAGGATTCTCCTTTGCCAGCCCTGGCACAGCAGGAAAAAAAGAAAAACAACAGCTCAGCGTTTAAGAAGAAAGGGCTAAATTCAACAATTCCATCTTAGTCACCACTTCGGTTGTCTGTGTTTGTCATACAGGAACCATTTTCCACAATCAAAGTATTTATTTATTATTTATTTATCTAGAAAGGGTGTTGCCTTGTTGCCCAGGCTGGGGTCCAGTCACACGATCGCAGCTCACTGCAGCCTCAACCTCGAGGGCTAAGGGGATCCTCCCACCTCAGCCTCCCAAGTAGGTAGAGCTACAGGCACCTCCCCCCACACCCAGTTAATTTCTGTATTTTTTGAAGAGTCAGGATTTGGTCGTGCTGCCCAGGCTGGTCTCCAGCCCCTGAGCTGAAGTGGTCTTCTCGCCTTAGCCTCTCAAAGCGCTGGAATTAGAGGCCTGAGCCACTGCGTGTGGCCCAGAACATTTATATTTAGAATATTTATGTTCCATGACCCTGGGTCCCAGTCTATTCCTTTGATATGAAACAGCTTCTCAGTCATTTGCTGGAACAAATCACATGCAAATCACTTTGGACTGTGGACCCTGGAAGCTGCATCTTGGGTGTGCAGGGTGGTACGAAGAACCTGAAGGGGCTTTTTGTGACAGGCACTGGCCCAGTGGGGAAGATGGTTTTGGGGAAGCTTCTCATGGGTCACATCCAGTGTGTTGCTACAGGACAAGAGCCCAGGGGTTTCAGCCCCCAGGGCCACAGGTCCACTTGAGGTGGCCACCTGCACCCTGGCCTCTGGAGCCAAGGAAGAGCTCAGAGAGCATTTCCTGACTGATCAGGCCTGATGTCCTCTGTGCCAGTGCAGGAGGCTGCGTGACACGACTGTGCTCCCCGGGCCCCTCCCTCATGGTGAGCCTGTCCTTACGGATTCCAGCTGGGAGGTAGGAGGGGGCAGAAGGGAGTGCTGGGGGCTGCTCAGGTCCTTGCATGGAGCCCAGAAACCAGGCAGTGTCTCTGGAACCAGGACAACTGATGGGAGTGTCTGATGCAAGCAGAGGACCCCAGCTTCACGCATTCCACAGCAGCCCGGGCCTCCCCAGTAATGCTCTCTGAGAAGGTGCCTTGATCTGCCACTCTTCCTGTTCATCTTCTACCTGCTCCCTCCTGCCGCCTTCCCACCCTCCATTAAGACTGCTCCTGCTGCACTGTCCCAGGCTGCCACGGGCCCTGGTCACTCTGCATCTCAGCTAATGACATCTCTCCGTCCTTGTGGCCTCCAAGGCCCATCACTCTTGAGGCTTCCCCCACCTAACGGCTCTGTCTGGGGCTGGCTCCTGTCCTAAGCTCACCTGTGCTGCCCAGGCCTCCAGCCCTCTCTCTCCTCTGCCGGCCCTTTCTCCCCAGTGACCTCATTTGGTTCTGTGATTGGCAGAGTCATGGTCCCCAGAGATGTCCCCATCCTGATCCCTGGAAGCTGTGAATATGTGACCTCACATGGCCAGGGGAACTTTGCAGATGTGATGACGTGAAGGGTCCTGAGACGGGGAGCAGATCCTGGATGATCTGGGTGGGGCTGATGTCATCAGAGTCCTGGGAGGCACCAGAGAGGGGCAGGTGGGTCGGAGGAGGAGCTGTAACAATGGCGGCCAGCAGTGGGTACTCATTTTTCCTGCAGGAGAGAAGAGTGCCCCTTGTCAGGTCTTCTGCAGAGTAGACCTAGGATCCGGGGCTGTTGCTCTCAGCAAAGACTCTATAAAGAGACTTCAGGGCTGGGTGTGGTGGCTCACGCCTGTAATCCCAGAATTTTGGGAAGCCAAGGAGGGTGGATCACTGGAGGTCAGGAGTTTGAGACCAGCCTGACCAACATGGTGAAATCCCATCCCTACTAAAAATGCAAAGGTTAGCTGGGCATGGTGGTGGGCGCCTGTAATCTCAACTACTTGGGAGGCTGAGGCAAGAGACTCACTTGAATCCAGGAAGTGGAGGTTGCAGTGAGCCCAGATCGAGCCATTGCACTCCAGCCTGGGCAACAGAGTGAAACTCTGTCTAAAAAAAAAAAAAAGAGAGAGATTTCAGGGGTAGCCCCATCAGGGCCCAGTGGTTGGGGACAGGTGAGGGCTACTGCCCAGGGGCCTTGGCACAGCCCACACCCGGGGGAGGTTGCAGGGCTAACAATAAGCACAGGCAACCATGCCGGAGGCTGGGATGAGGGGCAGCTGCGGTCATGTTCTGAGGTCCGAGGACTGGGGCTCTTCACAAACTATCCCTGGCTTTGGGCTGCAGCCTTGGCTCTGAGCCGAGGGCAATCAGATTCCAAGATCTCCCCAATCTCTGTCCCACACCCAAGAAGCCACAAGAAAGGCTCAAGGCTCTGGCTCTTTCTGTGCCATCTTGTTCTTACCCTGCCTTCGTTGAAGCTGCTGGACTCATGGGTGAGTCTAAAGAACAAAGGGACTCTCCTCCAACAGCAAAGAAACTGCCCTGCCCCGTACTGATCTGGGAGGACCCACATTTCTGACGGTGGTTCCCCAGCCAGCTCCCAGCTCTGGCTCCAGAGTGGCCCTGCCTCTCTGGGAGGCTCCCCGAAAATCAGCCAGGGCTGCTTATTCTGCTCATGCTCTCATCTTCCTGACTTTGCCTTAGATAATCATTTACGTCTTATTCAGCCAGTACCTACACCTTTTGGTCCCTCCTTTCTAACCGTTTAAAATATTTCCAAATCGTTGTGTAATTCAGGGAGGGGGTTGGAGGGTTTGCCATTGAGAACTGGGCATTAGAGAGAGAAAATGCCCAAGGAAAAGATGAGCTATTTTCTTTCCCCAATGGAGCTCTGAAACCCTTGGCTTATAACAAGAGGAAACCGTTTGCTCTTCTTACGCTCATTGCTTACCATTTCAAAGCGCCCCCCACCCTGGGACCTTCGATGCCTGGCCCCAGGAGCAAGAGTGTCCCCCAGGGAGAGGGAGGAGAGTGGAGGGCAGTGACCGAGGGGTGGGTCCGATCCCGAGAATTTCGATTTTGATTGCAGGAGCAATGCCTGCCACAGTAACGGCGGAGCAGGACCAGGGTGTGAGCCCCGGAGAGCCACGCCAGCATTCAGGCTTCTCAAAGAGGGGAGCGAGTCTACTTCCTGGAGGAGAGGTGCCTTTCCGCATGGCACAGCGCAGGGCCCTGAGGCTGACCGCAGAGGAGTTCTGAGGACTGGCAACCGGCCCCTTGTGTGGAGTGGGCAGTGTGTGCTGATAGTCTGGGCTTTGTGGTGCACGGATTGGGGTGTGCAGGGCTGGCATGGGGACCATGGCCTTGGGTCCAGCTGGGTTTGAGTTCTGGAGGCAGAGGCCGTGGAGGCCAAAGGTCACATCCACCCTCTGCAGGACCTTGCTGGTTCCCTCTGGGTCCACACAGAAGCCTCTGAGGGGGCTGGAGAGGGGCAGGGGCCGGGACGGCTGATATCCTGTCAGTCCAGGCTCCCATTTCTTACCAGAGTGAGACAGAGACAGACAGCGCCAGAGAGAGTTTGATTGAGTTTAAGAAACTGTCCTACAACTCACACGATCATGAGGTTTGCAAATCTGGAACCTGCCGGATATGTCGGCAGGCTGGAGACCAGGGAGAAGTTGCTGCTCCAGGTTCAAGTGCAAAACCTGCAGGCTGGGCACGGAAGTCCCTTCTCTACAGAGGAGCCCAGCCTTCTCTCTTAAGGTCTTTGTCAGATTGGACGGGGCCCACCTATATTATGGAGGGGTATCTGCTCCACTCAGGTCCACAGATTTCAATGCTCATCCCATCTGAAAAAACACCTGAGCAATGGGCACCATGGCCTAGCCAAGCTGATCCTAACATCAACCATCCTAAAATGCAGCCCTCCCAGGAGTGGAACTGGTCAGGTGCTTCCCTCAGAGCAGCCCAGACCTTTTGGGGGAGCTTCTGCTGGGGAAAGGGCCCTCGCTGCTGTGCTGTGCTGTCCTGGGTGTTGCCGTCTGGGTCCTGGGTGGGGAGCACCCCAGAGGAAGCAGAGCAAGCCCAGGACCTGGGGGGCACCCCACCTGCCCCTGGACACTTGGGCTTCAGGAACCGAGATCTGTGCAGGGTTTCTCTTATTTGTCATTGACAAGACACTGGGACTGGAATTCTGCCCGGAGCTGTCTGGGATGAGGCTGCACGTGTTTCTTTCCATGTCTGCAACACAGAACAACATAACAGGACCAGAGGTGCATATGGGGGGTCCTGGGGGGGCAAGGGGTTCACCAACCTGAGAGGCCTCTGGGTGTCTGGCTGCCCATATCCCACCCACCACCACCAAACCTCATGGGGGCGGGGCACGAGCCATATGAAGGGGATGCTCTCCATGGGTCCCCAGCAGGCACCGGGGTGAGTGACTGACAGTCTACTGTTAAGTATATGAGTCAGGGCACACTGTGTAAAAGGATGGCGAGAACACGCTGCGTGCGTGTGTGTGTGTGTTTCAGACACGCTTGAGATACTGCTTAACCACGGTAGACTTTACCCAGACAGCAGCTTGGCTCATACCACGGTTCTGTCTCTGCCTCAAGCCACTCAGGCAGCTCAGGAGAGTCCAAAGGGTCGCGTGGAGGGAAGAGGGCATCTGCTGCTCGGTTCTGGACCTGGGGGTGCCGCCCAGCTGCCGGGGTGATCCTGCAAAGACTGGATAAGTCAGACACCAGTAGTCCTCAGCCCCTGATCTCTATGTCTCTCTCTCTCTGTGTGTCTCTCTGTCTCTGTCTCTCTCTCTCTGTCTCTGTCTCTCTCTCTCTCTTCCTGCCGCTGTGCCCTTGAGCCCTGGAGCCTACCTTTCAAACAAGGATCAGGGTCACTCGGGGACATTTATCCAGCAAAATGCAGGGACAGCAGAGACAAAGGAACACAACTGCGATCCCAAATGCTTGTGGGGTGTGTGGAAGAGGGATGGAGCTGTAAGACAGAAGTAATGCCTTCCCTTCCCCTTCCCCTCCCACCTCCCCCTCCCCCTCTCCCATCCCCCCCACCACACCCAGCTGGGTTTTAACAATTTTTTGTAGAGGAGTCTCACTTTGTTGCCCAGGTTGGTCTCAAACTCCTGGGCTCAAGCAATCCTCCTGCCTCGGCCTCCCAAAGTGCTGGGATTACCTGCATGAGCCACTGCACCTGGCAAGGAATAGTTTTAATGATTTCTTCAGTGCAGCACGAGGATGAACTTTTCTACCCCTCAGGATGATTAAACAGGAACAACTACCTCGGGAGAGCTGAGGTTTCTGTGGCTGAATGTCCAAGTTGACAGTGGTCGGGAGCACCACAGCACCGAGGTAGTCCACGCTTCACGTTCCTCCAGCACCGGGGGTGCCGTATGGAGGCAGACAGGGCTGGAGGAAAATCCCAGAGCAGGTGAGTGCTTGGTGCTGCCCCTTTAGGACTGTCCCCACGTGCCGTCCCTCCACCCAGGCTCCCGGGTACTGCTCCCACTCCCAGCTCAATTTCCTATTTTCTGATCCATCCTAGAATCCCGAACTTCCACTCTGATAGGATAAAGCCACTCAGATTTGGGCTTTTCATTTGCAGCCACATTTTGAAGCAGACATGATGATGCCCAAGGCTGAAAATGCCATTCCTCCCGAAGGTATTGGCGGAGACATGGGCACCTCACCCTATGGAGTGAGATGACTTCCTGGCAGGCTGTGAGGATGACTTCCTGGCAGGCTCTGAGGATGACTCGCTCTCCAGGGTCTCCTGTGAGTTTCCCCGAAGAGCAGTGAGACCTGTTCTCTGTCCTCTTTGTTGGGTGGAGAGAGGTTAAACTACAAAGAAAACGCATCATACTGAAAAAAACAAACAAACAAGAAGCCCACCGTAGCCTCTCCTTTGGGGCTGGTGTCTGGAGGTGCCGTGGGTGGACCTGGGAACTGCCATGTGACTGAGCAGCGCTCCTTCTGTCACTTGTCTTGAAGTAAGAGAAACAGAGGATTGTGGCTTCTGTTTCCATTTCACGATTTTTTCCTCAGTGTCTTCAGACTGGCAGAGTGCGCGCATGGGGTGTGGACACGCTCCTGAATTTTTGCAGAGAATGCCGGACGTGAAAGGCTGCCACTGGTTTCTAAAGGAGAGTAAATGGATTTCGACTTCCTGGCGGCCCTGGCTCTTCCTGCCCTCTGTGTCGGTGCTTTCGCGTCTTCTCTTCCTGCTGGTCCCCGTGTTTCTAAAAAGGTTGACCCCCCGGGTGGAGCAGCCTTCATCTATCCATTGTGTCTCAGAAGTGTCACGAAACCGAGAGGCTCCTGTCACAAGTATTTCAACCCAAACCATCTCCCTCCTCCTACCGGCGTCTCCTCATCCTTGCTTTCTTTGCCCAGGGCTAACATGTGGAAGCCACGCAGCTACCTGCCGGCCACCTCTACCTGGCATTCCCTAGCAACCTCGGGGTGACCTGGCCAGTGCCATGGATTTTTTTTCTCCTGCACCTGTGCCTCCCCTGGGGCTCTGCAGCTCAGGGACCAGGCCATGGGACAATGTGCTTGGTTAGGCTTCACACTGGGGCATCTGGATTCCAGCCTTTCTCTGCCATGGTGGTCTGTGTCTCCAGTACGTTCCAAATGCACTCACTTTTGGTCACCCCTGCCCCATGGCACTGGCTCACTTAGCTCCCCTCCACCTTGTCTGCACTTTCGAAACAATTTTCCAGCCCAGCCACCTCTGTCTACTTCTCCAAACCATCCTTTACACTGAAGCCGCAGTGACCTTTCAAAAGGACACATTCGATCATGTTGGGGCTGCTTTATTCCCTTTCAGTAACGCCACTGACTGCAGGCGGCAGTCCAAACCTTTGCACGACCTGCAGCATCCAGCACCTCTCACCTCTGGAGGGTCCCTGAGCAGCCCCACCCCCACCCCCGCGCAGCCCCGCCCCCGCGCATCCCCACCCCCAGCCCCGCAGAGCCCCACCACCATCCCCGCGCAGCCCCACCCCCCGCGCACCCCACCCCCGCGCAGCCCCGCCCAGGCCCTGCCCTCACGGCCTCTCAGCTCCGCCTCTGTGGTCTCAGCTCTTGAGCTCTGGCTCCTGCAGCTTCAATCCCTCCATGCTCAATTCTGCAGATACTCCATGTTCCTTCTCCCCTCAGGCTCTGCACTTGGGATGCCCTTTGCACCGCTCTCCTCCCTGTACCTGTCTGTAACTGCACTGGACCCTGTCCCTGAGCCCCACGTCCTGGGAGATGCCGTCCTGCCAGCTCTGTAGGACAGAGAGGCTCTCCTGCCCCAACTGTCCCTTTGGACTCCTGTTCCTCGAAGGATGGCTTCTGAGGTCCTCCGGCCACACCTGTTCCTCCGTGAGGGCCTGAACCCAGCAGGCTCAGAGGCACTTGCCTTCAGAGGGAGCATTGAGCCCTGCAAAGGCAGCCCACCCTGCTGGAAAATGTACCCAAGACCTAAGGTCCAGCCCAAGACTGCTCCTCCTTGTGCTTCCCTTCATTTGCACAAACCTCCCTGTAAGGGTCCAGCCCTACAGGGTCCTGCGAGCCCCTCTCTGCGGGTGTGGAGACGAGAAACTGTAGAAATAAAAGACACAAGACCCTGAGATAGAGAAAAGAGAGTTTGGGCCCAGGGGTCCGCAGCCAACCAAAGCCCAGAGTCCAGCAGTGGCCCCGAGTGCCTGGACACTCTGACTTTTATTGAGTACAAAGGGAGGCAGGGTAGGTAGGGCGTGGCCTTGGGGGTCGGTGATGGGGTCGAGCACATCACCTGTCATACAGGTAGGGGCCCAAGACTTTCAGGTAGCCGGGTGAGGTGAGGAGCATAACGTGTCAGCACTTTTGCAAACTTGTTAGAAAAGACATTAAGATTTATATTACTTTGACTAATTACCTCTTCTAAGAAAACAGGAACCAGCTGCAGAAGCGGAACAGGAGAGTGGACATGGAACGTGATCGCTGAAGCGAAGCATGTCATAGAGACGACGAAGCCCCCGGATGTCTGCGGGCCCCCCTGACAGCTGTCAGACCCCCGCAAGAGCTCGGAGGAGCGGAGTTTTCTCCTAACCCCTGAGGAAGGAGCCGTCTCCATCTCCGTCATCTTGGACGTCTCCTTCCCCAGCTGCTAAACAGCGGGCGCTTTCCCAGCGCTGGTGCTGCCTCCCAGCCGAGGCGCCCTCCAGCAGCCCTCGCGTGGGTGTGACAGGGGCCTTAGAGCCTCTTGCCTTTGGGTCATTTCTTTCACAATGTCACCCCAGGCTCACACTTCCGACCTGAGAGGCGTTAGTAAAAGAATTAGGATCACCTATGAATAACTGAGATTACCTATGAATAACAAATTACTACGGTTATATTTCTAGCTATTTCTTCTTCATTATTTATATGGAAATAGGCTGCGGCTTCTGGCTCCTGCCTCGCACGTGTGTGATCTTCCCCCTACACCTCCCAAACCTAGAAACTTTCACATCTGGACCTCTGCGTTGGGAGGCCCAGCTGGTGCTCTTTGCCCTTTCTGAGGCTTTCCCCAAGTTCAGGGCCAATGCTCCTCCTCTCTTGGGCCAGCCTGTGCCGGATGAGGGGTCCCAGTCTAGGGCAGTTGCTCAGGTTGTGCACTGCACCAGGTTGTCTGGCTGATTCTACTCCTTACCCCTCATGTTCAGCTTTAGCCCCTGGAAAAGGCCCAGGGGTGACCTGGGCAGATAGCCTTTTCCAGGGGCTAAAGCTGAACAAGGGGTGGGGGGTGGGTAAAAAGCACCCAAAGAACCAGTGGTGCCCCAACTCACCCCCAAGCTGCTCCAAGTGCCCAGTTTGATGGGGAAGGGGGTGGAGTCGCCGCCTCTGCTCTGCTCCCTCCCCAGGTGTCCGCCTGCCTTTGCTGCTGTCTTGGTGACCGTCCTCTGCTCCTCTGGCCGGGGCCTGACCACATTTTTCGCCTCCCACGTGGGTTCCCTTTCCTCTCAGACTTTCCCTCCCTGCCCCTGGTGATTCCTCCAAGCACCTTCTCCTCCCTGAGGGTCCAGCCGCCCTAGATTTCCTATGGGTCCATTCCAGACCCCCAGAGGAAGGCGGCCCGTTGGCTTCTGCCCCATCCTCCTACTCCCCCGAAACGACTGCTTTTTGCACATAAATCACAGCTGTAAAATGAAGCCGAGCGTTCCTAGCCTGCCAGCCTGTGAGCTGATGCCACCACACCGAGTATGATGACCCCTGTGGCATTCAAGGAGCTGCCGGTGGTAAGATGCTCTCTGTGGGGCTTGTGATCGTGATTTGTAAGGAGGGGCAGATGACAGGGTGGAGGCTGGAGAGGTCAGCGGTTCCCACTCCGAGATGGAGGAACCATCCCTGGCAGGGCTCAGGGCTGGCGTCGTCTGCTGGACACTGGTCTGTGTCCCATCCTCGTTTGGAAGAAGCGCTCTGCTGCGCCCTCAGTCTCCCCGCAGCCCCTTTGTGATTGCTCTTCTGAGGATCTCCTTGGCCATCATTTCCTCAGTGCCCAAAGCCGCAATTCTGCAGAGCAGACGCCCGCTGGGGTTGTAGAGTGCACCGGCCGCCCCGCTCTGCCCTTGAGGTCAGAAAAGTCCGAGGCCTCTGGATTTGGGATGCGGCCTCGCCGCCTGCTGGCTGTGTGGCTGCGAGCACGTTGGGTTCTGGAACCTCACTGCCCCACCCGTGTCAGACAGAGGAGTAACTGAGGCGGTAACTGCCACACGGATGTTAGCTGTCGTTACGATTCTTACTACGATGTTTCGATAAACACACGGTTACCCAAAGGCTCTGTGAGCTGATGTTTGGTCCCCAAAAAATCTGACATCAAAGAGCCTGCCAGCGGCGGATGCCACGAGTGATGGCAGACGGCAGCCTGCGACCGCAGAAGAGAGCAATACAGCTTCGCGGCAGGTCCCAGCTGCGCCCTCCGTAACCACAGGAGTGCATGTCCACAGAGCACGTCGCTCATCTAAAACGAGGCCGTGCCTTTCCAGGATTAGGGAGGCAGGGGAGTGGACCACCTGTATGAGAACGCTTTTTGTCCACGTAGGTCGGATGAAGTCTGGGGACTGGAGGGCGGGGTGGACGACTCTCTCACGTGGCGGGTGCGTGCCCTGCGCCTCCACAATGGACATCCGCATTTGTCCTTTGACCCGCCAGCCCCTTGACCCGGGGCAGCATGCTTAGCCTCTCCGAGCCTGCGTCGGTCAGGCTTCTCTAGAGGGACGGGCCTGATAGGGTAGAGGTATATGTGAAGTGGAGTTTGTTGGGAGAACTGATTCTCACGATCACCAGTTGAAGCCCCACAGCAGGCCATCTGCAGGGTGAGGAGTGACGAAGCCAGTCCAAATCCCCAAATCTGGAAAGTAGGGAAGCTGATAGCGCAGCCTGTAGCTAGAGGCCCAGGGCCCCTGCGAAGCATCGCTGTCAGTCCAAGAGCCCGAAAGCTGAAGGGCTCGGAGTCCAGCATTCAAGGGCAGGAAGCCTCCAGCACGAGAGAAAGATGGAGGCTGGAAGACTCAGCAGGTCTGTTCCTTCCACGCTCTCCTGCCTGCTTTATTCTGGCCATGCTGGCAGCTGATCAGACGGTGCCAACCCAGACGGAGGTGGGTCCGCCTCTCCCAGCCCACTGACTCACATTTCGTCTCCTTTGGCGACACCCTCACAGACGCACCCAGGAGCAATACTTTGCCTCCTTCAATCCAGTCAAGCTGGCACTCAGTATGAACCAACACAGAGCCTGTGTCCTCAACAGCAAAATGGAGATGACAAGAGTCCTCTATGACTTTCTTAGATTGTCATAGTCAAGAGGCTGACAAACCACAGGAGTTTATTCTCTCACTGCTTAGAAAGCCAGAACTCAGAAAGCAAGGTGTGGGCAGGGCCATGCTCACTAAGAAGCCTCCGAGGAAGGTCCTGCCATGCTTCTTCCAGCTTCTGGTGATTCCAGAAGTCACTTGGGTTGTGGTAGCACCACTCCAGTCACTGCCTGTGTGGTCACACGGCCGCCTCCCCCTGTGTGTCTCTCTGTGTCTGTCTCCTGTTCTCTGAAGGACACTAGTCATGCTGGATTAGAACCCAGCCAAAGACCTTCTCCTAACTCGGTCGCAGCTGCAGAGACCCTAGCTCCAAGTCAGGGCACACTGAAAGGTGCAGGGGGTTAGGGCTTCGACACACCTTTCTGAGGGGTACACAGTTCAACCCTTAACAAGTCCCCCCCCCCGGGATCGCTGGGACAATTGGTAAGGTGGCGTGTGCTAAGCGTATGTGGCCCCCTTGGGCTCTGAGGTGGTCATCGTTAAGTCCCATGAGCTAGGTGGCTTAGAACTCACAGGAGCGTATTCTCTCAGAGCTCTTACACATGTGTTTTTCGTATGGGGCCATGGGAACTACTCAGCACATTGCAGACACTGCAGCAGTGATTCATCTTTCTTATCCATCTACATCATCAATGAAGTTCTGCAGGTACAGAAAGCGAAGAAGACTTCTCCAGGAGGAAGAAGGGGAAACGCCCTGAGGAGTGGGTCATCCAAGCCCTTTGCAACCCGACACGAATCACCCCCTGCTTCCTCTGCACACAGAACCAGATCTGGGCCTTCTTTACGATTCCTGCTAGTGTCACATGAATTTCACCAAAATCAGGGAAGCGAGACCCCTGCGTCACCCCCACCCTGTTCAGTCAACACAATGATTGGATCACCCGCTGTATGAGGGCCCCTGTGATGGGGAGAAAAATGCACCGTCACTCGGACATGGTCCTTGTGTTCAAGGAGCACGGTCTGCCTACCTCCTGCGAGACATGCCTTGTGAGGAGCGCCTGCTAGAGAGAGAAGCAGCTTCTGCGGGTCTCGGAGGGCTCACGTCTGCCCAGCTGGAGGCTGGGTTCCATGAAGAACGCAGAAGAAATACACACCATCCTTAAGGAGCTTTGACTCATTCATTTCACATTTATTTATTTTATTTTTATTCATTTCTTTTCTGAGATGGAGTCTTACTCTGTCACCCAGGCTGGAGTGCAGTGGCATGATCGCGGCTCACTGCAACCTCCTCCTCCCGGGTTCAAGTGATTCTTCTGCCTCAGCCTCCTGAGTAGCTGGGACTACAGGCATGTGCCACCATCCCAGGCTAATTTTTGTATTTTTTTTAGTAGATACGGTGTTTCACTGTGTTGGCCAGGTGGGTCTCAAACTCCTGACCTCAAGTGATCCACCCACCTCTGTCTCCTGAAGTGCTGGAATTACAGGCGTGAGCCACCGTGCCTGGCCCATTCCATATTTATGAAGCCACCACTTAGGCCAGTCCCGGGGCATGCAGTGTCAAAGCTTGAACTAACAGGAGTGATGAACCGGGGGAGAGGAAGCAGCAGAGGACTCGATGGAAGATGCAGGCCGCACAAGAGGCTGGTGCGCCCAGCTGAGCCAGGCCAGGTCAGGGCCGGGAGAGGCCATGCTGTCTCTCTTGGTCTGGAAGCCCGTGCCCCGGTCCTTCTCCCCCACGGCGGCCTCTCTCCTGGCACCTGCCAGCAGGCAGTGCCACCCTGCCTTGGTCTCACCTTCAGGTTTGCCCAGGAGTGCCCCCGGGCTTCTGAGCTTTCTCCACTAAGGTAAACATCTCTAATCGGCCTCCTTTCGTAGCCATTCATTTTAATCATGCAAAGGTCAGCGGTCACTGCACAAATGTTAGACTTAATGTGTTTTCTTGATGCACATGATATTGGTGCTGATTTGGTTCCATTTGTCGTCATTTGCCAATGGGGAGCTGCAGGGGTAGGGGCGACTCACGCACAGCAGGGGGTGGGACCGAGGGAGGCTGCCTGGAAACCTGGAGGGAGAGGGGTTTGATCTGGGGCAGGACGTGCTATTAGCATCGAGTCCCAAGAACATGCCTTTAGCCCTGAGAGCCCGTGGCTTGAGAGCAGGAGCTCCTGGGAATCGCTCGGGGATCCAGGCATCGGCTGTCCCTCAGGAGCGTGTTGTCTGACGCATGTTCTCTCATACGCTTTTCATATGGGGCCGCAGGGAGTACGCGGCACATTGCAGCCACTGAAGCCATGATTCTCCTTGTTACCCATCTACATCGTCGAGGAGGTGCAGTGACGCCTCAGCAGCCTTCGCTTTCACTCCTTCCCTCACCGTTTCAGAGACGGGAGCAGCTCAAGGGGGCCCATCCCGCCTCCTCGCCCCTCCTGAGCCCTCTCTTCTCGCCCTTCTCCTGTCTCTTGTATCTCCTCATCTGCTGGAAGTTTCCAGGCTGCAGACTGAAGTGGGGGCCTCGAGCCGCTCAGCAAGCTTTTCTACTTGCCGTACGTTTTTCTAAGCTGTGGGAAGATCCCCAGAGCGAGATCTTGGAAGCAGAGCTCGCCCTTCTGCGTCCCAGCAGAATGGCGGTGTTCACTGCGCATTGGCCCGCGTGAGAAGGAGGCTCAGAGCGGCCACCCGACACTCCCGCGGGCTGTGTGCCTCTTCACAGCGCACCATGTGCCCGCCCGGAGGGGTTGTGTGGGGTGCGCAGGGGGGCATGGAGAGGGCTTCTCCTCATTAGCAGATGCTGCCATGTCCCTCCCTCCCCCTCTTCCTTCCTTCCTTCCTTTCCTTCTTTCTTTCTTCTCTCTCTTTTTCTTTCTTTCGTTCTTTTCTTTGAGATGCAGTCTCGCTCTGTCGCCCAGGCTGGCGTGCAATGGCACGATCGTGGCTCACTGCAACCTCCGCCCTCCTCCCCTGGGCCTCACGTGATTGTCCTGTCTCCACCTCCTGAGTAGCTGGGATTACAGGCGTCTGCCACTGGGCCCAGCTAATATTTGTATTTTTAGCAGAGATGGGGATTCACCATCTCGGCCAGGCTGGTCTTGAACTCCTGACCTCGTGATCCGCCCACCTTGGCCTCCTAAATTGCTGGGACTCCAGGCGTGAGCCCCTGAGCCCCTATGTCTTTCTATGCAGCCCCCACTGAACGTCCCTCAGTCCTTGAACCCAACCTTCGTGGAATGTGGCTCATCCTCTCGCTGAACCCACCCCCCGGGCTGACCTCTCCTCGTCATCCCTGTCACCCCTGAGCCACACGTTCATCTCCATCCTCTTCCCTACGTCCCCATCGGCTCCACCTGGAGCTGGCCCTTTCTCTCCTGGCTGTGGGTGTGAGGGCTATGTTAGAGTCTGTCGCCCAGCTGGGACTGTGTCCTGTGCCCGGAGGAGTCAGGACTGCTCGTGTTTGTCACCACTGCCCCTGCACGGCTCTCACGCCTGACATGTGGTCCACTCAGCTAAGTGGTTGGTTGTGAATAAATACACGGCGAAGCCGTGCGTCCCTCTCCGATTGCTGCCTTCCCTGTCTGACATATCAGCAGCCACGCCTGCCTCTGCTGCTGGTGGGTCACTGCTGTCTGAGCCCTGGCTGGACCAGGAGCCCCGAAGGGCATTTCACCGGAATCACCTTCTTTTTTTATTATTATTATTGTTTTCTTTCCCCTTTTTTTATTGCATTTTAGGTTTGGGGGTACATGTGAAGAACATGCAAGATTGTCGCACAGGTACACACGTGGCAGTGTGGTTTGCTGCCTTCCTCCCCCTCTCCTATATCTGGCATTTCTCCCCATGCCATCTCTCCCCACCTCCCCACGCCCCACTGTCCCTCTCCTATTTCCCCCCAACAGACCCCAGTGTGCAAAGACCTGGAACCAACCCAAAGGCCCATCGATGATAGACTGGACAGGGAAAATGTGGCACATGTGCACCATGGAATATTATGCAGCCATCAAAAACGATGAGTTTGTGTCATTTGTAGGGACATGGACACATGAACAGAAAATCAAACACCGTATGTTCTCACTCATAGGCAGGTGTTGAACAATGAGAACACATGGACGGGGGGAGGGGAATCACCTTCTTAAATCCCATCAACAGCTCTGATGTGCTAGTGCCTATTGTGCTGCCCATTTTACAGAGAGGAAGCTTGAGCACTCGAGGGCTGAAGCAGCTTGCTTCAGGTCACACAGCTCGTCAGGGCCTATCCCCACCCCAAAGCTCAGGCTCTGGCATGCTGGGTCTTCCTTGCCTGATAAATCCTAAGGAGTCTTTCTCCCTCGGGAGCTCCTGAGTCCCAAAGTACTGTGTCACCTGGCTGGGCCCTGCCTCACTGACCTCCTTTCTTCCTGCATCTCCCTACCCCCCACCAGGGCAGCCCCTCCCTAGGAGTCCCCCTGAGCCTCCCTGGCAAAGCCGGCTCTCGGGTTGCTGGGCTTCTCTCCTAACGGCCAGGCCGGGCTCATCTGCCTGCGGCTCCCACACCCCCTCCCTCCTCATGTAACTGACTCATCTCTGGGCCCCCCGGGAGGCTTCGCTGCCTGCCCTGTAGAGCCTCTCCCCGGCGCCCCGGTCACCCACCACCATCTAAGTCCCTCCTCTTCTGTCTTCTCTCTTCCATCAGACCCTCAGGAAGGGGCTCGCAAGAGGTCCCTCTGAAACAGGGTCCCCCGTGGTGTGGACGGCACTGCTCAGCCATGCGGCACGTGTCCCTCTAAGCTCTCCTTTCGTCTCTGCCCCTCCCCCAGCATTCAGAGCTGTTCCCGGCAGGTGCAGGTGCCCACGGAACCTCAGAGAATATGCAAGGGAGTATCTCACGCTTCAGGAGGAGCACGAAGCGGCACGGAGTCGGTTGTGTCACCTGCAGTCCAAGAGAGATTGCTTAGCGGCAAATGTCCCAGTGTGCCCAAAATAGCATCTTCCACACTGCACCGGATGATGGGGTCACCTGCTAGTCATCGGGGAACAAAGCCAAGAAAAATGGGACCGGCAGGACGCCCTCTCCCTGTCTTCTTTGCACACCTGTCCCCCACCCAACTCACCGAGCGATCGAATCCTTCCCAGATGAGCACTGCTCTGTGCTAGGCACCAGCATTCTCCCGGCAGCAACGTGTAAGGTCTCTGGCTCCCCTCCCCAGTGAGACTGGCTAGCTGTGTGACCTGGGCAAGTCACCTAACCTCTCAGTGACTCCTCTTCTTGAAGAATCACAATAGGCATTAGCACTTCAAAGACTCAGGTACATACAGCCTGCACTGTAGAAAATTGGTTTTGAAGACTAGGTTTGAGTAAGTGTCTTCCCTGCAGGACTTCTCAGAGCCTTTAATGTGCAAATAGGTGCTATGGAATTCCAAAGGGGGTTGCTGCAAATATTTGATCACAGATCACTTTTGTCTTGGTGCCTCTCTGTCTGGGAAATTGTGGTCATCGCAGGGAAAATGGCCGCTCCTATGTACGTGGCGCTCGGTGGGCGAGTCTGCGTGCTCAGCGTGGACACAGATGGTCTTCGATCCTCATGGTCACCCTGCAGCGGGTGCTGGCATCTCATCCCATTCACTGCTGAGCTTACCGAGGCTTCCGCTCCATGCCACGTCCCCAGCCACAGAGGAGGAGAGAGTCCCACACAGGCAGCCTCCGTGCTTGGCCCCGTGTCGCACGCGGCTCTTGGCTGAGAAGCTGTCACTTCACCCTGAGCTGACCTCCAGACGTGGCTGTCCCACCCGCGTCCAGCCTGAGCCCCGATCTGTGTGGTCGGCAGCGTTCCCAGCGCCCCTGCAGGTGTCTCCTGCTCCCCAAACTCAGTCGAAGCTGCATATTCTCTCTTCCCCTCCTCCCACGCCTACAAATCTCCGTCCCCTCCTGTCTGAGCTCAGTGAAGGGTGACCTGGACTCGTTTCCCCTGGCTGCCAAAATGAAATATCACAAACCTCACGGCTTGGACAACAGAAATGTATTATTCTCTGGCAGCTCTAGAGGCCACACATCCGAAATCCAGGTGTCACCAGGCGCTCGTTCTCCCTGGAGGCTCCGGGGAGGGTTCTTCCTTTCGTCTTCCGGTGTCTGGGGTTTACCAGTGTCCCTGGCACTCTTTGGTGTGTAGACGCATCCCTTCAGCCGCTGCCTCCGTTGTCACTGGTGTCCTGCCCATGTCTGTGTCTCTTCCACTTCTTAGAAGGACACCCACGCTGACGGGTATGAACTCGGCTTAGCTGAATACATCTGAGAAGGGCCTATTTCCAACCCAGTCCCATTCCTGGGTACGGGGAACTCAACACGTCTTTGTGAAGGACACAAACTTCATCCAAGTCATCATGTCCCTCTTACTCCCAAATTATCCCCACTGTCGCCTGCTGGGTGCTGCTGCTCTCGGAAACCATGTGGCGGTTCTGTGCTCCCAGCGCAGTGGCGGCTCAGAGCGGGGGTGGGACAGAGAACAAGACTGACAGTCTGTGCTCCCGATGTCACCCATGTCCGGAGAGGAACACACAGATTAGGAAGCAATGGGAAATTCAGGACCAGGGGGCGGCAAGAGCCGGAAGGAAACACGGTGGGGCACAGGACAGGGGGTAGCGCTTGGGGCAGGTTTGAGTGTCAGGGAAGTTCTTTCTGGAAGCAAAGAATTTCTTGGCACTGAAACTGCCCCGACTTGGGGATGGAGTCCAGGAGCTTGTGGCCCAGCGGGCACCTGAGAGAGACCTGAGGCTGATGGAGGAGGAGGTGTGTCCCGGTCCTGAGCCCAGGGACCTGGGAAGAGCGTGCGGTTCATCCAAGCAGGATGGGGTGGTGCCGCAGCGGGGGCAGGATTCGCTGGCTTGTTTTCAAGGAGAGCCCGAGGCTGTGGTAGGGAGACCTGGGCTGAGAGAACGGCAAGAATATGGCGGCCTGGGGGAGGCTCTCACCAACACCCAGAGCGTTATGGTGGTACCTGGGATGTGGGGTGCTGGCTGCAATGCGGGGTGCTGGCTGGGATGTGGGGTGGTGGCTGGATGCGGGGTGTTGGTTGGAATGGGGGTGGTGGCTGGATTCGGGGTGTTGGTTGGAATGGGGGTGGTGGCTGGATTCGGGGTGTTGGTTGGAATGGGGGGTGGTGGCTGGATTCAGGGTGCTGGCTGGGATGGGGGTGGTGGCTGGATGCGGGGTGTTGGTTGGAATGAGGGTGGTGGCTGGATTCGGAGTGTTGGTTGGAATGGGGGTGGTGGCTGGATTCGGGGTGTTGGTTGGAATGGGGGTGGTGGCTGGATTCGGGGTGTTGGTTGGAATGGGGGGTGGTGGCTGGATTCGGGGTGCTGGCTGGGATGGGGTGGTGGTTGGATGCGGGATGCTGGCTGGGATGTGGGGTGGTGGCTGGATTTGGGGTGGTGGCTGGATGCGGGGTGCTGGCTGGGATGTGGGATGCTGGCTGAAATGTCGGATGCTGGCTGGGATGTGGGGTGCTGGCTGGGATGCGGGGTGCTGGCTGGGATGTGGGGTGCTGGCTGTGATGCGGGGTGCTGGCTGAAATGTCGGATGCTGGCTGGGATGCGGGGTGCTGGCTGGGATGTGGGGTGCTGGCTGGGATGCGGGCTGGTGGCTGGATTTGGGGTGGTGGCTGTGATGCGGGGTGCTGGCTGGATGCGTGGTGCTGGCTGAATGCGGGGATCTGGCTGTGATGCGGGGTGCTGATTGGATGTGGGGTGGTGGCTGGATGCGGGGTGGTGGCTGCATGTGGGGTGCTGTATGGGTGTGTGGAGAGGCCGGATTCAGGGGCACATCTGGGGGTGGAGCCCACCAGACTTGTCCACACTCAGAGCTGCGCCGTGGGTCTGGTGACCGTCTAGGCTCTGATCTAAGAGCTGGGTCCTGTTATCATCCTCATCCTACAGATGAGCAAACTCAGGCACAGAGGCTACGACATTTGTGCCAACCATGAGGCCAGAATTCAGGTGCAGGCAGGCTGGCTCCAGAGGCTCTGCCCGTCACAGAGGCCATTGTGGGGGTGAAGGGCCAGGGGAGACTTGGAGGCCCTGGGCTGCTGCTGAGAGACGGTGGGTGCCTCAGATGGAATGTCTGTGTCCTTCCAAGGTTCATATGTGGAAATGGTGATGGTCCTGAGCATGGAGCCCCAATAGATAGGATGAGCCCCAGTGACTGAGATGAGTACCTTATAAAAGGGACCCCAGAGAGTCTGCCAATGCCTCCACCTCGGACTTCCTGGCCTCCTGAACTCTGAGAAATACAAGTTTGTTGTTGAAGCCACCCAGCCTGTGGTATTTGTGTGATGCCCGCCCAGGTGAGCTGAGATACTGCAACATTGGCAGAGCCAAGGATTTTGTGTACGTGTGTGTGTGTATGTGTGTGTGTTTTGCCCGTCTCAGTTTTCAATCATGGCAGTGCCTCATGCACACGTGCGTGCACGCACACCTGCACTCACCCCCACCCCCACCCCCACACACATGCAGGCTTCAGATCTGGTTGAAAGCTGCGATGTCAACACTCTGCACATGCGCCTCAAACTCAGTGATCCCCTCCTCCAGCAAGTCTGTCCCCACCTTGTCATCCTCTGCCACACACTGAACCTGCAGCTTCTGGACACCACAGCCCATGGGCACCAGCTGGAAGGACCCCCGGACCGGCTCGTCCAGCTGGACGGAGTACACACAGGGCTCCAGCTGGGCTGCGTCCGTCTCACTGTCCCAAGGCTCGACGTCCAGCAGGGTGGAGGACTTGGCCACCGGCGCTGCCTCCTCTCACGGTCCATGCCAGACAGGTCAATGTCATGGTCCTTGCCATCCTCTGACGGCGTGGCTTCTTGGCCGGGGGCTCCGTGTGACTCAGATCTAGTCATGCCACTTTCCCAAATCAGAGAACCATGGAGCTGAGAACCTGCAGCTCCCCAGCGTGTGTTGAAACACCCTTGACATGGTGCCTCTGACCTCTGACTTCTGACCTCTGACCCTTCTGGACCCTGTCCACTCTCCTGTCCCCAACTCCACCCCAGGCAGCCTGACCTCTTGCCTGTCCTCAGTGGCCACCAATGCTCTCTCTCACTTCCTGGCCTCGCCCCACCCTGCCCCTCTGCCAGGAATACCCCCCACCCCGTTCTTCTCCTGATCAACTTGTAAGCCAAAAATAATATTTTAAGGCCCCCCAACCATCTGAATGGACTTCCTCCTCAGCAAGGGCTCCCTAAAATTTAACCTTCTGAAAGACTGGTTCAGGCGGCGATGGGAAGTGGCGGTTGGACCTGCCTCATTCTACCCTGCTGGCATTCACATCAACACAGACCTCAAGTCTGCAAAGAAGCATTTACAGCCCATTCTCCCTGAAGCCTGCTGCCTGGAGGCTTCATCTTTAAGGTAAAGCATTGGTCTCCACGTCTTATCACAATCCAGACATTCCTTCCTATTGATTACCCTTTCAACTAACTGCCAATTACAATTTTAAATCTGCCTATAACCTGGAACCACCACCCACGTTGAGTGGTCCCACCTTTCTGGATGGAAATGATGTATTTCTTAAATGTATTTGATTGAAGTCTTCCATCTCCCTAAAATGTATACAGCCAAGCTGCACCCAGACCACCTTGGGCACCGGTTCTCAGCATCTCCGGAGGCTGTCATGGGTCATGGTCACTCCCGTTTGGCTCAGAACAAATCTTTTCAAATATTTTCTGGAATTTGACTCTTCGTCAACAAGCTCCTGGACATTCTCCTATCTCAGCAGAAAGGCTGTCCTTGATGCTGACCTGGGATCAGGTGCTCAGGGTTCATTTTTTTCCTCATTCTTGTCATTTCTGATGGCATTGTCTCTTGTCTTTCCTCTGTGAGGATAAGGTGGGGACTCTCTCTGTCACCCCAGAGCACCCCATAGCCCAGGGGGAGGGTATTTGCCCAGCGGTGGCTCTCAGACCCCAGTGTTGTGGTGGGCAAACCTGCTGACTCTCTAGCGGCTGGCCCAAATCCAGTTGCAGGAAACGCTCAAGGGAAGGTTGGGCTAGAATCCCACCAGGGTTGTTTCCGAGGGTCCTCTTCTCTGCTGTGTGAGCCTGTGGCTGTGACTTTGCCTCCCTGAATTTCAGCTGCCTCACTTCCAAAATAGGGTTGCAATAACGGGTAGACCAATCACCCTGATTTGATCACTCTGCATGGTACACATGCACCCAAATATCTCATGCACCCCATAACTATGCACAATGATTTTGTATCAATTAAAAAAATAGAATAGGTCGTGCAATCGTTTTCCCAGGGCTGCTGGGTAAATGAAATCAGTTACGTGATGATTGAACCTGCGGCTCCACCCAGCCGCTTCCCCTTTTCCTAAATGCTAGAAACAGGAGCCGCCAGGATGGACCTGAACATCTCACGCATCCACCTCCTCCTTTGCTGAGCTTTGTCTGCCGAGCCAGGTGGCTCCACCCTCTGCAGCTTCCTGATTTGAGGGGGAAGTTTCTCCTCCTTTGCCTGGGACGAGGTGGTGCCCTTCCCGGGTGGACGGTTAACACCAGACTTTTGTAAAGCCGAGGCCCTCCCCCGAGTGATGAGCAAACCTCTTCACAACCATCGCGTTCCTGTGTCCATCCCCAGAGAAATGGTTCCCATCACACTGGGTCCTCTTCGGAGCTGAGCAGGTGTGGCACGTCTCTCTGCACCTCGCAGGGACCGTGCACTGATGGCCGCCAAGGAGGAGAGTGGCAGGCAGTCCTCTTAAAGAGTCTTCTACTGACAGATTTAGGAGTCACTGGCATCCATAGGAAACTGGTTTTCCTTTGCAGTTGGCCAGGGTCCTCACCTCCTGGGGACCCTAGGGCCCTTCTGGGGTTTGTGGTCCCTTGCAGGAGGAGCTGGAAGCTGACGGTACCCTGTGGTGGAAGAGCAGAGCAGAAGGCGAGACGTGTAGAGGGTGCTGCTGTGACACGGAGTGCGGCCTCGCTGGGGGCCACTAGCAACCCCAGTGGCAGGATTCATCTCACTGACGGGCTGAGAGCAAGGCCGACCCTGCACTGCTCCCACGTGACTCGCCTGACCGGTGAAACTCTTCCCCTGGTGACACCTGCAGAATACAAATTCACTCAAGCGGGCAGGTGTGGCTGAGAGTCCCTTTTCCATGGACCAGGATGACACAAAATGGTTTTGATTTTCTCGTTCTTGACGATTGAAACCTTGGTAGGGAGCATCCGTCTGGCAGGTGGGCGTGCCCTGCCTCAGTGTTCCTGCCTCTTCTCCACAGGGCTCTCACGTCTCACAGCTCTCGGAGTGGCCAATCAAGTCAATAGCAAGTATGGCCATGCTGGGAAGGCTTCTTGACTCGCAGCTGAGTCTATGCGTGTGAAGTGTCTCATGATGATGATGTTAGTCAGGGTTCTCTAGAAAGACAGAACTAATAGGGTGGATGTGTATGTAAAGCAGAGTTTATTAAGGAGTATTGACTCACACGATCACAAGCTGAGGTCCCATGATAGGCTATCTGCAAGCGGAGGAGCAAGGAAGCCAGTCCGAGTCCCAAAGTTGAAGAAGTTAGACTCTGATGTTTGAGGGCACGGAGCATCCAGCATAGGAGAAAGATGGAGGCCAGAAGACTCAGCCCGTCTAGGCTTTCCACGCTCTCCCGCCTGCTTTTATTCTGGCTGCACTGCCAGCTGATTAGATGGTGCCCACCCAGATTGAGGGTGAGTCTGCCTCTTCCAGTCCACTGACTCAAATGTTCATCTCCTTTGGCAACACCCTCACAGACACACCCACGATCATCACTTTGCGTTTTTCAATCCAATCAAGTTGACACTCAGTATTAACTATCAAAGTCTTGATGGCTTGATTCCTGAGCTGGGCTGCTGCCTCTGTCTCTGCCTTGTCCGAAAGCTTGCTGGCTCCAGACAGAGCTTGGTCCCAGGATGTGGCTGGGAGGGTGGCTTGGGCCAAGCAGGGAGACTTGATCGGGGTGTGTGCTTGTGACATCCTTGCAGGGAGCTTTCTTGAGTCATGAATAGCATCTGTTAGAAATAACCCGTGCATGTGTGTTTGTCTCTGGTTTGCAAAATGTCTTGACATCACCCGGCTTTAGTTAGCTCTGCTTTGACATTGGGGACTCTGTCACTGACATTTTGCAGCCTGTAAATGACATCTTCATGTCACTAAAAGCAGGAGCAAAAAGTAGTTACTGGCGTTAGAGATGGAAAAGGCCCTGGCTCACCTCACCCAGTGGTCATCAGCCCCAGCCCAGGGAGGGGCAGGACTGGCCAAATCACAAATCATTAACAGCAGAAATGAAACAGGCTCCTGAATCTGACCGGAGCTGCATTCACTGTGTTGGGCTCTGTGTCCTGGAACATCAGCTACCTGTCCTCAGGAGCACCTGGGCACATGCACGGGTCATTCCACAGAGCCTCTAGGTCCACAGAGGACGGGCACCAGGCACACTGACCGCAGAGGCCGCCTTGCCTTTATCCCCGCTGCCAGCACCCCACCATCTCTCCCCGGACCAGGGAATTGGAATTTGGAGAGTGTGTCACCTGAGCCCACACACCTTTGTGAGGCTCCTGAGTGTGGATGTGGAGTGTGGTTTTGATTTGCATTTCCCTGATGACTAACGGCGTGGAGCATCTTGTCATGTGCTTAGTGGCCATTGGTGTATCTTTGGAGAAATGCCTGTTCGATCTTTGCCCATTGGAAAAAATAGACTTTATTTTTTCGAGCAGTGTGTGTTTCACAGCAAAATGAAGTGGAAGGGACAGAGAGTTCCCGCCGCCCCCGCCCCCGCACAGTACGGTCTCCTCCGCTGTTACAGTCAGTGGCCCTGCCCTGACACACCTGCACGTCTCCCAAAGCCCACAGTTTACATTAGGTGGCGTTTTTCTTTTTAAAACATGTATTTTTTTAAAATTTTATTTTCCTTGTATGTATTTAAGGTATGAAACATATTATTTTGCTATACATAGTGAAGTGATTACTACAAACTTGTTCACTACAAACAAACGAAAAAGTCCATCCCCTTCCACAGTTCCCTCTTTTCTGGTGTGGTGAGGACACCTAAAATTTACTCCCTTAGCAACTTTTCAGTGTGTTATTACTAACTATAGGGACTGGTCATTCTCACATTGCTCACGAAGACATACCTGAGGCTGGGTAGCTTACGATGAAAAAGAGTTTAATGGACTCCCACTTCCACGTGGCTGGGGAGGCCTCACAATCATGGCGGAAGATGAAGGAAGAGGGAATTGACTTCTTCCATGCGACAGGCAAGAGAGGAGCTGTTGGGGGGGGTCTCCTCTTTGGAAAACCATCAGAGCTCAGGAGGCATCTTCACGACCACAGAACAGTGTGGGGAAACTGCCCCCATGATCGGACAATCCCCCACTGGGCCCCTCCCTCAACACGTGGGAATATGGGAGCCACAGTTCAAGGTGAGATTTGAGTGGGGACACAGCAAACCTCGTCGCCATAGACTTCCACTGTCCATCTTTACACTTACTCATTCTAACTGCAAGTTCCAACACTTGGATCTCCTTCTTCCTTTCCCTGCCCGCCCCCACCCCCCATGACCACCACTCTACATTGCTTCTATTTATTATGATATTCTTAAAGATTCTATACATAAGTGAGATCAGAGAGTATTTTTCTTTCTATGTCTGGCTTATTTCACTGGGCGTAATGTCTTCCACGTTGTTGCAAATGATAATATCTTCCTTTTTAAAATAATATTTCCCTGTATGCATACACCACTTCTTTTTTATAATTAAAATTTATTTTAGATTCAGGGGGTACATGTGCATGTTGGTTTCATGAACATATTTTGTGCTGGAGGGTCGATTGGAAGGCTTGGGTTTCTATTGTACCCATTACCCAAATCCTGAACGTTATACCTGACAGATTGTTTTCCAACCCTCACGTCCCCCAACAAGCTTTGGAGTTCTCAGTGTCTGTTATTTCCATCTTTATGTCCATGTTACTCATTGCTTAGCTCTGAAGTATAGGTGAGAATCTGCTATACCACAGTTTCTTTATCCACTCCTGAATAGACATTTCTCCAAAGAAGACAGGTTCACTCTTGATAGTACATGTTCTATGGGTTTGAACAAATATACAGTGATGTGTACCACTATTGTAGTACCACACAGAAAAGATGAGCTGCTCTGAAAATCCTCTGTGCTCTGCCTATTTCTCCCTTTCTTTGCCCTAACCCAGCTGTCCCCAACCTTTTTGGCACCAGGGGCTGCTTTTGTGGAAGACAATTTTTCCAAGGACTGGGGCGGGTGGGGGTGGGGGACGGTTTTGGGATAATTCCAGTGCGTTACCTTTACTGTGCACTTTATTTCTATTACTTTTACCTTGTAATATATAAAGAAATCATTATGCAAATCACAGGATGTAGAATCAGTGGGAGCTCTGAGCTTGTTTTCCTGCAACTAGATGGATCCATCTGGGGGTGATGGGAGACGGTGACAGATCATCAGGCATTAGATTCTCATAAGGAGTGTGCAGCCCAGACCCCTCACATGCGCAGTTCACAACTGGGCTCACACTCCTGTGAAGATCTAGCACTGCTGCTGCTCTGATAGGGGTAGGAGCTCAGGAAGTGATGAGAGCCATGGGGAGCATCTGTAAATGGGGGTGTTAAGACTCCTGCCCTGAACTCTTGGAAGCACCAATCTTTTTGCTTTATCCATAGATTTTCCTCTTCCATAATGTCACATGGTTGGAATCACATGGTATGTAGCCTTTTCAGATTGACTTATTTCACTTAATAATATGCATTTCAGGTTCCTTCACATCTTTTCAAGTACTGATAATCATTTCTTGTTAGTGTTGAATCTTATTCCATTGTTTGCATGGACCACATTTACTTGCTGAAGGACATTTTGGTTGCTTCCACGTTTTGGCAATCATGAATAAAGCCACTATAAGCATCTGTGTGTAGGTTTTTGTGTGGACATAGGTTTTCAATGCCTTTAGATAAATATCAAAAAGCACAATTGCTGGATCATGTGGTAGGAATATGTTTCAGTTTGAAAGGAAGTACCAAAGCGTCTTCCAAAGAGGCTGTACCACTTTGCAATGCCACCAGCAGCAAGTGAAAGTTCCTGTTGCTCTCATCGTTGCCAGCATTTTGTGCTGTCAGTGTTCAGGATTTTGGTCATTCCAACAGGTGTGTGGTGGTATCTTGCTGTTTTAATTTGCAATTCCAAATGACATATGATGCTGATCGGCTCTTCATATGCTTCATTGTTATCTACATATCTTCTTTGATGAGGTGTCCCTTTGGATTTTTTTTCGTTTTTAAAATCAGGTTTTTAAAAAATTATTGTTGAGTTTTAGGAACTCTTTGTATATTTTGAATAACACTCCTTTATCAGACATATCTTCTGCACACATTTTCTCCCAGTCTAGGGGTTGTCTTCACATTCACTTGACAGTCTCTTTTACAGAGAAGTTTTAAATTTTAATCAAGTCCAGCTTATCAATAAATTCTTTCATGAATCCCACCTTTAATGTTTTGTCAAAATAGTAGTCACTGTAGGCAAAGTCATTAGATTCTCTCCTCAGTTACCTTCTAAAAGTTTAATAGTTTTGAAGTTTATATTTACACTTATGATCCATTTTGACTTAATATTTTGTGAAGGGCATAAGGCCAGTGTCTAGATTCGTTTTTTTTTTTTTTTTTGCATGTGGATGTCCAGTTGTTCTGGCAACATTTGATGAAAAGACCATCTTTGCTCTGTTGTATTTCCTTTGTTCATTTGTCAAAGATCAGTTGATTATATTTACATAGATTCATTTCTGAGCTTTCCACTCTGTTCCATTGATCTGTTTGCTTGTTCTTTCAATACTGCACTGTCTTGATGACTGTAGTTTTACTTTAATAGTATGTCTTGAAGTTGGATATGTCAGTCCTCTGACTATTCTTTCCCTTCAATATTTTGTCCACTTAGTCTGGGTCTCTTGCCTCTCTGTATAAACCTTAGAATTCATTTTCTGATAAACACAAAATAACCTGTTGGGATTTTGATTGGGATTGAATACCTATAGGGTATTGGGTATTTCCTTTCCCCCAGTTTGATTAGGTTCTGATAAAACTTCTATAGGTCAGGCTATGATGGAACATCATCAGTTGATATTGACACCTTGACAATATAAAGTCTTCCTGTTCATGAACATGTATTAACTTTCCATGTATTTAGTTCTTTGATTTCTTTCATCTGAGTTTTGTAGTTTTCTCCAGGTAGATATGACACATTTTGTCAGATCTATAGCTCAGTATTTTATTTGTGTGTGTGTGTGCTGCTAATGGAAATGGTACTGTGTTTTTAATTTCAAATTCTACTTGTTTATTGCTGGCATATAGGAAAGTGATTGGCTCTTGTATACTAACCTTGTGTCCTACAGTCTTGCTGTGATTGCTTATTAGTTGATTTTTGAAAAGATTGTCTACATAGATAATCATTCTGCCTGCAAACAAAGACAGTTTTATTCCTTCCTTTCCAATCAGTACCCCTTTTATTTCCTTCTCTTTCTTATTGCATCAGGTAGAACTTGAGGCATAATGTTGAAAAGGAGTAGCGAGAGGGCACATCTTGCCTTCTTGATCTTAGCAGAATGACTTCTGTTTTCCCACCATTAAGTACCACATTAGCTTCGAGCTGTTGTAGATGTTCTTTACAAAGTTGAATAATTACCCCCCTACTCTATTCCTTGTTTGCTGAGAATTTATCATAAAACGATGTTGGGTTTTGACAAATGTTTTTTCTCCATCTATTGATATAATCGTAATTTTTCTTTAGGCTGCTTACGTGATGGATTACATGAATCAATTTTCAAATGTTAAACAAGCTTTGCATACATGGGACACGTCCCACTGGGCCCTGTTTATAATTATTTTTATACATTGTTGGATTTGATTTGTTAATATTTTGTTAAGGATTTTTGCAGATATGTTCATGAGAGACATTGGTCTGTAGTTTTCTCTGTTTTCCAATTCATTTATTATACTTTAAATTCTGGGGTACACGTGCAGAACTTGCAGATTTGTTCCATAGGTATACACGTGCCATGGTGGTTTGCTGCATCCATCCCCCCATCATCTACATTAGGTATTTCTCCTAATGCTATACCTCCCCAATCCCCCCACTCCCTGCTATTCTTCCCCTAGGCTCCCACCCCCCAGGTCCCAGTGTGTGATGCTCCTCTCCCTGTGTGTCTGTGTATTCTCACTGTTCAACACCCATTTATGAGTGAGAACATGTGGTGTTTGATTTTCTATTCTTACGTCAGTTTGCCGAGAATGATGGTTTCCAGCTTCATCCATGTCCCTGCAGAGGACATGAACTCATCCTTTTTTATGGCTACATAGTATTCCATGATGTATATGTGCCACATTTTCTTTATCCAGTCTATCGTTAATGGGCATTTGGGTTGGTTCCAAGTCTTTGCTATTGTGAACAGTGCCACAATAAACATACATGTACATGTTTCTTTATAATAGAATGTTTTATAATCCTTTGGGCATATACCCAGTGATGGGATTGCTGAGTCAAATGGAATTTCTATGTCTAGATCCTTGAGGAATCGCCACAATGGTTGAACTAATTTACATTCCCACCAACAGTGTAAAAGTAGTTCTTTTCCTTCAGTGACTTTTTCCGGTTTGGGTCCTAGGGTAATGCTGATAATGACTTAGGAAGTGTTCCATGTGAGCTTGAGAAGAAAGTGTGTTCTGTTGCTGTGGAATGAAGTAGTGTATATGTGTCAGTTACATCCAGCTGATTGATGGTGCTGTCGAAATCAGTTGTGTCCTTACTGATTTTCTGCCTGCTAGATTTGTACACTTCTGATGGCAGAGTGTGGAAGTCTCCAAATCTAATAACAGATTAATCTATTTCTCGTAGTTCTGTCCATTTTTGCCTTGCATATTTTAACTCTCTGTTATTGGGCACATACATGTTAAAGATTGTTGTATCTTCTTAGAGAATTGGCTCTTTTATCATCATGGAATGCTCCTCTTTATTTTGGATAATTTTTCTTACTCTGAAGTCTACTTTGTCTGAAATTAATATAGCTCCTCCAGCTTTCTTTCGATTATTGTTTTCATGGTATATTTTTCCTATCCCTTTACTTTTAATATATATGTGTCTTTATATTTAAAGTGAGTTTCTTGCAGACAATATATAGTTGATTTTAAAAGATCTACTTTGACAATCTTTGTCTTTTAATTACTGTATGTAGACCATTGATGTTTAAGATGATTATTGGGGGGGACTTTCAAGATGGCCGCCTAAGAACAGCTCAGGACTTCAGCTCCGAGTGAAAGTGCAGAGGGTGAGTGGACGCCGCATTTCCAGACGAACTCTTATTGCCCACAGACCAGGAGATACCCAGGCAGAGGGGTCGCCAGCATCGCAGTCCCAGCCGGTGCAGCTGTTTTGGCCCCCGCGGGGCTGATTCCGCCCGCGCGGCTGCTGTGACCACTCCCTGTTGCTGCCGTTCTCCGTACAAAAGCCACTGGTCTGGGAGCCCTCTTAGCTGGCGAGCAGAGCCCTGAGACGGCAGAATAGCCCATTCATCTGAAATAGCGAGCCAGGCCAGGAGATTCCTAGGCAAAAAATCCGCCAGGAGCCGGCGCCGCGGTCCGAGCCGACTCCGTGAGTCGCAGCACGGGAGATCCCGGCGCCTTTTCAACAAGCGACCGGAACGCGGGGTCGTTCAACTTAAAAGAAAAGACTCTGAGTCAGGGAGCCAGGTGATCAGGCTCGGTTGGTCCCACCCCTCCACCCCCAACAACAACGAAAACAAAAACAGTAATTGGAAACCCTCTGGGTTGAGCCCTTCAAACCAAGCACAGCTGAACCGGGACGGTCCGGCTCCGTGGGGGAGGGGCTTCCGCCATTGCTGAGACTCTCCACCACTACGGAGGCAGGCTGCCGTTGCCGAGGCAACCCGCCGTTGCCGAGGCAACCTGCCACAACAGAGAGAGTCCGCCATAACAGAGGCGGGGCCACCATTGCCCAGACAGTTCTAACTACGCCCATATAAAAAGGACTACAGGGAAGAGCTCAGGGCAGCTGGGCGGAGCCCACAGCAGCTCAGCAAAGCCCCTGCGGGCAGGCAGAGGCTAGGCCTGCTGCTAGCTGGGCGGGTCCGACCTGAAAAAAAAAAAAAAAATCAAAAAAGGCAGTAGTGCAACGGAAACTCATAAAGCTCCAACTCCCTGGGACAGAGACAGACAACAGGTGGATAAACCCACAAAAATGGGTAGAAACCAGCGTAAAAAGGATGAAAACTCCCGAAACCAGAACACCTCTCCTCCTAAAAGTGATCACAACTCCTCACCAGCAAGGGAACCAGACTGGATGGAGAAGGAGGGTGATGAAATGACAGAATCAGACTTCAGAAGATGGGTAGTAAGAAACTACAATGAGCTAAAAGAACATGTTCTAACCCATCGCAAAGAAAATAGGAACCTTGAAAAAAGATTGGACGAACTGCTGACGAGAATGGACAGCATAGAGAGGAGAATAAGTGAATTGATGGAGCTGAAAAACGCAACACGAGAACTTCGTGAAGCATGCACAAGCTTCAACAGCCGAATTGACCAAGCAGAAGAAAGGATATCAGAGGTCGAAGACCAACTCAATGAAATAAAAAGAGAAGGCAAGAACAGAGAAAAAAGCGCAAAAAGGAATGAACAAAATCTTCAAGAAATGTGGGACTATGTGAAAAGACCTAATCTACGTCTGATAGGTGTACCTGAATGTGATGAAGAGAATGAATCCAAGCTGGAAAATACTCTTCAGGATATTATCCAGGAAAACTTCCCCAACCTAGCAAGGCAGACCAATATTCAAATCCAGGAAATACAGAGAACACCACAGAGATATTCCTCAAGAAGAGCAACCCCAAGGCACATAATCGTCAGATTCACCAGGGTTGAAATGAAAGAGAAAATGCTAAGGGCAGCCAGAGAGAAAGGTCGGGTTACCCACAAAGGGAAGCCCATTAGACTCACAGCAGATCTCTCAGCAGAAACCCTACAAGCCAGAAGAGACTGGGGGCCAATATTCAACATCCTTAAAGAAAAGAACTTTCAACCCAGAATCTCCTATCCAGCCAAACTCAGCTTCATAAGTGAAGGAAAAATAAAATCCTTTGTGAACAAGCAAGCACTCAGAGATTTCATCACCACCAAACCTGCTCTACAAGAACTCCTGAAAGAGGCTCTACACATATAAAGGAACAACCAGTACCAGCCACTCCAAAAACACACCAAATGGTAAAAAAGCAGCAACACAATCAAGAATCTGCATCAACTAACCAACAAAACAGCCAGGTAGCATCAAAATGACAGCATCAAATTCACACATAACAATACTATCCCTAAATGTCAATGGACTAAATGCCCCAATCAAAAGACACAGACTGGCAAATTGGATAAAAAGCCAAAACCCATCAGTGTGCTGTATCCAGGAAACCCATCTCACATGCAAGGATACACAAAGGCTCAAAATAAAGGGATGGAGGAAGATCTACCAAGCAAATGGAGAGCAAAAAAAGGCAGGAGTTGCAATTCTCATCGCTGATAAAATAGACTTTAAAGCAACAAAGATCAAAAGAGACAAAGAAGGACATTACATAATGGTAAAAGGATCACTGCAACAAGAAGAGCTAACGATCCTAAATATATATGCACCCAATACAGGAGCACCCAGATACATAAGGCAAGTTCTTAATGACTTACAAAGAGACTTAGACTCCCACACAATAATAGTGGGAGACTTTAACACCCCATTGTCAATAGTAGACAGATCAACCAGACAGAAAATCAACAAGGATATCCAGGACCTGAACACAGACCTGGAACGAGCAAACCTAATAGACATTTACAGAACTCTCCACCCCAAATCCACAGAATATACATTCTTCTCAGCACCACATCACACCTACTCTAAAATTGACCACATAATTGGCAATAAATCACTCCTCAGCAAATGCAAAAGAACAGAAATCATAACAAACAGTCTCTCAGACCACAGTGCAATCGAGTTAGAACTCAGAATGCAGAAACTAACTCAGAACCGCACAGCTTCATGGAAACTGAACAACTTGCTCTTGAATGTTGACTGGATAAACAATGAAATGAAGGCAGAAATAAAGATGTTCTTCGAAACCAATGAGAACGAAGACAC
This sequence comes from Saimiri boliviensis, assembly GCF_048565385.1. Taxonomy (NCBI): domain Eukaryota; kingdom Metazoa; phylum Chordata; class Mammalia; order Primates; family Cebidae; genus Saimiri; species Saimiri boliviensis. The sequence continues at coordinate 3,084,196 of NC_133459.1, forward strand.
AACATACCAGAATCTCTGGGACACATTTAAAGCAGTCTCTAGAGGAAAATATATAGCAATGAGTGCCCACATGAGAAGAAAGGAGAGATCGAAAATTGACACCCTATCATCAAAATTGAAAGAGCTAGAGGAGCAAGATCAAAAAAACTCAAAACCTAGCAGAAGACAGGAAATAACTAAGATCAGAGCAGAACTGAAGGAAATAGAGACACAAAAAACTCTTCAAAAAATCAATAAATCCAGGAGCTGGTTTTTTGAAAAGATCAACAAAATAGACAGACCACTAGCCAGATTAATAAAAAACAAAAGAGAGAATAACCAAATTGATGCAATAAAAAACGATAAAGGTGATATCACCACAGATTCCACAGAAATCCAAACCATCATCAGAGATTATTACAAACAACTCTATGCACATAAACTAGTAAACCTGGAAGAAATGGATAAATTCCTGGACACCTGCAACCTCCCAAGCCTAAACCTGGAAGAAGCCGAAACCCTGAATAGACCAATAACATGGTCTGAAGTCGAGGCAGCAATAAAGAGCCTACCACCCAAAAAAAGCCCAGGTCCAGATGGGTTCACAGCTGAATTCTACCAGACATACAAGGAGGAGCTGATACCATTCCTTCTGAAACTATTCCAGACAATCCAAAAAGAGGGAATCCTTCCCAAATCATTTTACGAGACAAACATCATCCTGATACCAAAACCCGGCAGAGACTCAACAAGAAAAGAAAATTTCAGGCCAATATCCATGATGAACATAGATGCAAAAATCTTCAATAAAATACTGGCAAACCGATTGCAACAGCATATCAAAAAGCTCATCCACCATGATCAAGTAGGATTCATCCCGGGGATGCAAGGCTGGTTCAACATACGCAAGTCCATAAACGTAATTCACCACATAAACAGAACCAAAGACAAAAACCACATGATTATCTCGATTGATGCAGAGAAGGCTTTTGACAAAATTCAACAACCCTTTATGCTAAAAACCCTCAATAAACTAGGTATTGACGGAACGTATCTCAAAACAATAAAAGCTATTTACGACAAACCAACAGCCAATATCATGCTGAATGGGCAAAAACTGGAAGCATTCCCTTTGAAATCTGGCACTAGACAAGGATGCCCTCTCTCACCACTCCTATTCAATATAGTACTGGAAGTTCTAGCCAGAGCAATCAGGCAAGAAAAAGAAATAAAGGGTATCCAAATTGGAAAGGAGGAAATCAAATTGTCTCTATTTGCAGATGACATGATTGTATATCTGGAAGACCCCATCATCTCAGCCCAAAATCTCCTGAAACTGATAAACAACTTCAGCAAAGTCTCAGGATACAAAATCAATGTGCAAAAATCACAAGCATTCCTATACACCAGTAATAGACTTCAAGAGAGCCAAATCAAGAACGAACTGCCATTCACAATTGCTACAAAGAGAATAAAGTACCTAGGAATACAACTAACAAGGAACGTAAAGGAGCTCTTCAAGGAGAACTACAAGCCATTGCTCAACGAAATAAGAGAGGATACAAACAGATGGAGAAACATTCCATGTTCATGGTTAGGAAGAATCAACATCGTGAAAATGGCCATACTGCCCAAAGTAATTTACAGATTCAATGCTATTCCCATCAAGCTACCAATGACCTTCTTCACAGAACTGGAAAAAAACACCTTAAACTTCATATGGAACCAAAAGAGAGCCCGCATAGCCAAGTCAATTCTAAGCAAAAAGAACAAAGCGGGAGGCATCACACTACCGGACTTCAAACTATACTACAAGGCTACAGTAATCAAAACAGCATGGTACTGGTACCAAAACAGAGATATAGATCAATGGAACAGAACAGAGGCCTCACAGGAAATACAACATACCCACAACCATCTGATCTTCGACAAACCTGACAAAAACAAGCAATGGGGAAAGGACTCCCTGTTTAATAAATGGTGTTGGGAAAACTGGCTAGCCATGTGCAGAAAGCAGAAACAGGACCCCTTCCTGACACCTTACACCAAAATTAACTCCAGATGGATTAAAGACTTAAACATCAGACCTAATACCATAAAAACCTTAGAAGAAAATCTAGGCAAAACCATTCAGGACATAGGTGTAGGCAAGGACTTCATGACCAAAACGCCAAAAGCAAGGGCAACAAAAGCCAAAATAGACAAATGGGACCTAATCAAACTCCACAGCTTCTGCACGGCAAAAGAAACAGTCAGTAGAGTGAATCGGCAACCAACAGAATGGGAAAAAATTTTTGCAGTCTACCCATCTGACAAGGGGCTGATATCCAGAATTTACAAAGAACTAAAGCAGATCTACAAGAAAAAAACAAACAAGCCCATTCAAAAATGGGCAAAGGATATGAACAGATACTTTACAAAAGAAGACATACAGGAGGCCAACAAACATATGAAAAAATGCTCATCATCACTGGTCATCAGAGAAATGCAAATCAAAACCACATTGAGATACCATCTCACACCAGTTAGAATGGCGATCATTAAAAAATCGGGAAACAACAGATGCTGGAGAGGATGTGGAGAAATAGGAACACTTTTACACTGTTGGTGGGAATGTAAATTAATTCAACCACTGTGGAAGACAGTGTGGCGATTCCTCAAGGACTTAAAAATAGAAATCCCATTTGACCCAGCAATCCCATTACTGGGTATATATCCAAAGGATTATAAATCATTCTACTACAAGGACACGTGCACACGAATGTTCATTGCAGCACTGTTTACAATAGCAAAGACCTGGAACCAACCCAAATGCCCAACGATGATAGACTGGATAGGGAAAATGTGGTACATATACACCATGGAATATTATGCAGCCATCAAAAACGATGATTTCACGTCCTTTATAGGGACATGGATGAACCTGGAAACCATCATTCTCAGCAAACTGACACAAGAGCAGAAAATCAAACACCGTATATTCTCACTCATAGGCGGATGTTGAACAATGAGAACACATGGACACAGGGAGGGGAGCACTACACACTGGGGTCTGTTGGGGGGAAATGGGGGAGGGGCGGGGGGTGGGGAGGTGGGAAGAGATAGCATGGGGAGAAATGACAGATACAGGTGAGGGGACGGAAGGCAGCAAAGCACACTGCCATGTGTGTACCTATGCAACAATCTTGCATGTTCATCACATGTACCCCAAAACCTAAAATGCAATAAAATAAAAAAAATAAAAAAATAAAAAAATAAAAAAAAAAAAAAATAAAAAAAAAAAAAAAAAAAAAAAAAAGATGATTATTGATTCAACAGGATTAACGTCCACCATATTTGTTACTGTTTTCTATTTATCACTCTTGTTCCTTTTGTCTTTCACTTTTTTCCCTGCCTTTCATGGTTTTAATTGAGCCTTTTATATCATATCATTTTAATCTCCTGTCTTAGCATATTAATTCTACTTTTAAAAACGTTTTACAGTAGTTGTCCTAGAGTTTGCAACTTAAATTGAAAAGCAATCCATGACCACTTTCAAATAGCACTCTACCACTTTATCGGCAGTGCAAGTACAAAATATCCCTAACTCCTTCCTCTCATTCCGCATATAGTTACTGTTGTTTATTTCACTTATACATAAGCTATAATCATTGAATACCTTGTTGCTACTATTATTGTGAACAAACTGCTATCTGTGAGATCAATTAAGACTAAGAAAAATAAAAGTTTTTATTTTACCTTTACTTACTTCTTCTGTAATACTCTTCGTTTCTTTATGTAGATCTGAGCTTTTGATCTATATTATTTTCTTTCTCTCCAAATAACTTTTTTCTTTTCTTTTCTTTTCTTTTTTTTTGAGACAAAGTCTCGCTCTGTCACCAGGCGTCAGGCTGGAGTGCAGTGGCTCGATCTCAGCTCATTGCAACCTCTGCCTACTAGGTTCAAGCAATTCTCCTGCCTCAGCTCTTAAGTAGCTGGGAGTACAGACGTGCGCCACCATGGCCGGCTAATTTTTATAGTTTAGTAGAGATGGGATTTCACTATGTTGGCCAGGATGGTCTTGATCTCTTGATCTCCCGATCCGTCTGTGTTGGCCTCCCAAAGTGCTGGGGTTACAGGCTTGAGCCACTGCACCCAGCCAAAGAACTTGTTTTTGCCCTGTCTTAGAAGGCAGGCCTTGCAGCAACAAAATCCCTGTTTTTGTTTGTCTGAAGATATCTTTATTTACCTTTCATTTTTGAAGGATAATTTTGCAGGATACAGAATTCTAGCCTGGTCATTTTTTTCTCTCATTACTTTAAATATTTCAGTCTAGTCTCTTCCTCCTTGCATGGTTTCTGAGAAGTCAGATGTAATTCTTGTCTCTGCTCTTCTACAGTTAAGATTTTTTATTTTTCCTTCTGGCTTTTTTCAGGATTAAGACTTGATCTTTCCTTTGTTTATGAAGCTTAGTTTCTCTGGATACAAAATTCTTGGCTGATAATTGCTTTGTTTAAGGAGGCTAAAGATAGGAGCCCACATTTATGTTCATTTGATTTTGGCAAGAGTACGAAAGCCATTTTAGGAGTAAAGATTAATCTTTTCAACAAACAGTGCTAGAAAAACTGTATATTCACATACAAGAGAATAAAATTGGACCCATACCTCATATCATAGGCAAAAGTTAACTTGAATAGATAAAAGACATAAATGTAAGAACTAAAGTTATGATTCTTTTAGGAGAAAACATAGCAGTAAATTTCATGCTTATGCTGTGGGTTAAGAATTTTTTTGACACAACACCAAAAGCACAAGCAATAAAAGAAAAGATCGATAAAGATAAATTAGACTTCATCAAAATTAATAACTTTTGTGTTTCAAAGAACTCCATCAAGAAAGTTAAAAGACAGCCTACAAAATAGGAGAAAATATTTGCAAATCCTACATCTAGATAGGGGAATTTTATATCCAGAACATATAAAGAATGCTTGCAACTCAACAGTAGAAAGATAGGTATGCCAATTTTAAAATGGGCAAAGTAGATAGACTGCTGGTTTCCTACTGGCGTGTAAGGAGTTTGGAAGTTACGACTGCATTCTAACAACAAATGCAAACTTGACCAAACTTTAAAAGTCACCACCTCTTCTTAGATCCATCAGAGAAGTGAGAGTACAAGGCAAACTACTGTCCCCAAGATTAGAGAGACAGGCAGGCAAACACAGAAAATCACAACTTCCTAGAGCAGAAACCCCTGCAGAAACCAGTGCCACAAGAGGAACCCCTAAACTGCAATGGATGAATTGCAGTGTGGACAAGTCTGAGGATTACGTCTTGGGCAACCTCCACACTATTGTGCACTTTAACCTCCAGGAATTCTAACAGATTCTCATAGTGAAGACGACCCTCATAGCCAAAGGAAGATTACGCCAAAAAGAACAAATCTGGAGGCATAACATTACCTGACTTCCAACTGTAGTATTGAATATAAGGCTGTAGTCACCAAAACAGCATGGTACTGGTATAAACATGGGTGGATAGACCGGTGGAATAGAATCCAGAATCCAGAAATAAAGCCAAATACTTATAGCCATGTGATCTTCAACAGAGCAAACAAAAGCATAAAGTGAGAAAAGGACACTCTATTCAACGAATAGTGCTGGGATAATTGGCAAGCCACATGTAGAAGAATGAAACTGGATCTTCATCTCTCACCTTATACAAAAATCAACTCAAAATGAATAAGACTTAAATCTAAGGCCTGAAATCACAAAACTTCTAGAGTGTAACATTGGAAAAAACCTTCTAGACATTGGCTTAGGCAAAGACTTCATGACCAAGAACCCAGAAGCAATTGCAACAAAAACAAAGGTAAATAGATGGAACTTAGTTAAGTTAAAAAGCTTCTGCACAGTAAAAGAAATAATTGGCAGAGTAAACAGACAACCTACAGAGTGGGGAGAAAATCTTTGCAAACTATGCATCTGACAAAGGACTAATATCCAGAAACTACAAGGAACTCAAACAAATCCACAGGGAAAAAAACGACTAATTCCATCAAAAAGTGGGATAATTACATGAATACACAATTCTCAAAAGAAGATATACAAATGGCCAGCAAACATACGAAAACATACTCGTCACTAATTATTAGGGAAATGTAAATCAAAACCAAAATGCAATGCCATCTTACTTCTGCAATAATAGCCACAATTTTAAAAATCAAAAGACAATAGATGTTGGCGTGGATGCAGTGAAAAGGGAACATTTTTACACTGCTGGTGGGAATGTAAACTAGTACAACCACTATGGAAAAAAGTGTAGGGATTCCATAAGGGACTAAAACTAGATCTGCCATTTGATCCAGCAATCCCACCACTGGTTATCTACCCAGAGGAAAAGAAGTCATTATATGAAAAAGACACTTACACACGCACATTTGTAGCAGCCCAATTTGCAATTGTGAAATTATGGAACCAGCTGAAATACCCGTCAATCAATGAGTGACAAAAATATGGGATCAGTCCAAATGCCCATCAGTCAATGAGTGTACACACTGTGAATTATTACTCATCATAAAAAGGAATGAAATAATAGCATTTGCAGCAACCTGGATGGAGCTGGAGACCATTTTCTGAGCGAAGTGACTCAGGAATGTTAAATCAAACATTATATGTTCTCACTTATAAGTGGGAGATAAGGTATGAGGATGCAAAGGCGTAAGAATGATACAACGGATATTGAGGACCCGAGGGGAATGGTGGGATGGGAGTGAACGATAAAAGACTATATATTGGGTACAGTGTAAACTGCTTGAGTGACAGGTGCACCAAAATCTTAGAAATCACTACTAAAAAAACGTATCCACAAATCAAACACCTCCTGTTCCCAAAAACCTACTGAAATTTATAAAATGAGCAGAAATATAAAGAATTATTTCTGGATTCTCAATTCTGTTCCATTTACCTGTATGTCTATTCTTATGCCAGTACCATACTGTCTTGATTAATGTCACTTCATATTAAGTTTTGAATTGTACCAGAAGTACAAAGAGGAGCTGGTACCATTCCTTCTGAAACTATTCCAAACAATACAAAAGGAGGGGATCCCCCCTAACTCATTTTATGAGACCTACATAATCCTGATACCAAAACCTGGCAGAGACACAACTAAAAAAGAAAATTTCAGGCCAATATCCATGACAAACATTGATGTGAAAATCCTCAATAAAATACTGGCAAACCAAATCCAACAACACATCAAAAAGCTTATCTATCACAATCAAGTCAGCTTCATCCCTGGAATGCAAAGATGCTTCAATATACACAAATATACAAATGTAATTCATCACATAAACAGAACCAAAGACAAAGATCACATAATTATCTCAATAGATATAGAGAAGGCCTTTGACAAAATTCAACAGCCTTTTATGCTAAAAACTCTCAATAAACTAGGTATCAGTGGAACATGTCTCAAAATAATAAGAGCTACTTATGACAAATCTACAGCCAATATCATACTGAATTGGCAAAAACTGGAAGCATTCTCTTTGAAAACTGGCACAAGACAAGGATGCCCTCTCTCACTATACCTATGAAACACAGTATTGGACGTTCTGGCCAGGGCAATCAGGCAAGAAAAAGAAATAAAGGATATTCAATTAGGAAAAGGGGAAGTCAAATCGTCTCTATTTGCAGATGCCATGATTGTGTATTTAGAAGACCCCATCATCTCAGTCCAAAATCTTCTTAAGCCGATAAGCAACTTCAGCAAAGTATCAGGATACAAAATCAATGTACAAAAATCACAAGCATTCCTATACACCAATAACAGACAAACAGAGAGCCAAGACATAAGTGAACTCCCATTCACAATTGCTACAAAGAGAATAAAATACCTAGGAATACAACAAGGGATGTGAAGGACCTCTTCAAGGAGAACTACAAACCACTGCTCAAGGAAATAAGAGAGGACACAAACATGGAAAAATACTACATGCTCATGGTTAGGAAGAGTCAATACCGTGAAAATGGCCATACTACCCAAAGTAATTTATAGATTCAGTGTTACCCCCATCAAACTACCATTGACTTTCTTCACAGAACTGGAAAAAACCACTTTAAACTTTCTATGGAACCAAAAAAGAGCCCACATAGCCAAGACAATCCTAAGCAAAAAACAACAAAGCTGGAGGCATCACATTACCTGACTCCAAACTATACTACAAGGCTACAGTAATCAAAACAGTATGGTACTGGTGCCAAAACAGAGATATAGACCAATGGAACAGAACAGAGGCCTCAGAAATAATGCCACACATCTACAATCATCTGATCTTTGACAAACCTGACAAAAACAAGAAATAGAGAAAGGATTCTCTTTTTAATAAATGGGATTGGGAAAACTGGCTAGCCATATGCAGAAAGCTGAAACTGGATCCCTTCCTTACGCTTTATACAAAAATTAACTCCAGTTGGATTAAAGATTTAAACATAAGACCTAATATCATAAAAACGCTAGAAGAAAACATTGGCAATACGATTCAGGGCATAGGCATGGGCAAGGACTTTGTGACTTAACCACAAAAGGCAATGACAACAAAAGCCAAAATAGATAGATGGGATCTAATTAAACTAAAGAGCCTCTGCACAGCAAAAGAAACTATCATTAGAGTGAACCAGCAACCAACAGAATGGGAAAAAATTTTTGCAATCTACCCATCTGACAAAGGGCAAATATCCAGAGTCTACAAAGGATTTAAACAAATTTACAAGAAAAAAAAAAACCTCATCAAAAAGTGAGTGAAAGATATGAACAGACACTTCCCAAAAAAAGACATTTATGCAGCCACCAAATACACAAAAAAAGGCTCATCATCACTTGTCATTAGAGAAACGCCAATCAAAACCACATTGATATACAATCTCACACCAGTTAGAATGGCGATCATTAAAAAATCAGGAGACAACAGATGCTGGAGAGGATGTGGAGAAATGGGAACGCTTTTACACTGTTGATGGGAGTGTAAATTAGTTCAATCATTGTGGAAGACAGTGTGGTGATTCCTCAAGGATCTAGAAATAGAAATATCAGGCTATTATAAAGACACATACACACATATGTTTATTGTGGCACTGTTCACAATAGAAAAGACCTGGAACCAACCCAAATGTCCATCAATGATAGGCTGGATAAAGAAAATGTGGCACATATACACTCTGGAATACTGTGCAGCCATAAAAAGGATGAGTTCATGTTCTTTGCAGGGACATGGGTGAAGCTGGAAACCATCATTCTCAGCAAACTGACATGAGAACAGAAAACCAAACACTGCATGTTCTCACTCATAAGTGGGTGTTGAGCAATGAGAATACACTGATACAGGAAGGGGAACATCACACAGGGGGGCCTGTCTGGGGTAGGGGGGTAGGGGAAGGGTAGCATTAGGAGAAATATTGAATGTAGACAATGGGTGGCTGGATGCACCAAACCGCCATGGCACATGTATACCTAGGTAACAAACCTACACATTTTGCACTTGTACCCCAGAACTTAAAATACAATAATAATAAAAAAAGAAATTGGGGCCGGGCGCGGTGGCTCAAGCCTGTAATCCCAGCACTTTGGGAGGCCGAGGTGGGCGGATCATGAGGTCAAGAGATCAAGACCATCCTGGCCAACATGGTGAAACCTCGTCTCTACTAAAAATAAAAAAAATTAGCTGGGCGTGGTGGCATGCGCCTGTAGTCCCAGCTACTTGGGAGGCTGAGGCAGAAGAATTGCTTGAACCCAGGAGGCGGAGGTTGCAGTGAGCTGAGATTGTGCCATTGCACTCCAGCCTGGCGCCTGGTGACAGAATGAGACTCTGTCTCAAAAAAAAAAAAAAAAAAAAAAAAAAAAAAAAAAAATTGGGAAAATTGGGAAGTTTGAGTCCTCCAACTTTTTTTTTCAAGATCATTTTGGCTGTTCAGTTTCCTTTCTATATTAGTTTTAGGATCAGCTCGTCAGTTTCTGCAAAAAAAAAAAAAAAAGGAGCTGCGATTTTGAATCGCATCAAAGGAATCACATTAAATCTATAAATCAATTTGGGGATTATTGGCATCTTAATATTAAGTCTTCTAATCCTTGTACATGGGATTTTTATTTAGTTCATTCTTTAATTTCTTTCAATAATGTTTTGCAGTTTTCAGTGTATAAATCTTATACTTCTTTTGTGAAATTTATTCCCAAGTATTTTATTCTTTTGATGCTGTTGTAAATTGAATTGATTTCTTACTTTCATTTTGAATTGTTCATTGCTAGTGTGTAGAAATCGAATTATTTTTTGTGCACTAATCTTATATCCTTATTGTATCCTTATCCATCTTGCTCAACTTATTAGTTCTGATAGTGTGTGTGTGTGTGTGTGTGTGTGTGTGTGTGTGTGTGTGTGTGTACAGGTATTCCTTAGGATTTTCAATATACAAAATTATATCATCTACAAATAGAAATGGTTTTACTTCTTTCTTTCCAGTATGGATGATTTTTGTCGTTCTTTTATTTTGCCTAATTATCATGGTCAGAGCTCCAGCACAATGATGAGTAGAAATGATTAGAGTGGACCTCTTGTCTTATTTGTACTTTTATTTGATTTGTTACTACTTATTGTTGATTGAAGGTCTAGACGTGCTGACTTTATGCTGGTTGTTGGTTTTTGTGTAGCAGAGGGGTATCCTGCAAGATGCTAACTACTTCTGTCTCTACACTAGCTAGCTTATTCCAACTCCCCACCCACCGGTGCTTCTATGGCTCTCATATGGCTCCCTCATTCATGAATAGATAGATCTTTCAAATATGTTCATTCTCCACTTTTGTGAGAGTGCCGTTTTTCACTTTTTTATGCTATACTGTGACATACGGACAATTGCACAATACTTGTTTTGTTAAAACCCATAATCTGTGCTCCATCCCACTGGCTAGAACTCAGTCACCCGATCCCACAGCCCCACTGGGTAGAACTCAGTCACCCAATTCCGCAGCAATGCAAAGGAAGGTGGACTACGTCATCTACATGCATGTGGTCTTTGAATCTGACATCAGTCCCTGTCACACCGCAGAACCCCCTTCCTGGAAGTTTGGGAAACATAACACGGGTGAGAGACTCACCTCTGCCATCATTCTTCTTCCCTTCCCAGTTTCCACCCTGGAAAGAATCTCTACCTCTGAAAATGTGCAGAATACCGCATGGACCCCAGCATCTTCTGTCTTCCTGTCTAGGCTCAAATTATTTCTACTTATAACTTTTCTTTTAAACAACTTCAAAACACCACTTAGCTGTCTGACTGCAGCAACATTCTTGAAGCAAGGGGATACTCCTTGGCTTCATGGCCAAGGGTAGCCATCCTGGTCACTTGGAGGAAAAGGCTGTCTGCTTCGGTGGGTTTGAATAGAAGTTTCTAGGGACCTTGCTCTCCATTGTCACCAGATCAAGAAACTGGGCTTTTTCTTGGATTTCCTTCAAGCCATTTATCTCAGCATGAGATAGAAGCAACAGACCCCAGGGCCAGCGTCTGTGGGGAGGTAAGTGAGCTCAGAAGAGATGTAATTCTACAGGATGTTTCTGGAAGGGGCCTTGAAGTCCTGAAGTCACTGAACAGACACATTTATCTTAGCTCATTTTGTGTTGCTATAACAGAATACCTGGGTGATTTAGAAAGAAAAGAAATTTATTTCCTACAGGTTTGGAGGCTGGGAAGTCCAAGAGCATGGCACTGGCAACTGCTTAGCATCTGGACCTTCTTCCCTGCCTCTCCGTGCCCACCACCAGGAGCCTCCTGAAGACATCTTGAGGGTGTGGGTCGTTTCCACGGCCGTGACAGCAGTTGTCACTCTTTTCCTCAAAGCGTCTTTGTCCCTCTCTTGGTGTCTTGTTTCTCTGCTGGAGGATATGCTTCTGCTCAGCATCTGGCTAGGGCCCTCTGACAGTGGACAGGCAAGAGAGCACAGGGGAGAGTCAGAGGAGAAGGGGCCCAAATTCATCCTTTTACAGGGAGCCCACTCCCATGATAAATAATCCACTCTTGTGAAAACTAACCTAGTCCCATAATTGGGTATTAGTACTTTTTACACTGCTATAAAGAACTGAGACTGCCGGGCGCGGTGGCTCAAGCCTGTAATCCCAGAACTTTGGGAGGCCGAGGCGGGTGGATCACGAGGTCAAGAGATCAAGACCAACCTGGTCAACATGGTGAAACCCCGTCTCTCCTAAAAATACAAAAATTAGCTGGCCATGGTGGCACGTGCCTGTAATCCCAGCTACTCAGGAGGCTGAGGCAGGAGAATTGCCTGAACCCAGGAGGCGGAGGTTGCGGTGAGCCGAGATCGCGCCATTGCACTCCAACCCGGGTAACAAGAGAGAAACTCCATCTCAAAAAAAAAAAAAAAAAAAAAAAAAAAAAAAAAAAAAAGAACTGAGACTGTGCAATTTATAAAAGAAAGAGGTTTAGTTGGCTCACAGTTTAGCATGGCTGGGGAGGCCTCAGGAAACTTGCAGTCATGACAGAAGGTGAAGTGGAAGCAAGGAAGCTTTACAAGGTGGCAGGAAGAAGAATGAGCACAGGAGAAACTACCAAACACTTATGAAACAATCAGATCTCGTGAAAACTCACTCACTGTCATGAGAACAGCATGGAGAAACCAGCCCCCTATCCAATTACCTCCACCTGGTCTCTTCCTTGACAAGTAGGGATTATAGAGATTATGGAGATTATAATTCATGATGAGGTTTGGGTGGGAACACAGAACTAACCATATCATATTATAATGGCATTAATCCATCAATGAGGGCAGAGCCCTCATGACCTAATCACCTCTTAAATGTCTTGCCTCTCATCACTGTTGCATTGGGGTCAGGTTTCCAACACATGAACAGTAGGGGACACATTCAAATCATAGCAATTTCCCTTTGAGGGACATGCCTAGGAGGTTTTCTGTTGGGGGCACATGCTGGTGAGAACACATGGGTTCTGCGTTGACTCTTTTGGTGGATTTTGAAGATTTGTCTATCTCCATGAACAGGCCTTCTTGGTTAGAAGCAGCATACTTGCCTGGGTGGGCATAGATGCAGCCTTAGGTGGCCATCTGAGCTGCTGCCATCTGCCCTGGTCCTTTTCACCATCTGTGTCGTCATCAGCAGGGTCTTCCTGTCTCTGTGCCCAACACAAGAAGCTCCCTGAAGACATCTTGAGGGTCTGGGCAGTTTTCACTACTGTGACAGCACCTGACACTCTTTTCCTTAAAGCCTCTTTGCCCCCTCTCTTGGTGTGCTTGTTTCTCTGCAGAAACTTACCCACTTTAATCTATAAAGATCTATGTTTCTTTCTCTCTCCTTGAGGTCACATCTATCAGTTAATCATAATCATCATCACATACTAGATCTTGGGTCTTTTCTCCTAATCGGTGGATTTATATGAAAGCGCAGAGTAGCCTTGACCTAATATTCCTAAGAAATCTCTGAGCTGTTACAGAGAATCAGAAAATCTTTTTTATAGTGGAAAACTTACAACTTGTTGGTGAAATTTCACATGGGGCAGGAGCCACACCGGGACTATGGCACTCTCTCCCTTTGCATCCCCACACTGCTTCTCCTATACTAACTTGGTGGCAGGGAGCAGACCAAGGAGAGCAGAAAATGGCAGAAGAAGAGGTGGCCCCAGGTCGCAGATGCTGTGAAAAACAGACCCCAAGGCCAATCAATGGGTGGGGTGCCCATGAACCCTACTTATTCCCCTCGCAAATACGTACTGAACACCTGCTTTGTGCCAGACCCCAGAGACTCACCAGACAGAGAAGAGTCCTTCTACATGTGGAGTTAACTTTCTACTGGAGAAGACAGACAACAAACAGGTCAAATAGATAAAATGCATTATAATTGAATGGTGATAAGTCCTAGAAAGGATGGATTGGGGAAGAGGAACAGGAAGTGTGGATAGAGGGGATACAATTCAGAAGGTGTTACCTAAGAACGTGGTATTTGAACAAAGACATAATATTTGGGAAAGTGAGCTATGTGGATGTCAGGGAGGGGATGTCCAGGCATGGGGGGCTGTAAGGTCAGTGGTCTGAAGACATAGAGGAGGTCAGAGTGATAGAGAGGGGCAGTGATCACTGGAGTAGTGGGAGCTGGGCGCAGGAAGGTCATGGAACAGGTCACATGGAGCCGTCCACATGGATCCCTGAGTGAGATGGGAGAGGGTGTGTGCATGGGGTGATGGAATAGAACTTTCATCTTGTGAGGCTCTCCCTGGTTGCTCTGATAGATCACAGAGGGCCTGGGAAAGAGGGATGACAATTAGGAAGCTGTTGCAGTGATCCAGGTGAGAGCATATGGAGATGTGGGTCACAGGGTTTTGGTGCAGGTGCTGAGCAGTGAGTGGATGCCGGATACATTTTGAAGGTGGAGCCAAATAATCTGCTGATGGGTTGGATGTGAGATAGAAGCAAAAGGCAGGAGCCAAGGACAACTTTTGGTTTCAGTACTTAGAAGAACGGAGGGGTGATTTACTGAAATAACAAGGAGCATAGAATGAGCTATTTGGGGACTTTACAGATTTGAGGCATTTCTTAAAAATCCTACGTGGAGATGTCATGTAGACCATGGAAGGTTTGTATCTGGGATTCAGGGGTGAGGTCAGGGCTGGAGATATTATTTTGGGAGCCACTGACAGATGGAAATCAAAGGCATGGCAGTGGATGAGAACACTAATCACAACTGCTGACATTTTTTGAATGAATCTCATGTGTCAGACACTGCATTAATTTCTTCGCATTTATCAACTCATTCAATTTGCTCAACCATCCTATGTAGTAAGTGTTCTTAAGTGTAAAGAGGTGACATTAGTTAGCTGAAGTTCTTAAAGGTAGCCACTATTGGCTAAGGCTTTAAATCTAGGCAGAGAACTCCTGAGCACTATTTAAGGCTGAACTGAGGGCAGCTCCCAGCCTCCAGCCAGGATCAATCCAGGCCCTCAGTCCTGCAGTGACAAGAAAATAAATTCTGCTGACAACCTGAGGGCATGCAGAAGCAGATCCTTCCCCATTTGAGCCTCCAGATGGGAACAGCCCAGTCCAGCCAGCAAGTTGATGGTGGTCTTGTGTGAGACCTTCTCTTCCCTGCATAAAATATTTTTCTTTGCTTCTTTTATTCTTTCAGGCAGCATTTGATATTCATTTTAAACTGGTTTTTGTGCTTAACAATGTTTTGTTTGGGAGTGGTGTGAGTGCACGCATATGTGTTTTCCAGAAATATGTCAGGTTGTATAAAGTACAGGGAGCATGGAATTAGGCTCTGTGCACAAGGTGAGAAGTTCAGCCACGCCATTGTGTCTGTCTACACAACATCAAGGAACCAGATGTCAGACCTGGATGAAGCCCAGCCTTGGAAATTGGAAGATGCAGGCTCCTTTAGTTCCTTAAATGAGGACCCCTGGATTGTAATTTCCACAACAGCAGGGCACGTCTGCCTCATCCATCATCGTAACTCCATTGCCAGCCTCAGTGCCAAATATCTGTGAGGTAAATGAAAGCATGGGAATTTGAAGAGCCACCGATAGAAACTGTTTCCTCAAGTTATGCCTCCTTGTCCATGTTTATAGAACCCACGATTTGCTCAGAAGATTTTAAGTTTCCATCACAGCTGATGGAAAGTTTGGGCACAGTTTGGCTGGGTCTTTTGCTCAGATCTCACACAAGGGTGCAGTTAAAGTATTGGCTGTGCTGTGTTCTCATCTGGAGGTTCGACTGGAGAGACATCTGTTCCCAGCTCTCTCAGGTTGTGGGCAGGTGGGGCTGAAGGCCCAACATTTTGCTGGCTGTTGCTGGAGGCTGCTTTCAGGTTCTAGAGGATGCCCACAGTTCCTTGCCAGGTGGGCACCCTCCACAGGGCTGCTTAAGGTATCAAGCCAGCCAGAAGAATCTCTGGCATCAGTCGACTAAGACAGAGTATTTTATTGTTTTAAGTATTATTTTTATATTTATATAAATGTATGGGTTATAGGTCATGTATAGATTGTGTAGTGGTAAAGTCAGGGCTTGTGGAGTATTTGTCATCCTAACAAAGGATATTGTACTTGTTAAGTAATTTCTCATTATCTCGTTATCCTAATAATGTACACTGTACCCGTAATTTCTCATCATCTGTCCCCTTCCCATTCCCTCACACTTCTGAGTTTCTATTACCTGTCATTCCACATTCTATGTCTGTGTTCTCACTTATAAACGGGAGCACGTTATTTATCTTCCATTTGTAAGTAAGAATATGTGATATTTGTTTGTTTCTGAGTTGTTTCTCTTAAGATAATGGCCTCCACTTCCATCCATGTTGCTGCAAAAGATGTGATTTCATTCTTTTTTTATAACTGGATTGTAATCCACTATGTTTACACACCACAGTTTCTGTATCCCTTCATCTATCGATGGACATTTAGGTTGAGTCCACATCTCTGCTATTGCAACATATGAGTGCAGGTATGTTTTCGATATAATAATTTCTTTTCCTTTGGATAAGATACCCAGTAGTGGGATTGCTGGAGTCAACGAGAATTCTATTTTTATTTCTTTGAGACATCTCCACAGTGTTTTCCACAGAGGTTGTACTAATTTGCATCCCTGTCAACAGTGATAAGCATTCCCTTTTCTCTGTGTCCTCACCAGCGTCACTGTATTTTATAACCTAATCCCAGGAGTGGCTTCCCGTCACCTTTCCTGCATTCTGCTAGTGAGAAGCAAGACACAGGTCTCTTCCACACTCCAGTGAAGGGGACCCCACAGAAGTGTAGACACCAGGAGCTGGGAGGCTGCTAGGGTGTGTAACTTCTGCCAGTCATCTGGACGAGGGGCTCATCTCTTTCAGGAAGCTCTGTGGCTTCCTGTGCTCGCCTCTGTGTTACGTTGGAAGGAGGGGAGCCTCTGCGACTCTGAATTCATAGGAGGGGTTTTCATGGACATTTTCGGGATTGAAACCAGCCAAGCGTGTCCTGCAAGGGCTGAAACCAGATCATTGGCAGTCCACGTCCCCAGGAAGCTGGCGTGCTCTTGGAGGAGGCAGATGACAAACAACTGGACCAGTGCAGAGAGAAGACAATTTCAGCTAGAGATGCATGAAGGAGAGAAGCAGAGTGATGTGGTCCAGACTGATGGAGAGGGGCAGAGCCTCCGGTGGAGTGATAGGCGAGGGCTCCTCTCAGCAGGCGGTGCACGACCTGCTCTGTGTTGGGGGCTTCAGAACACACCCTCTTCTGTCTCTCTTGCCCCTTCCGGTGGTGTCATTCGGCCTCAGCGGCAGCAGGAGAGGCTGATCTGCCGCCAAGCAGTTGGCACGATTATGCAAGTCTTTCAGCAAATGAGCTGTCCTTTTCACGGTCAGCACTCAGGACCCCCAGGCTTCCCTGTCACCCACATCTTTGCATTTCTGACACGCTTCCTCAACGCTGGCATGTGCCCCGTGTCCTCGGAGCCACAGTCCCTCCTCTTGGAAGACAGGTTTCTGCTTAACATTTCATACATCCTGGAAACTTAAATAGTTTTTCAAGAGGCCCGAAGGAAAAACCCTAATAAGTGAATGTTTGGTGAAGAGGTGTCAGATCCAGGGAACAGGGAAGGGAGGGAGAGGTTAAGCCCAGGAGCCCTCTAACAGCTCATACGCTGCCTGGTTCACGTTGTCCATACTGGCCACGGACAGTCTGTGTTGGAGGCAGTGTGCTCTGTTCACCCTGCTTCCCCCGTTGGTGCAGGAGGGATCCCCACCCCAAGTAGTGCCAGGTGGCTTGACCTGCAACCCCTGTCACAGGGAGTCGGTGAGGGCTCATCTCTTCCAGGAAGCTGAAGAGGATCCACAGCATCATTAGCCCCATCTACTCACTGCCCAGGGTCACACAGGGACCACGCACTTAGGAGCAGAGGGAGCTGGTGGGGCTGTGGGAGGGACAGGCTTTGTGAGGGACAAGGGGGTGGTGGGTGGCTTCTGGTCCCTCAGGAGGATGGCATTGACTTGTTTGAATAATTTGCTTTTTGTTTTCATTTTTTGAGACAGGGTTTCACTCTATCACCCAGGCTGGAGAGAAGCGGCGTGAACATGGTTCCCTTCAGTATTGAAATTTTGGGCTCAAGAGATCCTCCCACCTCCACCTTCTGACTAGCTGGGACGATAGGCATGTGCCACCATGGCTGTCTAGTTTTTACATTATTTTTTGTAGAGATGGAGTCTCGCTATGTTGCCTAGGCTGGTCTCAAACTCCTGGGCTCAAGTGATCTGCCTGCTTTGGCACCAGGCTGGTGCAGTGGCTCACAGCTGTAATCCCAATACTTACTTTTTGGATAATTTTGTGGGCTGACAGGGAGGATCAGATTGAGGATCAGGTGGGAGGCCGCCGGTCTGGCTGATAAAGGAGGAGGCCAGGTGGGGGCCTTTCCTGTGTGGTCAGGACACAGCTGATAAGAGCTTGGAATTCAGTGAGGTCCCTAAGGCTCAGAGCTGCTGAGGCTGTACATGAACTTTCAGATTTCACACTACAGGGGGTTTATTCACTGTAGGGAGGTTAGCAGCATCTCTGGCCCCTTCCGCCAAGATTCGAGTATCCACCCCTCATTGTGACAACCAAAAATGTCCCCAGGAGAGGTGGGGGCAAAATGGGCTTTGGTTGAGAACCAGTGGTCTAGGTTGACCATATTCTGGAGTCAGTACCTGGGGCTAGGTGGTAGTACCCATAGGATGCTTTCAGGGGCAGGCAGCTTCCACAGGGATGATGTAAAAGCTCTCCGTGGTGGCTCCCAGGAGCTGCTGCACTATCAGCTTGGCCACGTCATCCCCCATGACCCTGTGTGAGTCCTTGGCCTCACCTGATGGGTCTAGTCATGGTCCTCAACTCATTGCAGTTTTTCCACTTTCTGATCCCGCTCCTGTGAGCCCCCAGTCCATCTCCACCTCCCCCACATCCGCCCTTCACCAGGCCCCGGGTGACCTGCCAACCGCACGCGAAGCCCCTTCTCCGCTGGATTCACAATGTTCATTGCGCCTCTAGCCACAGAACTCACGGTTAACTAAATACCACCTATTTCTCGAGACAGAGCCTCTGAATCAGAGGCCTTATGACTGGATTATCTGTTACTCCACAAATACAGAGACCCAGGGGTGTCAAGCCTTGTCTTAGATACTGGGACCACCGTGAGTGTTGTGGCTGGCTGTTTATTTGACTGTCTCCTCCAGTGGATAGGCCACGGGGTGCCAGGAGTCAGGGACTGACTGGGGCATGTTTTTCTCTCTTTGCTGTAGTAGTTGCTTAAGAAATTCTAATTGAGTGAACCCATTCTCTGCCTTCTGCAAACCTTGGCTGTGCCTCCGCAGACCTGTCTGCCTTCCTGTCCTTTCTGCCTGGAGGGCCATTTGAACGTCTCACTCTCTTCTGAAGCCCACCACAAAATCCTTCTCCTAAGCTCGTCTTCCGTGGCATTTGCAAACACCACTATACTGTCTTTCACAGTAGATAGCAGCGTACATGATTCCTCTCTACTGAACCCCACATTCCTCATGGGTGGCGTATATGTCACGGTTTCCTAAAGGAACAGAACTAACAGGATAGATGAACATATGAAGCGGAGTTTATCAGGAGATTGACTCAGGATCGCAAGGTGAACTCCCACAATAGACCATCTGCAAACTGAGGAGCGGAGAAGCCAGTCCGAGTCCCAAAACCTCACAAGGAGGGAAGCCGGCAGTGCAGCCTTCACTCTGTGGCTGAAGGCCCAGGAGCCCCTGGCAAACACTGTGGAAGTCCGAGAGTCCAAAAGCTGAAGGACTTGGGGTCCGATGTCCGAGGGCAGGAAGCCTCCAGCTTGGGAGAAAGATGGAGGCCGGAAGACTCAGCAGGTCACGTCCTTCCACGTTCTCCTGCCTGCTTTATTCTAGCCTGCTGGCAGCTGATGAGATGGTGCCCGCCCAGATGGAGGTGGGTCCGCCTCTCCCAGTCCACTGACTCACATGTTCATCTCCCTTGACGACACCCTCACAGACACACCCAGAAATAACACGTTACCTCTTTCAATCCAAGCAAGCTGACACCCAGTATGAACCATCACAGGTGGGACAAGGTCTTATACTACTTTAGATCCCAACAAAGTACAGCCTCGTGCCAGGCAGGACGGCTGAGTCGGTGCCCACCTGGGGCCCTGCCCTGTGAGCCTCCCCTCTCTTCTCTGCTTGTCAAGCAAATGGCGCAGACTCGGAAGTCTCTGGCCCCTCCCACCTTTGTCATTTTGAGGCTTTGCCTGTGTCTCTGCTGCAGGAAGGTGTTCGGGGCTGTTGTTCAGTTGCTATGTGATCCTTTGCATGGATTTCTGTGTCACTCTGATTATTTTTATGGCAAGATCCTGCCGGGGTTAGGATGCAGGTGGGCCTGGCATGGTGTGGAGCTTGCTGAGATTGGCGTTTTCCAGGCTTGCCCCCGATTTCCGCCGGCCTTTTTAGCGGAGGTGGTTTTCCGCGAGTGCCCTGGCTGGGCAGTAATTGTCCTGCAGCTGCCTTGTAAACTCGGTTAACTTGCCATTAGGTCTGGCTGCAGATAAAGCCTCTACACTGCAAATCTTCTATTGATTCCTCTGTTACAGCAATGCAGGGCTCTCCTTCTTGTTTTAGAGTTGCTGGAAACTAAAGGAAGCTTTATTGTTCTTTCCCTAAATCAATGCTGTTGCTTTATAGAAAATAAAGGAGCAAAGAAATAACGGGCTTGCAAACGTTTTTATTTGCCACGTTAAGCTGACCTCCAGGGACATAGGCATTCTAGCACTTAGAAATTGACTGTCACTGAAGCTAGTTTGCCAGAAGTTTCTGGGAAAACTTTTTAATGAAGGGCTCCACGAGCAAGAGCCATTGAATTTTCTCCAATTATACATGGAAAGTAACTTTTGCTCACTCCATAGCTTTCCTCTTTGCCTCGGGTCTTTTTAGGGCTGGTTTAAATCAAAGCCTTCACAGGAGAGAAGAAAAGCTTTGTGATCTCTTTGCTAGGGGTGGCTTGCAACAAATTAGAAAGAAATGAAATAGTCCCATAATATTCAAGTGCCTTTATTTGGCCTCACACATTAACAATTATGTTATTCGATTTCTCATGGTGTAGGGTCGTGTGAGCCATCTTCCAGAATTGAATCCCAGGTTTGGTTTGTTTACTTTCCACGGAGATTCTGGTTTGGGCTCCATGCAGATTTTAGAAAGAGGCCGGGCTGCTTCTGGTCCCTTAGCTGCTCGCCTCAGTCAGAACAAGCAGGCAGCTCCCAGGTGCTGAATTTAAGGAGGCGCTAGCTCTTGGGGCTGAGCAAGAGCTCACCCTGCACTCCCACAGCCCTGAGACTGGAGCCTCCTTAAGAGCAAGGAGCCTCCTCACCTGCCTTACGCTCCTCCTGTTCCACCCCGGTCTGGTGCAGGTCCGAGTTTTCGAATGGATTCACAAGAGTTTGATTGACTGGTTGATGCAATGCAGCAGCCTGCCTGGGTTTTGCATAGACCGACCATTGACCCTTGGGATGTGCAGATTACTGCGGGTGGGTGCAGAGAATGGCCTTTCTCCTGGGGCATTGCGTAGACTGTGGGGTGAAATTTAAAAAAAAAAAAGCCCAACCATTCCTCCACCATGTGAGGGTTGAATTGTGCCCCCTCACCTCAACTTCCTGTGCTGAAGTCCTGAGCCTCGGAGTCTCAGACATGACCTTATTTGGAAGTAGGGTTGCAGCAGGTGTCTTTAGTTAGGATGAGGCCCTGCTGGAGAAAGGGAGCCTTCGCCCCTGATGACTGGGGTTCTGATAAAAAGGGGAAATTTGGACAGAGGCACACACAGGGAAGATGGCGTGTGAAGATTAGAGGGGTGCTGCCACAGGCCAGGAAGCTGTCAGAAGTCGGGGCGTGTGGCCCGTTTTCACACTGCTGATAAAGACCTACCTGTATCCAAGACAGGGTGATTTATCAAGTGAAAGAGGTTTCACGGACTCACTGTTCCCTGTGGCTGGGGACGCCTCACAATCATGGCGGAAGGTGAAAGCCACATCTTACATGGCGGCAGACCACAGAGAGAGAATGAGAACCGAGTGAAAGGGGCTTCCCCTTATAATGTCAGACCTTGTGAGATTTACTCACTACCACGAGAACAGGGTGGGGGACACCGGGTCCCTCCCACAACACAGGGGAATTATGGGAGCTACAGTTCAAGACAAGACTTGGGTGGGGTCAGAGCCACAGGGAGCCTCTCAGGGAGCATGGCCCTGCCCAGGCCTTGATCTCTGGCTTCTGCACTCCAGGACCGTGAGACTATGAAGTCACACTGGTTAACGACAGGCTTAGCAAACTGACACAACACACTGTTAATCACCGGGCGGTTTCTGCTGTGGGGTCTCTGCTTCTGGTGGGCACCTCATGTGGCTGTGTGATTTTGTTGACTGTCTTCGGATTATACCTTCACTGTTGTCTTTCATGGTGTCATCTTTGATGGCTATTCTTTCAGCCGGAGACATTCCCCTGATCTTTGATCAGGGGCGGGCGGGGCAGCCCAGGCCGACTGGAGACCAGGCCTCACGGTCCCCTGAAGCTGTCCAAATTTGGTCCACTCCCCATGCCTGGCTGGTTTATTCTTCAGAGGCAAGAGCTTTTATCTTCTCAGCCAATTGCTGGGTGTTTTTCTCCCGGTGATTGTTTGGAAATGCCAAATCAAAGGCAAGATACACGTGGAGGGGGCCACGTCTCATGCTAATTACAAGCCCCCGTGTTTACAGAAAGCTGCGTTCCGGAGAATTTCCTCCCCTCATCGCTGGGCTCCCGGTGCTCAGAAGGCATAATGAGAAGGCTCCGCCGTGGAAATAGCATGCATTTGCATACTTCTCGGCTCCAATAATGTAATTCAGAACGCCCAGTAGCTGATGAATGCCACTTAAA
Source organism: Saimiri boliviensis (assembly GCF_048565385.1). Lineage (NCBI taxonomy): Eukaryota > Metazoa > Chordata > Mammalia > Primates > Cebidae > Saimiri > Saimiri boliviensis. Next base: position 3,107,102 of record NC_133459.1, read on the forward strand.
GTTCATGCCTGTTTCTGTCACTCTCTGCTACTCGAAATGGGAATTAGAGAGGAGACTCTTGGGTGGGGGTTGGGGATGGAATTCAGCATCCACGGAAACTACCCTGTGCTCTGATCATCTCCAACGAATGGAGCGCAGGAATGCCGAGCAGACCTCGTGGGCCTTCGGGTGGGACCGTCCTGCCGTCTATCAGGACACGCAGCCCTGGCTCTGCCCCTCGCATCACACATTCCTGCCATTTGCACCCACGTGGGACATTTCTCTGGAGCTGGTTAAACTGCACTGGACGCTCTCCTCCCATGATGACCACCAGGGGCCGTTTTGTGTTAAGGCTGTCCTTTCTGTGCCACTTAGGGACGGTGATCTATGGATTTCTTTCTTCTTTCTTTTCCTTTCTTTCTTTCTTTCTTCCTTCCCTCCCTCCCCTCCTCCCTCCCCTCCTCCCTCCCTCCTTCCCTTTCCTTCCTTCCTTCCTTCCCTCTCTTCCTTTCGTCCTCCTCCTCCTCCTCCTTCTTTTTATTCAGACAGGGTCACTCAGACTCACTCCATCCCCCAGGCTGGAGTGCACTGGTACAATAATAGCTCACTGCAGCCTCAACCTCCTGGGCTCAAGCAATCTTCCTGCCTCAGCCTCTCGAGTAGCTGGGACTACAGGCATTCACTCCCAGCTAAGTTTTGATTCTTTTTTTTTTTTTTTGTAGAGACAAGGTCTCACTCTATTGCCTAGGCTGGTCTTGAACTCTTGGGCTCAAGTGATCCATCCACCACCCTTGGCCTCCAAAAGTGTTGGGATTACAGCAAGAGCCACCACGTCAGGCTTGGATACCTTGCGAGTTCCAGATTCTTCTCCCCAGTCAGTCTTGTGGACGGTCAGACTGATGAGCAGATGGACAAGCGTGACTGGGAAGGAGTCGAGGCTGCTCAGACACGCGGGGGGTTCTGGGCCTCTGGGTCCCGAGGCAGCCACAGGTCAGCGGCTCGGTGGCTTCACTCCCGTGAAAAACTAGTTTCGCTTTTTTAAATGAGGCGAGGGAGAATCTCAAGACACAGACAACTGACACTGGAAAAGAATCAGTCTTTTTTTCTTTGAAGAAAAGACTTCGAAGAATCAAGAGTCAGAAAAAACAGCAGTTGGAGCCAGGTGTGCTGGTTCACGCCTGAAATCTCAGCACTTCGGGAGGCCAAGGAGGGAGGCTTGCTCGAGCCCAGAGGTTCGAGACCAGCCTGGGCAGCATACTGAGACCTCATCTCTACCAAGAAGAAAAAGAACCTTCATCCCAGCTACGTGGCAGGCTGTAGCGGGAGGGTTGCTTGAGCCAGGGGTTTGCGGCCGCAGTGAGCTGTGATCGCAGCACGGCAACAGAGTGAGCCCCGTCTCTATTTTTAAAAAGAAGAAACATGAACAGTGGCTGCATTTATGGGACACCTGCCGTGTGGTGGCCCTGTGCTGAGGCCCACCCAGCCCATCCTCGCACTTGCAAACAGGGAGACTCCAGAACTGTCGTCCCTGGGCCGAGGAGGGGATGGGAGCTCAGAGCACTGGACGAGCTCATCCAGCGTCACACAGCTTGAAGCTGACGACGCACAGGTTGGCTTCTGGGTCTGTGTGAGTCTCCTGCAGCTGCTGTGAAAAATTGCCACGGACTGGGGGGGCTTCGCTTCTCGCAGCTCTGGCGGATGCAATTCTGAACACGCGGCGTTGGCAGTGTGGCGTCCTCTCTCCCAGCTTCGGGGAAGAACCCCTCCTGGCCTCTTTCAGCTGCTGGTGGCTTCCAGCAGTCCTTGCAGCATCCTGCTGCTTCTGCCTTACTGTCACATGGCCGTCTTCTCCCTGTGTGTGTCTGTGTTTTCTCTTCTTACAGGGACACGGGGCACTGGACTGAGAGCCCTTCCTAATCTGGAATGGCCTCATTTCAGTTAGATGACATCTGCAAAAACCCTCCTTCCACAGAAGGTCACATTCTCAGGGGCTGGACCTTCCATACCTCTTTTGGGGAACATGACTTTACCCACAGCACCACTTCATGTCCCAGCACGTGGCTGTCAGAGGGAAGTTTGTTTGGGAACACAGTGGCGGTGCCAGAACCAACAGCCCTCCTGGGCGGCCGCTGCCGCCTGGTGTCCTAACCACGGATCCAGAAGCACCTCCCCCAGCATCTCTGCAGACAGGAGAGGCCCAGGAGGTAGCAGCAGGTCACCTGGGACTGTGAGACGAGGTCGCTGCTGTCATTGTGTTGTGAAAGACACATTGTGCTCACAAGGGACCTGGATGCAAGGGCCCCCGGGAAGGTGGCCTCCCTGGAGCAAGGCAGCGCCTGCCCACTAGCTGTTGATGGGCTGGAGACGGGCCCAGGGCTCACCTGCTCCTTCACACCCCAGGCCTGGCCCAGAAGAAGTGCCCAGCCTCCCAGAACATGATGCTGGCGACACCTCCAACCAGATGCAGGCTCTCATCCCTTTGGCCCCTGCTCTCATCCACTGCCTCACCTCCTCCTGCTTCTCTCTCCACCTCCCCCCTTCTCCACCTCCCCCTGCTTCTCTCTCCACCTCCCCCTGCTTCTCTCTCCACCTCCCCCTGCCTCTCTCCACCTCCCCCTGCTTCTCTCTCCACCTCCCCCTGCTTCTCTCTCCACCTCCCCCTGCCTCTCTCCACTTCCCCCTGCCTCTCTCCACCTCCCTACCTCCACCTCCACCTTCCCCCCTCCCCTTCCACCTCCCTCTCTCTCGACCTCCTCCTGCCTCTCTCCATCTCCCCCCTTCTCCACCTCCCCTTGCCTCTCTCTACACCTCCCCCTGGATCTCTCCACTTCCCCCTCCCTCTCTCTCCACCTCCCCCCTGCCTCTCTTTCCACATACATCTGCCCCTCCACTTCCACCTGCCTCTCTCTCCACCTCCAGCTGCCTCCCTTCCCCCTGCTCAGGCCTTCCCCGGCCCCCACCTCTGCTGCCCTCATATCTGCCTTTCACAGTGAAAGTCTTTCCTGCTTCCTACCCAGGCCCACAAAGTTTTACGTGAGTGTAGAGGGCTGGGGGCCTGGAGGTGGGCTTGGAGAAGAGGAGGTGGTGGGTGGTGGCACAGCGCTGGCTCTTTCCCAGTGGGGAGACTCAGGAGGCGGGGGTCCTAATTCCCTGTCTGCTGCCGGCTTGTGGCTCTAGAGAACCTTCATCCCGAGCCGTGGTTTCCTTACTCAGGGCAGAGGTTCCTGTGGCCTTCTTTGTCCAGCCCCTCAGGCTTTCTCTGCCAATCCTCACGTGTCATGGTGGGACCCCCAGTGGTCCTGTAAACCGTGTGGAGGGACATTAGAGTCACCCAGGGGCTTTGGAATGTGCCCAGGCCATGCTCAGGCCTGTTAAACCCGAATCTGCCTGTAGCATTGTTTGAAAGAACCCCGGTGATTGCAGTGAGCCTCAGACTGAGAAGTCTGGCTGCAAATCCCAAAGCCACAGGCAGGGACAGGGAGATCGTGCAGTACCCTCCAGCTGGCAGGAAGGGGGCATCTGGAAAGACCTGGGGAGGTGGGGAGGGGCCCGTGGCGAGAAGATATCCTGGAGAATAGATGGTGACCTCCATAAAGATATGTCTCCCTCCTAACCCCTCGAACCTGTGAATGGAACTGACTTTGGAAAAGGGTCTTTGCAGATGGAATTAAGAACATTGAGGTGAAATTCTTATTTGGATACTAATTCTAGATCATCAGCAGGAACCTGGAATCCAATCATAAGTGTTCTGGGTAGAACCTCCATCCTCCAAAAAAGATGCTTTGCAGTCCTAACCCCCAGCACCTCGGAAGGGAAGCTTATTTGTAAGTGAGATCCTTCTGGAGGTAATCAAGTTAAACAAGGTTGTTAGGGCGGGCCTAGTCCAATAGGACTGGTGTCCCTACCCAAAGGGGAATTTTGGATGCAGGGGCCCACACAGCTGAAAGGTGACCTGGGGTGCAGGAAGAAGTGGCACCTTTAAGCCAAAGAACCCCTGAGGCTCCCAGGGGCTGTGAGACAGGCCTGGGCAGACGCTCACAGCCCCAGAAGGAACCGGCCCGCCCACTCCTCAGTCTCAGACTTCCGGTCTCCAGACATGGGAGAATAACTTGTTTTAAGTCACGCTGCTTTTAGGCATGTTGTCACTGCAGCCCTAGGAAAGTGGCCCAAGGGTCCTCATCACATTCCAGAAACATGGAGACGGCGGCTGGAGAAGACAGAAGCAGAGGCTGGGGTGACATGGCCACAAGCCAGGGTGCCCCAGGAGCCACCAGACGCCGGGAGAGGCAGCGAGGATCCTCTCCTAGAGCCTCCGGAGAGAGCACGGCCTGGCCCACACCTTGATTTTGGACGTCCGGCCTGCAGCGCTCCAGTAGAATAAATGTCTATGGTTTAAGCCACTGATCTGTGGGATGTTCTGACAGTCCTGGGAAACGAACCCAGGGTATTTCCTGCAGACCCAGAGGCGGGAGGGCTGGCGGAGCTGTTCAGGCTCGGCGTTCTGCTGGCTCTGCCGCTGAGAGCCGTGCATCCTGGAGCATGGTGACTTCCTGTGCTGTGATCTCCCCCTCCTGTGGCTGCAGGGTGAATGACGATGGGCACCTGCACTGGTCAGCCCGGGCACCGTACACAGCCCTGCAGGCTGGGCGGCTCCAACAACAGAAACTAACGGTCTCACAGTCAGGGAGCCTGGATGCCCAAGATCCAGGTGATTCCCCCTGCAGACTGTGAGGGACTGGCCATGTCAGCTTCTCTCTGGCGTCTGCCATCCGCTGGCACTTCCCGGCAGTCCTTGGCTCGTGGCTGCAATGCTCCAGGCTCTCCTCTGTCTCCACATGGCTCTCTTCCCCTGCATTCTCTTCTAGCAAGGACACCAGTCCTGTTGGATTAGACCCACTGGAATAATCTCATGGTAACTGGACTCTGCTTTTGCAAGACTCTGTTTCCAAATAAGGCACGGTCTTTTTTTAATTGTTTTGGGGGACACAATTCAATCCATAGTCTCCCAGGGCTATAAGGAAGGTTCGGGAAAAGAATGCAGGGAAAACACTGAGCGCGTGGTCACCCAGCAAGCAGAGCAACACCGGCGCCATCTGCCCAGCTGCGGGGCCGCCCTCCCCGAGCCCAAGGGGCTCAGCCCTGCTCCGGATGGGCTAGTCTCGGGGTGGTCTCTGAGAAAGAACCAGAGGTGGGCTGGGCGCTTGCTCCGTGGTGATCCTTGATGCTTCTGCGCGCCATAGAGCACTGATCTCCCCCCGAGGCTCAATGACTATTTTCTCCTTCCTGTCCTTTCCCTTCCTCTCAGCTTTCTGAGACTCCTTGGCTCAGATCTGCTCTAACCACCGAGTTCCAGCTCGTGATCTGAGTCCCATGCCCGCCTCTTTCAGATCCATTTTTTCCATTTGCTTTTCCATGCAAGCCTGTGCAGAAAGCGTTTCGATATCCATTTCTACAGACGTCTGGGGATCTGCTGTGTTCCTGGGGAAGAGATGGCAGGGCTGAGGTTTGCAGCTTCGTTTATCCACGTGTTTTGTCTCCCTGAGAATCTAGTTTCTCCCGTGAGACTGCAAGATACTCTGGATTCTAGAAAACTGTAAGTTAAGTCTGCAGGGCAGCTTCAGGAGAGGCGGAGGCCTTCTCTTCCCTAACGCCAGCCTAGGGCACAGAGCGGCCTTTGCTCTGAGAGCCCAGGATGCATATCTTCTTGGAGCTTCCCCTTCCTCTCTGTCCTCCACTCTCACGCAGGAGCTCCAGGGGCTGCTTCTGTCTGGGTTCATTTGTGAGCGATATCTCCAGCCAACCGGCTCTGGTGGGAGGTGGGGTGGATCCTGCCTTCCTGTGTGGGTATGAGCCTCTTCCCCAAGGTGGCCTGTAACCTTCAGAGCCGTTAAGAACAGAGGGCTTAGGAACAATCGCTGGGTTTTAGTCCACAGAAAATAACCAAGGTAGGGTGGCATGACTCTGAGTACCAACGAGGTCAGGTCCAGGAATAATTGATAACTCTAGGTCTTGCATCTGTCCCGTTTACAGACCTTATCTCCTTACTGTTTGTGGGAGCCACTCTTGGGGAGAGGTGAAGGTGGCTCTGGAGATCCCAGCAGGGTGGCGAGGGCCAGAGTGGATGAGCCACACACCCCGGCTGGTCTTGGCTCTGTGGAGTCTTGGCTCCATCCCAGCCTGGGTCCTGACTGTGGCCAGCTCACCTTCTCTCTGGGCTGGTCTTCTGTTGGATGGTCATTGCATTGGTGGGGGCTGGGTCCAGTCCTGGCTCTGCCCTTTACTAGCGGGTCATCAGTCTCCTGGGACTTTCATAATAAATGATCACAATCTGGGGGCCTTAGAGCAACCGGAATTCATTCTATCACAGTTCTGGGGGCCAGAAGTCTGACATCAAGGTGTCGCAGGGCTCTGCCCCCTTCTCAGCAGGGATCAGCCAATAAGGCGAGACTTTGCTTTCCCTAGAATCGAAAGTAAATTCTATAGTCTTTTGATAAAAACCCTGAAATGATTTTATTTTCTATAAGCAAACTTGTCAACATTAGAAGATGGGAGGAGTGGGAGGAGATAGAGCTGAGCTTTAGGGGAAAAAAAACCCAAGGATTTATTGTCAAGGGCGATCCTTCCTGCCTCCTCAGCTCCTGGTGCTTTGCCGGGAGAGTGTGGCCTTCCTGGGCTCACAGCTGCGTCACCCCCATGCCCGTCCTCATCATGGTCCCTTGGCATCTCCCTTGTGTGTCTCTGTCTCCCTGTGGCCATCTTCTTAAAAGGACACCAGTCACGGTGCAGATAGGGCCCACCTAGGCCAGGATGGTCTTGTCTTAGCTAATACACCTGCAATGACCTTCGCTTAACTAGGGACACCTGCAATGACTTCCTCTTAACTAGTGACACCTACAATGACCTCATCTTAACTAGTGACACCTGCAGTGACCTCCTCTTAACTAGGGACACCTACAATGACCTCATCTTAACTAGGAGCACCTGAAATAACCCTGTTTTCCAATATGGCCCCATTCTCAGGCACTGGGAGTTGGGACTTCAACATATCTTTTTTGGCGGGGGGACATAGTTCTACCCATGGCAGTCATTTTGGGTAAGGAAATCTTTCCTGGCCTCTATTTCATCCTCTGTGAAATGGAGACAGTCATAGTGCCCACCCCAGAGAGTCATCTTGACGATTAAAGAATAAACGGATGTGCAGCTTCCATGGTGACGTGACATGACCTTGCCGCGAACCTGGAGCTCTGAGACTGTCGAGTTAGCGCTCCGGTGGCTTCACAGGACTGCAAAGTGGCTGCATGGACGCAGGAAGACAGCTCCATGTCCCGGTGCTAATTAAAGGCACTGCTGACCCATCATGTCCCTTTGATGAGCAGAACATGGGACCATATGCTAATGTTTTAAATACATGCATTTTTTGGTGGATTATCTTCCAATATCGGGACTCAATGGAAGAGAATAAAGAATGAGAGGCGCCTGGCTGGTTGAAAGGGTCAGGCTCCTACCTCTGAATCTCCCTCACTCATTAGAACGTCTAACGATTCTAAAGATGCCTGGAAGGGACAAAGGCAGCTGTCCTCCAAGGAGCATCAGGGCTGCTGGCTGGCCTTGACTTCCCAGGGTTTGACCATTTCCAGGATGAACTGGGCTCGTCCAGCTCTCAGATGTCACCGAGAACGGGGTAAGTCCAGGTGCCTCGTGAGCCACCCCCAAGGGTGCCTGTGTATTTGCTCATTTGGAAGATAACAGAGACAAACGGGCTTCTGACTTTTTAGAGCGGCCCCATTTGCTAGCAAAAGAAACTAAAGCTTCCATCGTATTTCCTTTGTGAGCTTCCATGGGCTTTCCACATTCTTTTTACGTTTATTTATTTAACTCCAGGTGCATCCCGTATCCGGCATTTCTCCTCGTCATCCCTCCCCACCCTCCCACTTTCCACATTCTGTGTTGTTGCTGTTGCCTGCACAGTGCCTGACTTGTGATCTGAGCCATTGTCTGAGTCAGGCCTTCAGGACTAAGCCTGGTAGGCATTTGTGGCATTCACCGAAACGTCTTCCATCTGCATCTCTCCTACTTCCGCTCACAGGGGAGAGTTCGCCTCCAGGCCTGTGTAATTTAGAAGCCTTGGCCTATGTGGATAGATGCACTGATTTTATGTATTTTCCAGGCGAGGCATACCCCAGAAAAAGTTAGGAAACTTGACGTCTAACTCTGGTTTCACAAGGCAAGGGTAGCCACATGACCTCCTGTGATCGGTGGAATAATAATCCCCCAAAGAAATCCTGGTTCTAGAGCTGGAAACCTGTGATGTGACCTTTCATGGCAAAAGGGCCTTTGTGGATGGGACCCACTTGAGGATCTCGATGGGGAGGCTGTCCCGGCTCATCCAGGAGGGCTCAGGGTCGTCACAGGGTCCCTACCAGGGAGGCAGAAGGCTCGGAACCAGAAAAGGGAGCTGCAAGGATGGGGTGCGGGTGGGAGGGACGAGGGCGGGGGTGCGGGTGGGAGGGACGAGGATGGGGTGCGGGTGGGAGGGACGAGGACAGGGAGGTGCGGGTGGGAGGGAGACGCTTTGCAGATGGGGGAAGGGGCTGCTAGCCACAGAGCAGGAGGCCAAGAAGTTGGAGGAGGCACAGAAACGGATTCTCTCCAGAGCCCCTGGGAGGAAGCAGCCCCCACAGAACGTTGCCTGAGTCCCTGTAAGATGCGGTGCAGACGTCTGAGCTCTAGGACGTTCACCCAGAAGGTGGCAAATGTGTTGTTTTAACCAGTACGTTTGTGGTAACTTGTGACAGCAGCCATGGGAATGGAATATGCCTTCCCTTTCCACACTTCGGATCCTAAGAAGGTGTGTGTGGCCTGATTTAATGGTGAACCCAAAAGTATCTGAGACACTCAATCAACTTAGGAAGTTTATTTTGCCAAGGTTAAGGATACATGGGTGACACCACCTCAGAGGGCCCTGACGACGTTTGGTTTTACACATCTTAGCGGGGCATGAGGCATCAATGCATATATGTGCGGCGTACATTGGTTCAGTCTGGAAAGGCTGAACAACTCGAAGCTGAGAGAGGGCTTCCGGGCCACAGGTAGATAAGAGACAAACAGCTGCATTCTCCTGAGGTTTTGATTGGACTTTAGCCGAATACACAATTTACAGGAATCGCCACCTGTACCTTCGTCTGCCTCACTGAGACGAGGGCAGAGGACGTGGTCAGACATGCGTCTGTCTCACGTGAGCAGAGGAGGGACTTCTGATTCCGTCTGTCCTGCGTCCACAAGGCATTTCCTTGTGGGTAAGTAGCGAGGGAGGCGTGTGGCTTTCTTCTCTCTGTAGCTCTCTTCTTTAGAACTAGAATCGGAGCATGTTTGCGGAGCCGCAGTTCCCAGGGTGACTTTTCCTTTTGTCTTAGTGATTCTGGGATTCCAAGATTTACTTTTCTTGCCTATGACATATTCCAATTGTGCTGATATAACTAACTTAGGGAGAGGCTGGGATGGTCAAACCAGTGCGGAAGCTCCTCTGAAATAAAAGCACAGCGTGCATATATTCATGCATTTGATTCGCTGATGGGTGAATGTGAGTAGGTCACAAAGTCAGGCTGAGATGACTTCTCTGAAGTTATGGGCCCCTGTGGGGGCACAGATCTATCTATCTATCTATTATTTTTCTGGTTGGGGGAACTACATTTAGTGGCTTATTTGGGAATGCATCCAATAGCACACTATTTTCAAGGCCCCTAGGGTCAAAGCTGAGTTTAGAATTATAGATAATTTGAACTCTTCCCTCCCTTAATAAATACAAATGGGCTGGGCAAGGTGGGTCACATCTGTAATCCCAGCACTTAAGAGAGGCTGAAGTGGGCAGATCACCTGAGGTCAGGAGTTTGAGATCGGCTTGGCCAATATGGCAAAACACCATCTCCACTAAAAATACAAAAATTAGCTGAGGCTGGCGGTGCACGCCTGTAGTGCCAGCTGCTCTGGAGGCTGAGGCAGGAGAATTGCTTGAACCTGGGAGGCAGAGGCGGCCGTGAGCTGAGATCGTGCCACTGCACTCTAGCCTGGGTGACAGAGTGAGACTCCATCACAAACAAACAAAAGAATACTTATGAAGGCACCCCCTCCCCTGAATGGAGACCTTGCTTTTAATAATTACTGTCAAAATTGCTGGATAAGGAAACACCCCAGAGAGTCTCTCTAATTTTTTGCCTGCCTCCCCATCCTGCTGTCTTGGCATCTCTGTCCCCCACACGTAGAGACCTGAAGGTTGACCACTGACACCCTGATGCAGATATGGCTTTGAGGTTGGGAGTTAATGAATGAAGATGAGCAGGGAGTCCCGGATGACCCCAGCGCCTGAAGCCACGGCATCCCCATCAGACATGGAAGCAGCCTGGGTCCTGGACCACTGTGTGTG